>NC_080385.1:145706920-146059706 GCF_014773155.1 Arachis stenosperma
ACACATCTCTATGGGGGTATTAAGATGTAGAAAGACACAAAAATCCAAAACAATATAACAACAGTATAGTGACAAAATATCACTAAAAAGAGGGAAAAGATGAAGACCGAGAGTCTCAAACTAAATTGCGATTTCAGTTCACACAAGCTCCGATAGGGACAGCAGTTGTGGCGGTCGCACAAGCGGTTCATATTTTGGAGCAGATGCACTCGCGAAGACCCTTGTAGAAAGTAGAAGGAGAACTTGTCGGCACTGTGGTTACAGAACAGGCACACGGGTTCAAGTGGCGCAGTGATTGTTGGATTGGAGTCTACGATGACTCTACGAGAGGCACAACCAACGGTCAATTACTAATCTAAAAGCGGGAAGGCAAAGCAAATCTGGATTGGACGTGGGCTCAGTCAGACGGTTAACTAACAAATAGAGGATGCAGAAATTAGGGAAAGAAATGCCGTTACCAGCACCATAAAAGCCAGGGGAAGGGAAGCCAGGAAAAAAGAGACTAGATTTTCACTCCACTCCAATAATAACAAGATTCATAGTATGTCTTTTACTTAATTAGATATTAAATACATTTGTGTATATTTTCACATAGATATTTGATTGAAATTATATATTTAACTTTCATTTAAAATTTATTGTTAAAAACAGAAATATAAAATATTTTAGTAAATTACTAAACATCGCTTCAAAAAATTATTCTTGTTTCGTCCCTCATTGTATGAGACATCGTATTATATTATAATTAATAAAAATATTATTTACATATTAAAATTAATTATTAAAATTAGTTATTATATATTTATTTTTAATGTATATTTTATAATTTATTATATATTTTATATTAATAATTAATTTTAATGGTTAATTTTAGAATATAACTAACATGATTATATAATTAATTTATACTTTAGCCATAGCCTCTCAAGTAGTAAAAGTGTAAAACTACAAATTCATAATAGAACTAAACCAAATTCTACTAATTGGCGTTTTAATATGTCCCAATCTATTTCATAGAGGTTTGCCAATGACTTAAAAGAAAACCGAATCCATTATTTCAAGAAATACAATAAACTCAAACTTCTGTTATACCTTACAAGCACAATAAGTCAAACCCAACAGAAGGTTGGTATATAAAGAAACAAGCACATAAATATAGATGCTGACTTCTTAGGAAGATGCCAACCTCCTCTCCAAGACAGCCTTCATAGTAGCCAACATTTTCTCCCTATCAGGGAAATTTTCTTTGATAACTGGGGCATTCTTGAAATTATCAAACCATAAATGTAAGAGAGGGAACTTTTCAGCTACCAGTATCTTTACTTGTTTAAGATCTTCTATAGTGACAAAAAATACGAAAAATGATCCAATAGCTATGTCCACAATGTTAATTTTGTCACCACCGAAGAATTTTCTCTTATCAGCTAAGCAATGATCTTCAAGGACTTTGAAGTTTTCCCAGGCCTTCTGTACGGCCTTTTCTTTCTCTTCCGCACTAGTGCTTTGAATGAGTGCTGGCAGTGCAGGAACCTAGTATAAACGTTAATCCATTAATTATTGACAACATTGAATCGATATTATTATTATTATTATTCATAAAAAACTTTGATACGGTACAAAGTTAATTAGCATAAAAATGACTAGAAAGCGAGAATCCTGTTAAGCTACAAAGTTTATTATTATTATTATTATTATTATTATCAGCCACGTGTGCAAAATAATATTTCACGTCAACATCAATCATTGTTAGTAATTAATAGAAAAAGATTATATTATCTAATAGAAGTAAACATTGAAAATTATTTTATGTATTTTAAAATTTAAAAACCTAGATAAAGCGTCCAATTTTAAAATCTTAAAAATTAATTTAGATAATTATTCTTATCTTTATTTTTACAATAAAAATAAAATTTTATTTCTAGGTTTGCAAAGTCTAATGGTATGCAAAGAGTTGAAAGCACTAATAACAAAACACAAAAATATTAATTTCTAAAAATCTTACCATTTGTTCAGAATATGCAACCCAGAACCTTGCTTGAGCTCTCTCATAGGAATCATGAGGGACCAATGGATTCTGTGGCCATAACTCATCAATGTATTGAACAATGATCATGGACTCACAAATGGGTTTTCCACCATGAACAAGCACTGGGGTCTTCTTATGGACAGGGTTGTATTCAAGAAGTTGAGGGCTCTTATTGAAGCGATCTTCCTCAATGTTCTCATATGATAGACCCTTCAATTTCAAGGTCCATACCACCCTCATTGTAAAGGGACTATACCAAAATCCATGTAACTTCAAATCTTCCATTTTTGTGTTTAGTGTCACCTCCTCACTCTACCTCTCTTTATATTGAGTTTAGTCATCTGGATTCTGGCGTGTTCATCAAGTTTAAACCTAAGAAATTTAATATAATATCTCAAGTAGTTTTAGACTTTTAGTTGATTGTAATGGTCAACTTGAATTTCACATTTATGATTGTAAACTCTCGGAAAAAATGCTCCAATTTTTTTATCAGTTTAGTATATTCAAAAAAAGTTATATATTAAAATTACTATTAGTAAAACTTTTAAGTTTTTGTTTTAATAAATATATAATAAATATATTAAAAATTTGAACTTTGAGTTTTTGATAAAAACATAAATGAAAATGGAAGAAAGCTTCCTACTGGATCCCTCGTCTTAGTAGTGAAGATATACTGAAGAAGAGTTCGCAGTTTTTTAATATTTTAAATGAGTATTTAATCAATAATAATTTATACCTATATTTATAGATATTTATAAATTAAAAATATATAATTTATTTTTATATTTATTAAAATTTATATATAAATTAATATAATTTATATCTATATATTTTTAAAATTTATTTATTAAAAATAACTTAATATTTATGCTAACTAAAATTATTAAAAACTACCGTCCTAGAGTTTCTATTTCGCAAATATTAATGTTTAAACAAACAAACTTTCGTATGTAGTTTCGTGTGTCGTATTAGTTTCTATTTCATTATTTTATAATTTAATATAACTTTTACTTCAATAGTCGAATTTCCACTTTTGGATATATATATATATATATATATATATATATATAAAATTGACTTTTCGATGTTGAAATGTCAATGTTCAAAATAAATAATAGAACATTGTAGAAAGATAGATCGGGATCTGTGATTATTAATAAAATTCGTTTAATAATCCATTATTTTGTTTTCCTGCCGTAAGCGCTTCCATCAGCAATTTTACAAACCCAGATTCAAGAAGGAAATGTCTTGGAGGACGATAGTATTGGTAAATTCATATAATTATCTTTGTTGTTAATTAAAAATGGTTAAATAATTTAATATATTTAATTAAATTATTATTTAATAGTCTAAAATAATAATTTTATATAAAAATAATTTCGTATAAGTTTTTATTATATCCATCACTTTAGATATTTAATAATGTATAAATTAGTAAAAAATAATTTTATTTTTAGTGAATATTTTTAATATGATGAGAAATACTATAAAAGTCTTTATAATAAATTATCTAAAAATATTTATATGTGGTTTTTTATGCGATATAATCAAATAAAAAAATATTAAGTGAACATGTTATTTTTATAACTAATATAAATTGAATAAAGTTATTTTTCTTTTTTTTTATGTATGTGTCTCTTTTTTTAATTAATTTTTATTGTGCTAATAAACTATTAAATCAATTTAATTAAACTTAATTAGTAAAATAATTTAGTCATATAGTATTATTGATTTAATAATAAAAATGATTTATATATAAACAACTTTCATAACTTTAAAATATAAAATTCGATTCCCCAATACAGAGGCAGATTTTGAAATTATGCTCATCCTTAAAAAACGACATAACCAAATAGAGTGTCATAGCCACGTATCACTCTCTTCGCTTTTTGAAATAAAACCTAACAAAGGTTTATTTCAAAAAATAAATATATAGTTTATATTTAAATAAAATAAAATATTATATTAAAATATCTTGTACCATTAATTTTAAAAATTTAAATATTATTATAATATTAACTAAACTATTTTTATTATATTAAAAACTAAAAAATTAAATTTGATTGTAAAAATGCTAAACTATCCTATTGATTGATTTTTACAAGACTAAAATAATTTTTTAAAGTTAATTATAAAAAGATAAAAATGCAAATTTAAGATTAAGACTGTTTAATGCATGTTGAAAGACGAAAAATCAAAAGATATTAATTTTTAAAGGACTAAAATACCTTAATAATTTGATTAATCTAACATTGTTCGAGCATATTAGAAAAAATTTGAATTTTATCTTTAAAAATATTAAATAATTGTATAATTAATTCTTAGAAGACTAAATAATCTTGTAGGATTAATTTAAAAAGACTAAAATAATATTTAGTTAATTAATAAAAAAGTTAAAAAACCCTTACACAATTAATTATATTTTTTATTGTATTAGAAATTTTAAATTTTGAATATTGTTTTAAGAAAACAAATCAAATATCGTTTTAGTTAATTTTAAAAAGATTAAATTATTTTTTGAATATTGATATAAAAAAGACAAAAATATACATTAATATTAACTAACTGTACTAAAATTTAGATATTTTAATTTGATTTTACATTACTAAAGTACCTTATATAATCGTGCTGCAGATGGTGGAATAGTAAACGGGTAAGAAAGAGGGAGATATGACTCACTGAAAATTCGAATATCACCAGAATTTACTTTTTAACTAATGTCTTTTTCTACAACTCGCTTTTCTTCAAGAATACTTTGCCAACTCTAATAAGGTAAGGTTCCTACTTCTACTATAAGAATGAAATTAAATCTGAAATATTTACCTTTAAGTATTTTAGAAAGAAGAGAGTTAGGTTGAGTCACGATTTTTATACACTGTTTACCCAAAAGAACCAGAGGTTTTAAATCCTGAGATCTTTGAACCAAGCCCGCCTTCTTTCTTAGGCCTAATCATCTTATCCCAACTAATCCACATTATTTGCTTTTCAGAACCTTGCTACCCCCGCCAGAATTAGGTTAGAATACTATGAATTTCATTTAGCAAGCTATCCGGAAGTTTAAAACATGACAATATGTATATTGGTATGGTTTCACTAACTGCTCGGAATAATACATGTCTTCTTCCATTAGATAACAAGTACTTTTTTTTTTTTTATCTTTGTGTCCTTTTGAGAACCTTATCTTTGATTGAGTTGAAGGTGACTTTCTTAGAGCAGGTGACAAGGGAAGGTAGACCCAAATATTTATCCTATGCATCTATGTGAGAAATATTCAGCTAGGCTACTAGGGAGGTTCTAATAAGCTCTGAAGTGTTATTATTAAAGAACAGGGCCAATTTATTAAGATTAACTCTTTGCCCACTGAATCTCTTATAAGATTCCAATAATTCTAGAATAGAGGCACAACTATTTTCTGAGACTTTATCAAATAGAATGGAATCATCAGCGAATTGCAAGTGATTTATAATTGGGCATTTTCTGTTTGTTTGAATTCTCTAAATGAGACTGTTTTGCTCTACTTTGTGTAGCAAGAAGGAAAGTTCTTCTGCACGTAACAAGAAAAGAAAAGGGGATAGATGGTCATCTTGACGGATGCCTATATTTGGTTTAAAAAAACATAGAGTTGACCTTCCACAATAACAGAATAAGAAACGATTTTTAACAATTCAGGAATCCAGTCAATAAATCTTGATTCAAAGCCCAACTTCTCCATAATAAACCATAGAAAATGTCACCCTACCCTGTCGTAGGCTTTACTCATATCAAGTTTGAGTATCATTTCGTATTCCAAGCCTCGTTTCTTTTATTTAAGGTAGTGCATACATTCGTGTGCTATAAGAATGTTATAAGAAATAAGTCTACCTTTTAAGAATGCACTTTGAGTAGGACTAATTACCTTGTTCATACACCTTTGGAGTCTGTGGACCGTTGCCTTCGAAATAATTTTGTAGACAATAAAGGAGAAACTGATGGGCCTTATCTGAGTCATATCGCTTGCATTTGGGACCTTTGGCACCAGACAGATATTGGTATAGTTAAAACTTTTTAAAATTCTACCTCCAGCGAAGAAACTCCTCACAGCCCGAAACACATCTTCTCCTACTATATCCCAGTTGAATTAGAAGAATTTAGCTGTTATACCATTCTCTCTTGGTTCACTCTGAAGGTAGATACTAAAAATAGCTCTTTTTACCTCCTTCATAGAAACAGGTCTTTTGAGCCTACAGTTCATATTAGCTATAACTATAGGCTCAAAGTCTGTGGGAAAGGCTACAGTTCATATTAGCTATAACTGTAGGCTCAAAGTCTGTGACAAAGGCCCAAGATCTAGCTTATTAGAAGATGTAAAAATATTCTTAAAGTAGTCCTCAGCCACCTTAACAATATCAGCATTGGTTGTTGTCATATCCCCATTATCCCTCAGCAGATGCCATATCTTATTTCTTCTAGTTCTAGATTTAAATTATTGATGGAAGAAGTTTGTATTTTGGCCTCCTTCCTTTATCCATTTAATTTTAGATTTGTCTTTCCAATAAAGTTCCTCATCCAAATATGCTTTTTCAAACTGTTGTTCAAGCGCAAGTAATTCAGTGTCTCCCATGATGTTTGATGACTATTTTTGTTCTAGAAAAGCAGTAACCTCTACAATCTCCTTTTTAGAATTTGTAGAGTTATTCTTTTGCCAGAGAACCAATCGGAGCTAACCAATTTAAGCTTCTAAAATAATCTAAACATTGCTGAACCTTCTATATTTGAGTTTCAGACCTCGCTGATGAAGTTACGAATTTATTTTTCACCATACCAGCGGGATTGAAATTGAATCTCCTATTTGATCTCTCTGGTTGGTAGTTAGTGTCCAAAAGGAGGGGACATGATCAAAACCTGTGTCTGATAATCTAAAGATTGTGGGATGAGAGTATAATTGGGATCAAGATTCTTCGACAAATGCTCTGTCAAGCTTTTCCTAAATTAGTTCACCTTCCCTGCATCTATTACTCTAAGTAAATGGTCTACCCACCATTACCAAATCAATCAACGAGATATCTCCAATAAAGTAACTAAAGCCAGCAATAGAAGAATGAGATTTAGGATTACCACCAAGTTTCTCACCTTGATCAATAATAGAATTAAAATCACCAACAATAACTATTTACCTTGGAGTTTGAAGAACACCAAAGAGATTTCTTGGAACTGGGATAGCCAAATATTCTCATTGCAATTTAAATAAACGTCTACAATGTTTCATTCAATGTTGAGAGCGACATCTTTTATCAAAGCAGTGATATAGAACTCAGAACAATTGAAAATTTGAATAACAAAATCATCCTTCCTTGCCAATGCAGGTCCACCCACACTACAAAAAGGATACAATTTGCCAATTAGAATAGCCACAAGTCTTGAATTTTCTTTCCATATGTCGAGATTGGTTTTTTATTTACAAAGAAAAACCAACTCGGGAGAGTGGGATTGAACAATCCCTTTAAGGTTGTGAACTGTCAGGGGTCTCTCCAAATCCCGAAAATTTCATGATAACATTCTCACTACTATCAGATAGTTACCATTTGTTATGGGTGAAAGGGCTGTTTTTGTCAAATAAACAGTGAAACCAAGTATTAATCTCAAATCTTTTTCCTCTAGAAATTGCTCAGCGAATCCTCTCTATAACTCCAGAAGAAGCTGAAGATACGATTCAATGGGTAATGAACATAGTAAAGACATATGATGTTGCATCAGGGTATAGGATTGTTTACCAATTTTACCATACCTTCATTAAATTTTGTCCGAACTTTATGCAACAGAGGCCAGTTTTGAGCCATTTATGGAAGATGAAAATTTCTCACAAGATTTTTCTCTTTGCATGAAAAATCCTCTATGGTAAGCTTCTTGTTCTACTTCTCATCCACCAGCGGTTCCCATCTACTTCGGCAACTTGTCCAATCTGCAAGTCAGCTCCAGAATCACTCATGCACTGTCTATTTTTCTTTGGAGACGCTAATCTAGTATGGAAGAAGAATCTTTTGACTTACCTTATTTCAGACCATAGATGTTCCTTGTTCTTCAATTCGTGGAGGGCTTCGATGTTACAAACTGGACTTCAAGGAATAAGCTCTCAAAGAGTTTGACTGATTTTGATTATAGTTTGGAATATTTGGAAGGAAAGGTGTCAGCGAGTCTTCGAGCATGTCCAAGAGCCTCAAGAAAAAGTGCAAGTAACATTGCTTAGGTTGAATCAAGAGCTATCTATTTTATCTTATACATAGTTTTTTAAGATTTTTTTCTTATTTACTTTTCTAGGTTATTTTCTTCCTACAATTTCACCTGTTTGTGAATATTTGAGAATCGTCTTTTTTTATTTTTCTTGACCTGACTTTTGAACATTATATTTGTTTCTCTATTGAATAAAATACCACTATTATCTTAAAAAATACCTTATATAATCTTTATTGACTAAATTTCTTTTAGTTAATTTTAAATTACCAAACTATCGTTTTGGGTTTAAATTTGTTTAGTTGCATAAAAATAAAAAAATTTGAATTTGAATTTAAAAAGAATAAAACACCATTTTAAAATCAAGGTTTCCTACTTATATTAGATATTATAAATATATATTTAATTTTTTATCTTTTAGGATATTCTATGTTAGAAAATTATTAAATTTTTAATCTATTTATGGATAATATATATATCAATTATAATCGTAAATTAAACTATTTCACGTTAAATGACTTATATAACGGCGATCTTATTTATTGTTATAAATGTTGAATTGAATAAATCATTATTACTTTTGATTTGTAATTAAATGAGAATAAAACTAGAGATACTATTTTATTTGGACTTTAGGGTTTAATAAGTGAAGCAGTCAAGCTAAATTTCACGACGGATTAGTCTTTAGCCTGTCGTCTTGGGAATACCGTGGGCAACAAAAAAAATAGTAACTCTAGAGTTTCGGTTCCCAACATATCAAAGTGACCTCTGAAGCTCTTTTTCCATTAGAAGAGTTGCAATTTAACCCTATTAGGGATACAGAAGACTTTAATTGAAGAAGATTGAGATAAATCATTAATTATTTTTATGAATACAGATATGCATCTGCATTATAATACATATTTTTTATGGTTTAATATGGATGTCCATTACAAGAAAAATACTGAATACCATCGCATTTACCGTCGAATTAGCACAGGACGTTAGCGATGGGTTTATTGGAGGATTCGACAATAAATTTGTTAGATAAAAAGGTTACCGACAAATTTGATTTTTGACCGTAAAGTCGCTTGTAATAATCAGAGGAAAAACAAGAAAAATTAGCGCCAAGATTACCGTCAAATTTATTTTTTAGTAATTCCTGATTAGTGCAACGCTGTGTTTTGGTCACTTTCAAAGCATTACCATTGGATTTTTCTGTCGGTAAATTCGACGGTAATCTTACCCTAAGTTTGAACCGCAAACCCTATTTTTCCTCATTTTTGAACTACTATCTCTCTCTTTCTCTAAACTTCTCCTCTCCCCCCTAAACCACCTTTGGCATCCCCTCCGCTAGTGTCGGCGACCACTAATTGCATCTAAAGAATGCGTAAACTCGGCTAGGTGCTCCTTGCGCCACATTGATCGTTTTGTAGCCACTGTTTTTGTCGTTCCCGCCACTGCTGTCGCTATCGTTGCTCCCTTAATCGCCGACCTGCGTCTCTCTGTCCTCTTCCAAGTGAGCTACCCTCATCCCTCTTCCTATTCCATCCCCATTTTTACTTCATTTAAAATAAAAACCTAATCCCTTTTTGAACCCTAACCCTATGTCTCTCCTTCTTCAGTGACTGTGGTTCGTAGTTCAGACGTTCTCGTCGCCTCGGATTCTCGCTGCCAGTCGTGCTTAGTTCTTGCCACATCGGCATCCTCTACTTCCTCTTCTCATGATTCTTCCATCACTATGTTCTTGGTTCTGCTTCTACAGTGTAGGTGAGTTTACTTATTTTACTTTTGACTAAGCTTTTTTTTTTCAGTTTATTCCATAAATTTTTTATACTGAATTTTTTCAGTTTTTCAATTCTAAATTTTAATGTTGGTTTAGATAATTTATTTAATTTGACGTAATTAGTTATTATTGATTTGCATCTAACTCTCTGGTTATGATTTTTAGTTTGTTCTTGATTCTTAGTTGAGATTTCTTGTCATGTTTTCGTTTTATAAGTTTGAGTTCAGAGAATAGTATAAGAAAGAGCACCGATATAACAAATCTATTGCAGTTGCGAGTGTTTATTTATGTGGAATATTGTTTAGTACTTGTTTTAAAAATTTTTGAATTAGTTTTCAAATTATTTTTAACATGTTTGAATTTTAACTTCTTTTGTCGTTGCAGTTTCAAAACAATTAGGTTAGCAAGGCTCGTGGAGTCAGGTAAAAATTAATTACTTGTTTTTAAGTTATTTTATTATTGATGATTGGTTTTTGCTATTATTTTCATAATTATTCTCTTATTGGCTTATTGAAACTTAAAATTCAATCACACATTAGTTATCTCTACTTTTACTTTCTCTCTAGTTTTGTGCTTATTTTTTGGTCATTTTCTCGGTTGATTATGCCTATAAAGCTAACATTCAATTGTTTATATCTTATTTTCAAAAAAAAAAAAAATTGAAGTAACATATAAATCGAAAATTTAGAGAATACGATGTTACCAAACATTGATAGAGTGAATATTCTCTGTAAATTTTATAGTCTATTTTTAATTCTTTCGAAATCTTAATGTTTAAGAAAAAGTGAACAAATTTATATGTTAATTTGGCTAGTAGTAAGTAGAATTTTAATTTGGGTTAAGCTTACTAAGTCAACTACATAAGCCATTAACAGTAATAAGATATGATATATGGATTATCTTTTATTGAACATAAAAGATTTTTAATTGGCTTTAATTTTTTTCATAAGTGTACAAACAATACTTTAAGACAAGTTTCTAGTCATAATCTGTATATATACTTAATTTTTCTTTTTGTTTGCAGAATATGGGAGTTATTGTCCTATAGTAAAGTTGGTTATTATATTTTTTTATTTTTGTACTTTAATTTTATCTTTTTTACTTATTTGATTGGTTGGTATTAGTTATATATGCTTTTATTCTCTTCTGCTGTAGGAGGAGGATAATGATGACTGAATTTATAAAAAAAATTAAAATTTAAGTTTACCGGCGAATTTATCGTTGGATAAATCTGCCGATAATTATTAATTTAGTTATTAGTAAATAACATAGAGTAAAGTATCATTTTTTTCCAATGTTTAGGGTGAGTCCCAAACTTGTCCCTAATATTTTAATCGTCTTATTTATATCCTTAACGTTTTAAAATCATATTAATGTTATCTTAGCATTAACTCTGTTAAATTTTTTTAAAAAAAACCTTTTAATAATCACAAAAAACCCCTCTCTCAACTCTTTATTCTATCTAAACACAAAGTGAAAAAAATACAAAAAGAGAAAAAGAAAATACAGAGCCAGATCTCTCGCCAGCACTCCTCCTCCGTTGTATTCGCTGCAACCCCAACACACCTTCTTCCTCTTCGACTCCAAGAATCTGAAAAAAATCTTTAAGAAGCTTAACTTCTTCCTTAAGCTCTTTTACATGAGCCTATTAGTATGCAAAAGGTTAATCAAACAATAACACAAGGAGTCAGCTAATTTATCAGGATCTCAAATAGTATCACAACCCAAAATATTATGATTATGTAAATTGTTTTCCCATTACTTCATG
Organism: Arachis stenosperma; assembly: GCF_014773155.1. Taxonomy (NCBI): domain Eukaryota; kingdom Viridiplantae; phylum Streptophyta; class Magnoliopsida; order Fabales; family Fabaceae; genus Arachis; species Arachis stenosperma. Next base: position 145,718,687 of record NC_080385.1, read on the forward strand.
TCAATACTCGGGATTGAAGCATACTAACATAAATAAATATCTATAAGTCTCAATTTCCTTATGTTTATTATTTGGAATTATATAACAATCGAATCACATCAAATTTCTAAAATTCGGTCTAACCGTAAATTATTAAATAATAAATTAAATAGGAACGAATACGTTTAGAAGATTTGGCAATCGAAATTTGATAATTTAAATATGATATTTGGATTCAGTGAATTTTTCTGAGTCAGAAAACATAGTTTTCTGCGTAAAAACGTGTACTGGAATTTTGACCAGCAGTACCGGTTGAGATCTGTCTGGTACTGCAGCTGAAAAAATTGATTATAAGTAAATAATGTTAAGAAATGATGAATTATTATTAGAGAAGGTAGAAATATTTTAAATGCGATTTAAAGTTCTAATCTTGAAGGTTTTGGCCCAAAATTGGGCCAACAGACAAAAATAAGTGAACCGGACCTAAGTGGGCCCAAGACCCAACATATATAAATATTAGTTACGAGCATTTTAGCTTATTTTACCCTAAAGAAAGTGTGTTGGGCGCTGAATTGAGAAGAGATAAGAGAGGAGAGAAAACATAACTCTCTTTGATCTTCAAATCACCATAACTTTCTCTCCGGAGCTCCGATTGATGAGACATTTACGACCATGCATCGCTCTTCTCGCCCTCTTCGATTCTATCTAGGTATTGTGGTGAGTATTTTGTTCTTCTGTGTCCAGTTTCAATTTTTACCTCTGAGAACGTGATTGGTTTAGGTTTTGAGGAAATCTTGTGATTTTAGTTATTTAGGAGTGCTCTAGTATGAGCCATGGGTGATATTTATCACAAATCTCAGTGGGTTAAGGTAAAAAACCCTCCAACCCTTGTGATTTATCATTTTCATGAACCTTAGGTTAATGTATATATGTGAAATTGGTTATGTTAGTGTATTTGGTGATTTTGGCACACAATTGGGAGATTGGTGTTTCTTGAGGAGCTTTGGTGAGGCTTGGAGCTAAGGTTGGTGGAGACTTCCAAAGAAGAGGCTCAATTGGTTTGGCTACAAGAGGTACAGTTTAAGTTTCATTTAAGTACCGTGTGTTGTGATGAGAATTCCTAGGCTAGATGCTCCTAAGATTAAGTTTAGATTGTGTGAATATGGTTGGTGCTAATATGCATAGTTGATATATAATGTAAATTAATGATTGGGTTGAGAATTGTATGAAATTGTATGTTTGGTGTGTTGCGAATATGATGTATTGGATAATGAGTATTGGTTTGTAGATTATGCAATTAAATTGTGAATTTGGGCCGGAGGCCGTGAGTTTTGGGCCGGAGGCCGGAAAGAGGTAAGAAAGGTAAGTTGATGTGTGTATTGTGTGATGATATGACTAATTGGATGGATTTTAGATATTGAATGTGGAATAATTGGGTTGGTTCTTGAATAATAAAGTTTGGGGAATTGAAGTGTGAAATTTGATGGTTTTGGGTGAAATTGTGTAGATGAGGTAGGTTGGGCTTTGGTTGAGTGTAATTATGTGAATGTGATTGGGTTGTGGTCATTTGGATGAGTGGAAATGAATTTGGCTTGTGAACATTGGAAAAATTGGTGATTTCTATGTTTGGGCAAAAACCGATTTTTGACCAATTTTAACGGTCTGTAACTCAGTCCATAGAGTTTGGAATCCTTCAAAAATATATTTTTATGAAATTTTATTCAAAGATCTTTCCAACAGTTCAAAAATGGTTGAAAAAGGAATTCTGTAGAAAAAGTTATGTGCGTTGGAAGTTTGGAGTTTAAAACTGTGAATTCTGCAGCTTTTTAACTTAGTAAAATTTTTGGCAGAACGCAATCCCACGCGTAAGCGTGGCCGACGCGCACGTGTCGTTTTCAAATTTTCACTCCCCACGCGTGCGCATGGTCCATGCATACGCGTCGATGGGAAATGGATCATCTCCAGTTTTTTTAATACTGGACAAAATGCAGTGTGATCTCTCACCTTTGATTCTATAAGTGGGTCTAGAAATAAATAAGAGAGAGAGAACAATCAATGGTTAGATTAAACACTGGATACTATCCAGTTTTTTCACTGGAGAGGATCCACTCCCCGCGTCGATGTGCTGCATTAGTTGACAAGCCAAATTCCTGAGAGTTGTGTGCGAGACTTGTGCTGGTTTTGTGCGTAGGGCACAAAACGCACCCACGCGTATGCGTGGCTGACGCGTAGGTATCACTTGGTTTTTCTCCCATCCACGAATGCACGTCGCTGACGCATGCACGTCGCTGTACTTTTTGGCGTTACACGCGTGCGCGTGGGCGACACGCACGCTTGACCTTGTTTTCACCCCAAGGTTGATTTTTGAGTTTTCAAAGCCAAATTTCAGACTTCTAAGTCTTTATTCTCATTCTTTATGTCCTAAATCTTTATAGTATGCCAAGTAATTAAAGGAAGCTTGGGCACGTAATAACTTGTGGATGAAGCAAGTGAGATTAATGAGGAGTTATGATTAATAATGACTATATGAGTTGCTGAGGGTGATGATAGAAATGCGGTGTATGCCGTGAGCCAAAGGACTGTATTTGATAGTGATTATTAGCTGGTTATGGGTTATGCCATGAGCCGGATGGCTGCTATAAGAATTGAGTTATGGCTAAGTATGTATATGTGTATGATTAATGATCAAATGTGGAATGTGACGTGTGACCCCGGGTAGTACGCAGTGGCGTTGTCCACTTGCTCCAGGTATGAGATGGGAAAAGAGGATTATGATAATGAGTTTAATTATGGAAATATGAATAAATGTGTATTTGTGATACCTGGGTAGTAGTAAGGGTCGTGGTTCGTCCCGCCTGCTCCAGGTTAATGTTCGAGATTTGATAACAATGATGATTGATCGAGGAGGCTTTAACATGTGGTGAGTGTAACACCCTACCATACAGAGTCTTATGCTTAAGTCATAATTCAGAGATGGCAAGGTATTACGACCTCACAAATAAAAATTAGTACATATAGTAGTATGAATGATTGATTATAACTAGGAGCCTTTGTAGAAAAAGGGGTAAACAAAAACCATCGCAACTCTAAATCGCAACACTCCGATCGAAAACGTAACGATTAAGGATAAACCAACGCGAGATTATATATATACAAAAGAGTGTCAAAAACAGGAATATCAAGGCTCAAGATCCGGCTGCGAAGATAACCGGACCGAGCATAACTGTATATACATATGATAAAAATAGGGAAAACCCCAAGGAAACCCAAAGGGACACAAATACATAAAACCTATTCTCCAAAATTCTCCCATAAGAGGAGTCATCACAGTTTGTATTATTTAATGGAGATAAAAGTATCTAAGCAAAACATATAAACTAAACAGAGTCCCCAAGAACAAGAAATCTTCACAAATCTAGAAGTCTCCAGCATGCCTCAGCGGGAAACCTCACGTCCTGCATCTGAAAACCACAAAATCCGCATGGGTGAGAACCAGAGGTCCCCAGCATGGTAACAGCTTCCACATATATAATACATAATAATAGAGGAAAGCCAAAGGCAATCCTAGAACTTCCTCCAGATAATATCAAAGCTTATAAACAAGCTAACCATATAAGGGCATCTGACTAAAGATTCTTCAGTCTAACTAATACTTCCCTTTCCAATTCCTTCAAACCTCCCAACCACTAGCAGGAGTATATTATAGCAAACACAGTTATATCAGACAAAGAATATACAATTAGGAGCAGTTAAGACATTTAGACAATTAGCAAGTAAAATGCAGTCAAATAGGCAATCTCAAACAATTCACATAATATGCATATGATGAATGCCTGTCCCTAGTGACCGATGATATCATCTGTCGGTTATAGAGCCAACCCGACAAGTCCTGGCAGTTAACCACTGGACTGTCCCTCTGTCGTGTCTCCCCAACTCGAGTATGCTCAATATGAGCTTGATCATAAACATGATCCATATCCATCACCACCACTGGTGAATATTTATCCATCACCATCACAGGTGAATATTTATCCATCACCATCACAGGTGAATATTTATCCATCACCATCACAGGTGAATATTTGGGAGTGAGCTCATCCGGGAATTTCACAGTGCCCGGCCACCCTGACAACATAGGGTAAACAGAGTATCAAGTCTCAACCTGGAGCACGTGGTGGCTAGCCACTTCTACTACCCAGGGAAACTCGTATCTCAGATAGTGGAAGTACAAATCACAATTATCAACAATTCAGCATAAACATGCATGAATTCTCATCCATGTATCAACATCCATATCCGCCATTCGGCTCACGGTTAAATCCATAACCAGCCAATATTCATAGTATACACAGCTATTCGCTCACGGTTAAATCCATAACCAGCCATTTCACAAATAATCACGGCCCTTCGGCCAATGGCATACCAAGCACTTCCACCACCATCCTCCGCATCTCACATAATCATCTTGATCCTCATTGATCATTCATTTTTCCCTTGCTTCACTCGCAAGTTACCTCATTCACTAGCCCCTTCTTAATAGCTAGGCATGCCATAATGATTTAAGACATAAATGGTGAGATCGGAGGCTTAGAAGTATGAGATTTGGCTTTTTAAAACTCAAAAATCAACTTTGGGATGAAAACAGGGCCACGCGTACGCGCACTCCACGCGCACGCGTGGATGGCCTCAAAAACTCATCGGCGCGCAAGCGTCATGCACGCTAACGCGTGGATTACAAATTTGCCAATCGACGCGCACGCGTCAACCACGCGTACGCGCGGGTGTTCTCGTGCCCCAGGCACAACACCGGCACAGTTCTGGCATAACTCTCGGTAAAATGGCTGGGCATTGGGTGCAGCACAATCGGCGCGCCCGCGCACATCACGCGCACGCGTGGATGGCACTTCTTGGAAGATCGGCGCGTACGCGCCAGGTGCGCCCACGCGCAAGGGGTCGTTCTGCTAAAAAATTTTCTAAGTTAAAAGCTGCAGAATTCTCAGATTTTTACCCCAATCTTCCAACGGACATAACTTCCTCATTTTAAATCGTTTTTCACCCGTTCTTCGAACGGCATGGACATCCCGGATCCAATTTCATTTCTAAACAGATTTGGTACAAAACGGAGATCCGTAGTCCAAGTTATGTCTCGTCAAAGCATGCCCAAAAACCATATTTTCATACAAAACCACAATATGCCATTTTCAAGACAAACCATTTTCAACTCTTTTCAAAATCAATCAAAACATGCCAATTCCATCCCTTTTCTTTGAAATCAATCAATGTATCAAACTCAACATCAAGCCTCCTCAACTCACACATTGACACAATATACAAAATCACTATCTCATCATTTTAGCCCACTTCACCCAAGTGGCTCAAACTCAAACATATTGACATATCATATACTAATCCTCATGCCAATTCCCAACAACATCAATTCCAATAAATCATCATCGTACATAATCAACATCATACTCACCATCAACATGGTTCAACCCATAATTCAACCATAACCAATCATCAAGCATATATCACAACATGCATATTTCTCATACATCATACCACCAAGGCATCAATAATCATCATCACATATATGACCACATCATATATCTCAATCATTCATCAACATCAACAATTCAATGCCTATCTTAGGGCCTCTAGCCTAAGTATTTCCTACCACATTACATATTAGATACGGGAAACCGAAACCATACCTTAGCCGATTTTCCCAAGCCCCACTGGAGCCCTTCCAAACCACTTATCCACAAGCTCTCAAGGCCTCAACACCTCCAAGAACAGATTTTTCACCACCAAACTCTTTCCAAGCTTTTCAAAGTCACCAATCAAGCTCCAATATTCACATATACACAACCTAAGCCACATCCATCATACCCATACACAACATCTCAAAACCCAAATATCATAAAACAACAAAATACACTAGGGTTGAGAATCTTACCACACCCAAGGTCCAAGGAGACAAGATTAACCTTCTCCTTCAAGAGAGTTGGGTCCTATAACATCAAAGAACCCAAAATCTCAACATTTCACCCATGAAACTCGAAAATAAGGGCTGAGATTTCGAACAGCAACACGTGGCTTACCTCAAGATTGGTTGTATGGGTTTTGTAGAGCTCTTCGCGGTGAACGCGTGGCCGCAAACGGGGCGGCAATCGGAGCTCTAGATCAAAAGTTATGGTGATTTGAAGATCAACCAAGGGAGAGAACTTGAGAGAGTGTTCTTCCTCCCTTTCTTTCTAATTTCAGCTTGTGTGTGTAACAAATGAGGAGAGAGAGTGCTGAAAACTAGGGTTTTGGTTAAGTTATGTTGGGCCAAGGGCCCACTTTGGGTCCAATTGGCCCGGTTTGGCCCGCTCGGTCCAATCTTGGTCCGAATTCTATAAAATTGGTACCAAAATTCTTATCTCAATCTCCTCAATCACATTTAGCCATAAAAATCACATTTTAGGCTTTCTAGAATAAATTCTCATTTATGGGTTAATTAGCCGTTAATTAACCGGGTTTTACATTCTACCCACCTAATTGGGAATTTTGCCCACAAAATTCAAATGCAATTACCTGAGAATAAATGCGGATAATCCGTTCGCATCTCCGACTCAAGTTCCCAAGTGTGTTCCTCAACACCGCCTCGACTCCATGCCACTTTGACTAATGAAACCTCTTTCCCACGCAACCGTTTGATACTAGTATCGTCAATTCTGACCGGAGCCACTGGAAGCGTCAAATCTTCCCTTAACTGAACCGATTCAGGTTCCAACACATGGCTAGCATCAGGAGTGTACTTCCGAAGCTGCGACACGTGAAACACGTCGTGCAGGTTCGAAAGATGAGGTGGTAGAGCCATCCGATACGCCACCGGTCCAATCCTCTCTAGGATCTGAAATGGACCAATGTATCGAGGATTCAACTTCTTTGCCTTAATCGCCCTACCTACTCCCGTAGTCGGAGTAACCTTAAGGAAAACATGGTCTCCTTCCTCAAATTCTAAGGGCTTTCGCCTTTGATCGGCGTAACTCTTTTGACGACTCTGCGCCGTAAGCATCCTATCTCGGATTTTCTTGACTTGCTCAGTAGTCTCAGCTATCATTTCTGGCCCCAACAAGCTTTTCTCTCCAGCTTCATACCAACATAGCGGAGATTGACATTTCCTCCCATACAAGGCCTCATACGGTGCCATTCCGATGCTCGCATGATAACTATTATTGTACGCAAACTCCACCAATGGCATATACCGATCCCAACTCGCCGGTTGGTCCAAAACACAAGCTCTCAACATATCCTCTAGTGTTTGGATCGTCCTCTCAGATTGACCATCTGTTTGAGGATGGTAAGCCGTGCTCAAGCTTAATCGGGTTCCAAAAGCCTTATGAAATGCACCCCAAAACCTTGAAGTGAAACGAGGATCTCTATCAGAGATTATGGTAGTAGGTACACCATGGAGTCTCACAATCTCCTTTATGTATAACCGTGCTAGCTCCTCAAGGGTGTAAGCCATCCGAATGGGCAAAAAGTGAGCTGACTTCGTCAGTCGGTCCACAATCACCCAAATAGCATCAAAACCAGCTCTAGTCCTTGGCAATCCCGACACAAAGTCCGTTGCAATACTTTCCCACTTCCATTGTGGAATCTCTAAAGGTTGCAACATCCCGGAAGGTCTTTGATGTTCAATCTTTACCTTTTGACAAGTTAGGCACTTTGAAACATATTCCGCCACATCATTCTTCATACCCGGCCACCAAAACATCACCTTTAAATCATGGTACATCTTAGTACTTCCCGGGTGAATGGAGAATCCACTTTTGTGTGCCTCCTTTAAAATATCTTGCCTCAAAGTGCCAACATCCGGCACAATGATTCTACCCTTGAATCTCCATAACCCATCTTTGTCTTCCGACACTCTCCACTGTTTTCCTTGCTCAATGGCCGGTAACACCTTCCATAACGCTTCATCCTTTTGATGAGCCTTTAGGAGTTCGGACTTAAAGTCACTTGAAATTTCTAACCGGCTCAAACACAAGGTTCCGGATACTTCTTGAGTACCAATTTTAAGACTCTCGAATCCCTTGAGCAACTTCTCCTCTTGAAGCATCATCCAAGCCGTATATAATGACTTCCGACTCAACGCATCCGCCACTACGTTCGCCTTTCCCGGATGGTAATGCAACTCAAAGTCGTAGTCTTTCAACAATTCCATCCACCTTCTCTGCCTCATATTGAGCTCTTTCTGATCAAAGAGGTACTTCAAGCTCTTATGATCAGAGAAAACTTGGAACTTAACCCCATAGAGATAATGTCTCCACACCTTCAAGGCAAACACAACCGCAGCGAGTTCCAAATCGTGCGTAGGGTAACTAACTTCATGCGGTCTCAACTGTCGTGAGGCATACGCCACCACATTACGATGCTGCATCAGCACGCACCCTAAACCCTTCAATGAGGCGTCACAATACACCTCAAATGGCTCATTCGGCTCGGGTAACACTAACACAGGTGCAGTAGTCAACTTTTTCTTCAATGTCTGAAAGCTCTCCTCGCATTCAGGAGTCCAAACAAACGGAGTGTCTTTGCGGGTTAACTTCGTCATTGGCAAAACTATCTGTGAAAAGCCTTTGATAAACCTTCGGTAATAGCCAGCTAAACCCAGAAAACTCCTTATTTCTGTTACGGTGGTTGGTTGCTTCCAATCCATCACAGCCTCCACCTTAGTTGGATCTACGGCTATTCCCTTCTTACTCACCACATGGCCCAAAAACTTCACCTCACTCTTCCAAAATTCACACTTAGACAGTTTTGCATAAAGTTTCTTCTCCTTTAGAATCTGCAACACGGTCCTCAAGTGTTCCGCATGCTCTTCTTCAGTCTTGGAATAAATCAGTATGTCATCAATGAAGACAACAACGAATTTATCCAGAAACAGACGGAAAACTCTATTCATGTAATCCATGAATACCGCAGGAGCGTTCGTCAACCCAAAAGACATTACAGTGTACTCGTAATGACCATAACGAGTCCTGAAAGCGGTCTTAGGGATATCCTCACCCCTCACCCTTATCTGGTGGTAACCGGATCGCAAATCAATCTTGGAGAAAACTCCAGCTCCTTGTAACTGATCCATGAGATCATCAATTCTCGGCAATGGGTATTTATTCTTTATTGTAACCTTGTTTAGCTGCCTGTAATCCACACAGAGCCGCATACTCCCATCCTTCTTCTTCACCAATAACACTGGAGCACCCCATGGAGAGACACTTGGTCGTATAAAATTCTTTCCCAACAAATCCTCTAACTGAGACTTTAGCTCGTTCATCTCTAATGGTGACATCCTATAAGGAGCACTTGAGATTGGTCCCGCCCCGGGCACCAACTCAATGGCAAACTCAACCTCTCGGTTAGGTGGAAACTCATCAATATCATCGGGAAACACTTCCGGAAATTCACACACTACCGGAATCTGTTCCAACCTTTGATCATCACCTGAAACGCCCGCGGTTAACAACATGATACCCTGACATTCGGTTCCGGAACAATTCACCATCATCGAATTCAAGTAATAATTATTCACCACGACCGGTCCTTCAGTATCTTCCGGCATAAAGTACACCGACTTTGTAGAACAATCAAGCAGGACATGGTTCTTAGATAACCAGTCCAATCCCAAGATAAGATCAAGACCAATCATCGGCAAGCAGATTAAGTCATGAACAAAATCACGCTGCTTGAACCTAAAGGAAACTTCCGGGCATCCTAGCCTAGTTATCGTGGCTTCATGGGTAGCATTGTACACTCTTAGATCATAACCTAAGGTTACAATCTTCAAGCCTAGCTCATGGGCTTTCTCAAATGCAATGAATGAATGTGATGCTCCCGAATCAAATAAAGCATTTAAAGTTTGACCAGCTATTTCACAGTTACCTCGAATAAGTGTCTCGGATCCTTCAGCTCCTATAGCTGAAGTGGTGAACACCCGACCAGTCTGTTGTGCCTTCCCAGCACCTTGTTTCTGCTTCTCCGGGCAGTTGGCGGCTTTATGCCCCGCCTTTCCACAATAGTAGCACAAGCCCCATCCGGCCTTGCATGGTGCTCCCGGATGGTGACTCCCACACCTAGCACAAGCTTGTTCATTCTGAGGTTGCTTCCCAAACTTCTTTCCTTGGAAATTGTTGTTGTTGGGCCTCTTGAAAGAGCTTCCCCTCTTGAAAGACGGACCTCTAGGTGCAAAACTTTTCCCTCGATTCTGTGGAAATGAACCTTTGTGACTCCCTTTCTCAGCGGTTGCCCTCTTCACACACTCCTCAGCAACCCTACACTTGTTCACTAATTCGGAGAAAGTCCTGATCTCCATTGGTCCCACTGAACTGAAGATATCACTCCGGAGTCCTTCTTCATACTTAACACACTTCCATTCCTCATATTCCACCGGAGTCCCTTGGCACATACGAGAGAACCTGAACAGCTCCTCAAACTTGTCAGTATACTCTGATATGGACATAGTACCCTGCTTCAACTGTAATAATTCAAGTTCCTTAGCCGTCCTAGCAGAAGTCGGAAAGTACTTCTTGTAGAACTCCTCTTGGAAGACATTCCAAGTGATATAGTCATCACCCTGCTGCAGAAGACGTCGGATACCTTGCCACCAATGCGACGCTTCACCTGTGAGCATATAGGTGGCAAACTCGACACGCTGTCCTTCAGGTACCACTTGTGCTTGCAGTGCTCGCTCTATAGCCTGAAACCATGTATCAGCCTCAGTCGGGCTAGTAGTTCCCTTGAACTTAGGTGGATTAACCTTCAAAAAGTTTGCCAAGGTCATCGGGCCTTGAACTCCACCTCCATCATTACCATGGTTGTTCATTTGTTGACCAAGAGCCGCAGCAGTGGCTTGCATAGCAGCAGCCATGTTCTCTAACGCAGTCATGAAGTTTACCGGGTCATTCGGGTTATTCTCCGGCGTACGAGCATTCGTACGACCTCTCGCACTACCTCTACCGCGTCCACGAGGTGCCATCTGGTTCCTATACACACCCAACAATCGATATTAAGTTGATCAGTCTCAATATCGGAAGTCTAGTGCTTCAAAGTCCCAAATGCATGCTCATGAACGTTTATGCCAATTATATCAAGCAGATATACTAATAGCACATAACACACACACAGAGAATGCACAGAAGCATAATCAGTCCATCCCTCAGGCTCTAAAGGAACGAACTGCTCTGATACCATAATGTAACACCCTACCATACAGAGTCTTATGCTTAAGTCATAATTCAGAGATGGCAAGGTATTACGACCTCATAAATAAAAATTAGTACATATAGTAGTATGAATGATTGATTATAACTAGGAGCCTTTGTAGAAAAAGGGGTAAACAAAAACCATCGCAACTCTAAATCACAACACTCCGATCGAAAACGTAACGATTAAGGATAAACCAACGCGAGATTATATATATACAAAAGAGTGTCAAAAACAGGAATATCAAGGCTCAAGATCCGGCTGCGAAGATAACCGGACCGAGCATAACTGTATATACATATGATAAAAATAGGGAAAACCCCAAGGAAACCCAAAGGGACACAAATACATAAAACCTATTCTCCAAAATTCTCCCATAAGAGGAGTCATCACAGTTTGTATTATTTAATGGAGATAAAAGTATCTAAGCAAAACATATAAACTAAACAGAGTCCCCAAGAACAAGAAATCTTCACAAATCTAGAAGTCTCCAGCATGCCTCAGCGGGAAACCTCACGTCCTGCATCTGAAAACCACAAAATCCGCATGGGTGAGAACCAGAGGTCCCCAGCATGGTAACAGCTTCCACATATATAATACATAATAATAGAGGAAAGCCAAAGGCAATCCTAGAACTTCCTCCAGATAATATCAAAGCTTATAAACAAGCTAACCATATAAGGGCATCTGACTAAAGATTCTTCAGTCTAACTAATACTTCCCTTTCCAATTCCTTCAAACCTCCCAACCACCAGCAGGAGTATATTATAGCAAACACAGTTATATCAGACAAAGAATATACAATTAGGAGCAGTTAAGACATTTAGACAATTAGCAAGTAAAATGCAGTCAAATAGGCAATCTCAAACAATTCACATAATATGCATATGATGAATGCCTGTCCCTAGTGGCCGATGATATCATCTGTCGGTTATAGAGCCAACCCGACAAGTCCTGGCAGTTAACCACTGGACTGTCCCTCTGTCGTGTCTCCCCAACTCGAGTATGCTCAATATGAGCTTGATCATAAACATGATCCATATCCATCACCACCACTGGTGAATATTTATCCATCACCATCACAGGTGAATATTTATCCATCACCATCACAGGTGAATATTTATCCATCACCATCACAGGTGAATATTTGGGAGTGAGCTCATCTGGGAATTTCACAGTGCCCGACCACCCTGACGACATAGGGTAAACAGAGTATCAAGTCTCAACCTGGAGCACGTGGTGGCTAGCCACTGCTACTACCCAGGGAAACTCGTATCTCAGATAGTGGAAGTACAAATCACAATTATCAACAATTCAGCATAAACATGCATGAATTCTCATCCATGGATCAACATCCATATCCGCCATTCGGCTCACGGTTAAATCCATAACCAGCCAATATTCATAGTATACACAGCTATTCGCTCACGGTTAAATCCATAACCAGCCATTTCACAAATAATCACGGCCCTTCGGCCAATGGCATACCAAGCACTTCCACCACCATCCTCCGCATCTCACATAATCATCTTGATCCTCATTGATCATTCATTTTTCCCTTGCTTCACTCGCAAGTTACCTCATTCACTAGCCCCTTCTTAATAGCTAGGCATGCCATAATGATTTAAGACATAAATGGTGAGATCAGAGGCTTAGAAGTATGAGATTTGGCTTTTTAAAACTCAAAAATCAACTTTGGGATGAAAACAGGGCCACGCGTACGCGCACTCCACGCGCACGCGTGGATGGCCTCAAAAACTCATCGGCGCGCAAGCGTCATGCACGCTAACGCGTGGATTACAAATTTGCCAATCGACACGCACGCGTCAACCACGCGTACGCGCGGGTGTTCTCGTGCCCCAGGCACAACACCGGCACAGTTCTGGCATAACTCTCGGTAAAATGGCTGGGCATTGGGTGCAGCACAATCGGCGCGCCCGCGCACATCACGCGCACGCGTGGATGGCACTTCTTGGAAGATCGGCGCGTACGCGCCAGGTGCGCCCACGCGCAAGGGGTTGTTCTGCTAAAAATTTTTCTAAGTTAAAAGCTGCAGAATTCTCAGATTTTTACCCCAATCTTCCAACGGACATAACTTCCTCATTTTAAATCGTTTTTCACCCGTTCTTCGAACGGCATGGACATCCCGGATCCAATTTCATTTCTAAACAGATTTGGTACAAAACGGAGATCCGTAGTCCAAGTTATGTCTCGTCAAAGCATGCCCAAAAACCATATTTTCATACAAAACCACAATATGCCATTTTCAAGACAAACCATTTTCAACTCTTTTCAAAATCAATCAAAACATGCCAATTCCATCCCTTTTCTTTGAAATCAATCAATGTATCAAACTCAACATCAAGCCTCCTCAACTCACACATTGACACAATATACAAAATCACTATCTCATCATTTTAGCCCACTTCACCCAAGTGGCTCAAACTCAAACATATTGACATATCATATACTAATCCTCATGCCAATTCCCAACAACATCAATTCCAATAAATCATCATCGTACATAATCAACATCATACTCACCATCAACATGGTTCAACCCATAATTCAACCATAACCAATCATCAAGCATATATCACAACATGCATATTTCTCATACATCATACCACCAAGGCATCAATAATCATCATCACATATATGACCACATCATATATCTCAATCATTCATCAACATCAACAATTCAATGCCTATCTTAGGGCCTCTAGCCTAAGTATTTCCTACCACATTACATATTAGATACGGGAAACCGAAACCATACCTTAGCCGATTTTCCCAAGCCCCACTGGAGCCCTTCCAAACCACTTATCCACAAGCTCTCAAGGCCTCAACACCTCCAAGAACAGATTTTTCACCACCAAACTCTTTCCAAGCTTTTCAAAGTCACCAATCAAGCTCCAATATTCACATATACACAACCTAAGCCACAACCATCATACCCATACACAACATCTCAAAACCCAAATATCATAAAACAACAAAATACACTAGGGTTGAGAATCTTACCACACCCAAGGTCCAAGGAGACAAGATTAACCTTCTCCTTCAAGAGAGTTGGGTCCTATAACATCAAAGAACCCAAAATCTCAACATTTCACCCATGAAACTCGAAAATAAGGGCTGAGATTTCGAACAGCAACACGTGGCTTACCTCAAGATTGGTTGTATGGGTTTTGTAGAGCTCTCCGCGGTGAACGCGTGGCCGCAAACGGGGCAGCAATCGGAGCTCTAGATCAAAAGTTATAGTGATTTGAAGATCAACCAAGGGAGAGAACTTGAGAGAGTGTTCTTCCTCCCTTTCTTTCTAATTTCAGCTTGTGTGTGTAACAAATGAGGAGAGAGAGTGCTGAAAACTAGGGTTTTGGTTAAGTTATGTTGGGCCAAGGGCCCACTTTGGGTCCAATTGGCCCGGTTTGGCCCACTCGGTCCAATCTTGGTCCGAATTCTATAAAATTGGTACCAAAATTCTTATCTCAATCTCCTCTATCACATTTAGCCATAAAAATCACTTTTTAGGCTTTCTAGAATAAATTCTCATTTATGGGTTAATTAGCCGTTAATTAACCGGGTTTTACAGTGAGTATGCCGGAGATGCATATATGATTAATGAACAAATGTGATAAATGAATAATGTTGGAAAATATTGAATGTGAGTATGCTTGTGTTTTCTCTTTGGTTGTAATGGCGACAGGGTGCAGATACCCTTTAATGGCGACAGGGCGCAGATACCATCTAATGGCTGTCGCAGATACCCTCTAATGGTGATAGTGCACAGATACTCTCTAATGGTGACAGGGCACGTACTCCCTCTAATGATATTAATGTGCAACAGAGAGATTGTGCACGGGTTAGCTACCGGACGCGTCGAGTTGGCTTGATAACCGTCTGATGATATCATCAGCCATAGGGCAGGCATTCATCATGTGCATATGTTTGAATTATTTGGGTTTGCCTATTTTCTTTGGATTGCTATACCATATATGCTATGTTACCTGATTATGTGCTACTTGTTCTACTTGTACCTGAATTGTGTATTACTTGCCTGTATTGCTTGTGTTTGTACAACTGAGAGGCCCCTCATGCTGGTGTCGGTGGAGGCTGAGGGCTGTTCTTGACGAGATGAATTGATGATGTGATTGAATGATGATGATGATGATTGTTAAATGAGATAACTTGAGCTCCTTGGGTAGACACAGTGAAGTGAGTTCACCTGCTCCAGATGAGGATATGATGTATTGATATATAACTATTGAGACAGAATAACTGTTAATGGTTTTACTTATAACTCTGATTCTGATTCGTTGGAGAGTTAGAGAGAGTTGAGAAGCATGAAGAATAAATATTAGATTTAGCATTTCCTTATGACAGGTGCCTATTTATGGATTAGCGAGATCATAAGGTGAATGTTTGGTGAAAAGAAGTTTAGGATGCTTAGTGAGTTTTTATTGCAGTGCATTGTATTTATTTGACACTTTTACCGTACTGGAAACCCATGGGTCGGGGGTTCTCATTCCGTATATATCTCTTGTTTTTTTGATACAGGTCCAGGTGCTTAGTAGTGAGCTGTGGTTCGTCTAAGAGACGGCGAAAATCTTTATATTCTTTATATTTTGCTTAGAATCTCTCCACCTTTATTTCGAAAAGCTTATATTATGTATTGAACTTGTTTGAACTTGCCTATAGAGGCTTTTATGTTTCTTTTGGGAGAGATTAGGAAATACTGTTGTGAACTACTTTCATATTGTACCCTAGCTGTCCTGAACTTCGCAGGTCGCAACTAGTGGTTATTTATTTATGTTATATATCTATATATTGTCCTTCTTTTACTCTCCTTTATGACTTTATTTGTATATCATTTTTGACTTCGCACTTTATCTTTTAGTTGTCGATGCGTGAGTGATACGTCTTCACGGTCTTATTTTTACTCCTTTCAAGCTTCTCGATTAATACTCCTTTCAATTATGCTTAATATTATATATTAAAGATCCACCTTGCGAGTCGTACCACCTTATTATCAATAACTTATGACTCGAGTATAAGGATTTGAATATTAGGGTGTTACAAAATTGCTTTAGTTGATGTAATTAGAAGCCGTGGTAAATGGAATTCGATCAAAATATTGTTCCTGTGCTTTCTCCTTCGAAGCACTACTCGCAGCAGTCAAAACCTAAAAATCCAGACAGTGAAGTACCCTAACACTGGAATCATAGGATTCAGTGAGGACTGAGTTGTTAGTAAAAATATCGGCGTTAAGCTTCTTCTTTAGAGGATTGAAAGAAGGAGGTTGCAGGGTAGGGGGATCTTCAATTTGGCCGGTGAGGGCTTTGAATCGGAAGCAGCGAGAGCGAAAAATTTGAGATCTGAGAAAGGGCCATTCTCTTTCGAGGATTTGTGCTGGCGAGAGTTGATATTTGTTGCTTGCACAAGGCAGGATTCAAACCTCACACACTTGTTTAAGCAAACGAATGAGCTGACCACTCGACCAACCCAAGTTGGTTACAACCCTATTATGAAATAAGTGCTTTACCACTCTCTCTTGTACTTTGTTGGCGAACAATTTCCAAATCAAAATATACAATTACAACAAAATATTGAAATAAACTTTTTAAATATCATTATTGATAGTTTCCTCAAGTTATAACAACGATATGGAAAGTAATGCCAAATGTTTGTGCCTTATATCGATCTCAAATTAGTGATTTACATATTATTTTCTTGAATATCAAAAATATTTAACAAAATATATTAAATTCTATATTTAGTTTAAATTTTCAACTTAATAGTAATTATGATAATAAAATATTTTCATTGTTATAATTACATTCGTGTGTATGTATGAAATATTTCCTTCCATATATGTCTTAAAAAGAAAATGTAATTGTATTAAAGTCTAAAAATGACTGTAACAAGGGTAATATATGAGGTTTTAAAGGCAGACAACAATAGTGCATCAATTATACCATACATAAAGATTAAAGATTTTGTTGGAATGGCTTTGTGTTATATCATGATTTAGTTATTTTTCGATTGTTAATAAGTGTCAGTAATGTTTGAATGTTTGGAAGGACATCTGTTAAGTCTCAAGTATGGCAAAAGTTTGAGAAGAATTTGGTTTGGTGTTTTGGTGTTGGGGACATAACTGATTTTTAAAAGGATAACTAGATTTTGGATATCAATAAATTGGAGGATTTTGCGCAACTAGATGTAATAGAAAATATGATAGAAGAAAGAGTGTGTGATTATGTGGTAGATAAATTGGGACTTAGAAGGGATTGAGGTTGTGTTTGGCGAGGATTGGGTTCCTATTTTCTCAGCATTAAAGACACCAAAAGTAAGATTGGGAGAGGATAGAATCAGATAACGTGGCTCCTTATTTCTAATGGAAGCTTTAATATGAAGTTGACATTTTCTATCTTATTAAATATTGTGGATGATTCTAAGGCAAAGCTGTTCATGAGGATTTGGAAGCTTCGAGTCCCCCAAAGGCTTAGAACCTTCTTGTGGCTAGTGATTAATGAAACTCTGCTAACCAATGAAATTTGAGCCCAGAAGGTATTTATGTTCTTTGTCAGAGTCTTTGCTCCATGTCTTTCGCGACTTCAGAGTCACTCACCACACATGGAAGAGCATTGACAATTCATTAATTTTAGGTAATTTCTTTAATCAACCTCTCTATCCATGGTTATTAGAGAATTTATTAACCCAATCCCACTATAAGGAATTTTCTGGCCTCATCTCTTCACTAGCACTATGTGCTGTCTTTGGTATTGTCAAAACAAGTTCATTTTTGAGAATGGCAATGTGTTAGATGAGAGAAAGATCTATGAGTTGGCTACCTAATTGGCAAAAGATAACAGTCGAGCTCAGAAGGAAGTTGCTTGGATGAGAAATAAGGTCGGTACCTTTATTGAAAAATATATTCTTTGATCCCTTGATTCGCCCTTACAAAAAAACTAAACATCGATGGTTCAATTATAGAGGAAGAAAAGACTGTATGTAGTGGTGTTTTTAGAGACCATGATGGTAAGATTATGGTTTGCTTCAGTGTAAACTTGGGCAATTGTACAATGACTATGGTAGAGCTCTAGAGCATATTGGTTGGTTTAAAATTGGCCTTAAGTTTTGAACACACTCATATCTATACTAAAATGGACTTCAAAGTAGTAGTTACTTTTTGTCGTCAAGACTCCATTGACTTGCATTCCACAAGAGCTTCAGTTCTGACTATTAAAGAGTGGAGCAACATATTTAGCCGGAGCATCCACCATCAGTACCATGAAGCAAATGCTTGCACTGATAGATTAGCGTGGCATAATCACAGCTTACGGTTGGAATGTTATTTTTTCTTTTTCTTTGTATTATTTTATGTTTTCATGGTGATTCTATTGTTACTTGTTTTTTTAAAATAGTCTCTTGTTGGTTTTTTTGGACAGTTACGTCCCGTCGCTTATCAAATTCAAACTTTTGGATTTATAATACGATTAAATAATTTATATTTTAAAAATATATAGTTTTTTTAGATATTTTAGTCATGAAAATATGAAAAATTGATATTATTGATTATATATTTAACAAAACTTATGTGAATAATAGATGTGATTATGTGAAAGTATTTAAGAAGAGCCAAGCGTAAGGAGGTATTATAATTAGGGAAATTCTGTGGTGCTGAATTGGGATGCTAGCATGCAATGATGTCAAGATGTGTCTTGATGGGAGTGTGACACGTGGATGTTGACCAGTAGACTGGGGAGCTGATTTTCCTATTTCTCGTTCCGCGAACAAAGTTAATTAGGAATAATGAAGTTGTTGATTAAACTGGATCAGTGGGCTGTTTTCATGATTCTGTGCATGAGCTTTAAAGGTTTGCTCCTTATTTATTGTAACCTGATGTAAATTGAATCCAACAAATTTTATTAGTTTTTGGTCAATATTACTCGACTAACAATCTAAATACGGAATTTTTTCTATTATAAAATAAAAAATGCTTTACTTTTAAATAAAAATTAACCTAACTTTAATTTCGAAGATTCATTTTTTTTTTTGCGTTTAGCCCAGGTTCGTCGCCCCTTAGTGAACTTTATGTTATGTATGAAGTTCATCGTACTCCTCGACAAATTTCAAGCAAGTTCGCCCAAATATAAAATTTATGGTCTGTGTATTTTGGTAAATTTTAGTAAATTCTTTTAGATTTCAGTTTTCACTTTTCACTATTCACTTTCATCCTCTCTTGCGTTACTGTGTATTTTGGTTGTTTTTTTATCTGTTTATCTCTTTAATTTGTCGATTCCAGGTAATTATGTTCTTATATTCCTTTTGAATTTAATTTATTGTTGTATTATTTTATAATTTTAATATGTTTATTTATTTATATTAAATCTTCATGTTAGTTTTAGTTAGTTTGATAACTATTTAGTTTGATAATTAGATGATATAGTTAGTTTAGATTATTATCTATTGTTAGTTTAGATAATGTCAAACGATCATGTAATTATGGTAGAGATTAATAAATGTTAAATAATAAAAAAATTTATTAGATTATTTTTTCATTTAAACTAATTATAGTTTAGAGTAAAATTATAGTTTATGGTTTAGGTATTTAGATTTATTTCCAATGTGTTTAATAATAAGTTAATTTTAAATTATTTTATGTAGATTATTGTTTCATATGAACTGATTATGGTATAGAGTAAAATCATAGTTTATGGTTTAGGTATTTAGATTGTTAATTTTAAATTGTTTTATTCTAATTTATTCTATTACAATGTAGTTTGATGGCCCAAAACATGTTAGGTTACGAGGATACCTTTTATAGACAAGATTGGATTGACCATATTGTTGGCAGACTTGGTCGAGTGGTATACTTTATAAGTTATATCTTTTATATGTCAAAAAATTTTCTTATCACTTGTGGCTTCTGTTTTGTATGACTCATTGAAATTTTTTGGTAGAGTCCTCGGGTCTTGCGTACGAGAAAGAATTTACTACAATGTTCGCCCGAGCATATCAGGACACACCTTAGACTAGCAGAATTTGAGCATGTGGCATATATGTTAGAGTGAGATCATTATTGGACATTGGTCTTTACTTAGATCAAGATATGGCAACCTGAGTCCTATGCTTTTCACCTGTCCTGTGAAAAAATGACTATCACCCTGTAGGAAGTGGTGTATCAATTGAACCTCAATATTGATGGAGATCCAGTCAGGGACTATCGATAGGTGAAAGCAGTTCTATGATGGACGCTCTATTGAGGAGCTCTGTCAGTAGCTGCTGGGTGTTGTTCCAGGCCTCCATGATAGAAAGTCATCCTCGTGATCGATCGGTTTGAACTCCGATCTATAAACATTGAATATTGTTTTCATGTGATACACGGGATGGACAAAAGCCTCCCAATCAAGTCGTGCATGAGAGCAAGCTGCTAGAACACGAAGGCATAAAATATGAAGAGCCTGGAAGTATCTTGATGCGTGAGCATCTTTCCTATCTTTTTCTAGTGAATTTGCATTCAATTTGTTGAGTTTAATCAAGAATTTATTATCTTTTAGATAATATGGATGCTTGATAAACCACTATTTTATGGTTTATCTTGTGCTCAATTGAGTAGATTTTATCAACTCTTTACCCACTTATTCATACTATTCGCATATTTTACATTTGCCTTCCTACTTATGTACTTTGATTGAAAACATGCTTCTTTGATCTTATATTTGCTTATTATTAATCCTCTCTTATGACCATTAGATGGATTGAGATGTGTGTTAAGTGTTTTCAGATATTATAGGGCAGGAATGGCTTGGAGGATAGGAAGGAAGCATGTAAAAGTAGAAGGAATACAATAAGTCGGAGAAACTGCTAAGCTGTCCAGCCTGACCTCTTCGCACTCAAACGGCTATAACTTTAGCTACAGAAGTCCAAACGACGCGGTTCTAGTTGCTTTGGAAAGCTAACGTCCGGGGCTTCGATTTGATATATAATTTGCCATAGTTGCCCCGACGTCAGGTGACGCAAACGCGTGGGTCACGCGGACGCGTGATCTGGCAGGAACGCAACCCGCGCGGCCGCGTGAATCATGCGGCCGCATCACTTTTCCGCGACCTGTACGGACCAGAAAGCGCTGGAAGTGATTTCTGGGCTGTTTCTGACCCAGTTTTCGGCTCAGAGAACACAGATTAGAGGCTATAAAGTGGGGAAATGTATCCATTCATAATAATTGACTCATAATTCACTTTTCATGTTTTAGATGTAGTTTTTAGTGAGAGATGTTCTCTCCTCTCTCTTAGGATTAGGATTAGGATTAGAAATTAGGATTTTTAGAAACTAGGATTTAGGACTTCTCTTGGTTTTTAAGAGTGACTCTCGATTCAGGTTCAATGTCCCTTTTTATTTATTTTTTCCAATTAAATTTATGAACTATTCCATGTTTAGATTGATCTCCTTAATTAATGTTATTTGAGTTATTTTCAGATTTATGATTGCTTTATTCTATTTAAGATGCCTTCAATTTAATTTAGAATTTTCTCCTTCTGGCTTGGGTCAAGTAATTGGTAACGCTTGAGCTGTCAAATAAAACAGTGATTGAAATGGGCAGATTCTGATTGCACTAGGATTGCTCTAAAGCTAGTCTCTCCATAAGAGTTGAATAGGACTTGAGAATCAAGCTAATCAGTCCACTTAATTTTTCTTTGTTTAGTAAAGGTTAACAAAGTGGGATTAAAATCCAATTATCATCACAATTGATAAGGATAGGACTTCCAGTTCTTCATACCTGGCCAAGAGATTTTATTATTGTTTATTTATTTTACTTGTCATTTAAATATATCTGTGCCCATTGCCCAAACTTCAAAACCCCGATTTACAATCTTCATAAACAATAATAAGAACATACCTCCCTGCAATTCCTTGAGAAGACGACCCGAGGTTTAAATACTCGGTTAACAATTTATTTAGGGGTTTGTTACTTGTGACAACCAAAACGTTTGTACGAAGGGATTTCTGTCGGTTTAGAGACTATATCTACAACGCGACTGTTTTTATGAAATTCTTTACTGGCAAAAATCCTAACGTTAATGCTACTTTGAGTCGTGTGAAATTTTGTTTATTTTAGGTAGCATTCGGCTGGATTTGATGAAGTTGCCGCAGAAAAAGAGAAGAAGGCAAATGATGCTATCAACCCTGACCTCTCTGCACTCTAACCTGAATAACTCGAGCTACAGAGATCCAATTGATATGTTTCTAGTGGCGTTGGAAAGCTAACTTCTAGAGCTTTCCAACGATGTGTAATAGTTTATACTTCTATTCAAGGAACGCTGCCAAGGCTGCACCTAACTTGAAATTTCTCAAGTTAGGCGCAATACACAACAACAACATGCAACATTGGTATGAGCACTCAAGTTAGGCGCAAACTACACTCAAGTAAGACACAACACTCAACACTCTATGCCAAGACACGCTGCCCACCTCAAGTAAGGCGCAGCTCCATGCCAAGTTAGGCGCAAGCTCTCCTTCAATAAAGTGGTCCCTACGTCGTTGCACAAGCCACGCAAGATCTTTTATTTATTCTGATTAAACTTTAATTTTTATTTTAAAATAGGAAAAGATATTATTTAGTTTTAGGAAATATATTTTTACATTAATTAGGATTAAATATAAAAGGGAAAGAATCAGCTCTTCAGGCTCTTCTCTTCTCTTCTCTTCTCTTTTCTTAGATCTCATTCCGCACTTTACAGTTTACCTGAATCCTAGTTTTTCTCTTTGAACTATGAGCAACTAAACCTCCACTGTTAAGGTTAGGAGCTCTGTCTATTATATGGATTGATACTATTATTTTTTTTTATTTTAATTCATGTACTGATTTATATTTCAAGAATTGTGTTCGTTCTTTATCTTATGAATTTGGGTGGAACGGAAGTATAACCATTGTTCTAATTGAGTTCTTGTATAACTTGAAAAAGCTCTTTACTTGAACAACAACTTGAAAACATATTCTCCTAAATTTCTAATTATCTGGACTTAACGGAATACGTGACATATAATCCTCTTATATTTGGGTAATTAGGAATTTTGTGGGATATAAACTAGAATTGAACTTCACCCTCTAATTGGAATTAAGTGACCAAGGAATTGGTGGTTGATGAATTTTAGAGGAGACTAAAAAGGTCTAAAGAATTAGGATTTAGTCACATACAGTTTACCCTGAATTAGATGTTGCATGATTAAAATAGTTAGTAAGAAAAGTCAATCCGAAAAATAGATATCTCTGAAGCCTTAATTGTTTCTCCATATATTATTCACAAGCTGTTTACTGCTTGCTTTATTAATTTTCTGAATTTACTGTTTAATGCAATTGAGACCCAAACGCTCTTTTCTGTTTGTCTAACTAAGCAAATCACTTAACCATTGTTACTTAATCCATCAATCCTCGTGGGATCGACCCTCACTCACCTGAGGTATTACTTTGTACGACCGGTGCACTTGCCGATTAGTTTGTGGTTATTAATTCCGCACCAAATTTTTGACGCCGTTGTCGGAGATTGACTATGATTAACAACTACTCGTTGTTTGATTGCTTAGATTAGATAATTTTTTTTAATCAATTTTTTTTAGTATTCTAATTTTATTTTTATTTTCCATTTCTTCTTTATTTTTTTCCTTTTTCGTTTACTTACCCCTGTTTATCCTTTTTTTATTATTTAAAAAAAACCACCATTAATTTCTATTTTTATCTTCCTTTTCAAATTTTCTTTTCCGTTTTTTTTTTCTTTCATTAGGTTTCCAGTTTAAATTTCCTTTTGCATTCTTTCTTTTTATTTCAATTTTTTGTTTTTGTTTTATTTTATTTTTTTTATTCTTTTACGACGTTTCTCTTTCTTTTAACTTTCGTTTTTCTTTTTTTATTTTTAGTTTTATTTGATTTTTGTCATTAGTTTCGAAAAATCGCATTATATATATATATATATATATATATATATTTTTTATTCTCCTTTCCAATATTTTTGTTTTCCTTTTTATTTTTATTTTTTTATTTTCGTTTTATTTCTGTCCATTACTATTTTTTATTTTTATATTTTATTGGTTTTATTTTATTTTTATCTTTAATGAAAAAATATTTTGATTTATTTTATTTAATTTTTTTTCTCTTAATTTTTGAAATTAAGTTTGGTGTCCCTTCAGTTGTTTTATTCTTCCTAATTATTTTACTTATTGAGTTTGAATTTTATACACCATTTTATTTATTAGTTGTTTTATTTTTTATTCAGTTTATTTTCTTTATTTTATTTGTCTTTTATTACATTTTCTTTTATATTTTATTTTATTTTTATTTTTTTATTTTTTTATTTTTTTTTTATGTTCAAGGACGGACCTAAGTACTAGGGAAGGGGGGCACTTGCCCCCACTAAATTAAAAAAAAATATAATAATTCTATATAAATATATATATTTATTTTTAATATGATGATACTTTTTGTCCCTATAAAAATTTAGAAAATTTTATTTTGAGATTTATATTGAAAATAATTTTTTTATTAAATTTAATATGTAACCATTTTTATTTTATTAAATTTGATTTAATATAAAAATAAAAAATAAATTAATTAATTAATTCAATAAAAAATTTATGAATAGTGTTAATATAATTTTTAAAACTAATTAATTAGTTAATTATCACACTAAAACTCAACTTTTTAAATATAAATAAAATAATTAATATCTTTTTTTTTTTAAAAATAAATTGAAATAAGAAAAAAATAGTATCTATTTATTAATTAAGATTCTTTATTTTAAAATTTTATAATATTTTTTTATTTTATCTCTTAAATAATCTTGTTTGTAATAACTATTTTAGATTACAAAATATTTTATGTCATAAATAGTATAATAAATAAATTTTTTAATAATTTAATGAGTAGTAATTAATATTTGAAAATTATAATGAGTAGTTAAACAATTGTTTAAAATCATATAAGTTAATTTTGATATATCAAAATATGTATATTTTTTTACATAATCATTTAATTACAGTTATTGTTTTAAATAATTATTTATGTGATGAATGTAAAAATTTATTTTTTTAATTATAATACATAATTAAATAGATGAATAAAATTTTTAATTTGAGAGTGTATTAAAATTAAATTAAAAAATATATAAAATTTAATTATTCAAAAAAAATAAAAATAATTATAAAATAAGTTTCTATTATTTTATATAAACATACTTTTATATGCAGGTTTAGTTTTTTTTTTTTTGTATTTAATTATTTATATATAATTCTAGTTTCAAATTATAAATACTAGTATATTAATAAGCGCTATCGTGCTAAATAATTCACTCTTTTTATTATTAAATGTGTATAAAAATAAATAAAAATAAAATTAATTAGGATGACAAATTATTTATAATTTAATTAAGATATTTTGAGTTCAAGTTTTAAAAATAAAAAAATATTTTATTTATAAATTATATATAATAAATAGTATTTAAGAATGAAAGTGTTTATTAACTATTTTTAATTTTTATATCTCCATTATATTTTTAGTATAATCAACAAGGCGCAATAATATTTATTTTAATATATAGATATTTTTGCCCCCACTTCTAAAACTTTCTGGGTCCATCACTGTTTATGTTCTTTCTTCTTTACTTGCCTGTTTACCACATGGTATGTTTAATTTTATTTGGTGTTTTGTGCTAAGAAAAACTAATGAAGAGAGATCACATGGAGTACTACTCACACCCAAGGAGTGATTCATATTATTATGGATGGAGGAACTACCCGAATTTTGGTTGGCAAAGTCAAAACCAAAGAAACTTTAGTGCTCCATGTTCCAACTATCAAGAACCACCATCTCCATATTTATACCAAGAACCACCACCTTTCTATCCATATCAAGAACCATCATCTTTCTACCCATATCAAAAGCCACCATCTCCCTATTCATACCAAGTGCCATCCTCTTTTTACTCTTATCAAGAATCACCATCTCCTTCTTATTCATATAAAGAGCCACCATCTCCTTGTTTATATCAAGAACCATCATCTCTTGAACTTGTCATGAAAGAATTCATACATGATATAAAGACGAGTGTCAAAAATATAGAAAAATATGTGGAGCTGATTATCAAGCCCCAGGAAGAGGAATAAGCAAATTCCTTCCCAAGAGATACAATGCAAGATCCTATAGAAGAAAGTGAGAAAATCAATCAAAGGAATGCATACTCCAGTGAATTAGAGAACTCTCCACCCTCACATATGGAAGAAGAGGAAGATGCACAAATAAAGAAGGAAGATGCACAAACAAAGGAGGTTGTAAGGGATGAAAACAATTATGGGAATCTACACTTCAATGAAGCAAAGAGTGGCAGAGAGGGTGAGTTTATTGAACCACCAATTCAAGAAATTCTTGATGAATGGTACACTCTAACCATCACACAACACTCAAATTTTGAAATCAAAGAAGTGAAGGCAACCAAGGAAAGCACTGAAAAAGGGATTGTGACCAAGAAATAAAAGAAAATATCCATGAAAAAGAGAAGGTCAGCAAAAAATAATCCAACCTCTACCCCCAACAAGCAAGGTGAATCAAGCTAACCATAATAAAAGAAAGCTTGTTAGGAGAAATTTATATCAGGGGACACTAATTTTCACCTTTCCCCCCTTGGAGGCATTTCTTTTAACCAACTGGAAGAAGAGAAAGAAAATTCAACAATCAAGTGTCAAGCTAGTGACATTAAAGAAGCGCTTGTTGGGAGGCAACCCAACTACTAGTATCCTTGGTTTTGCAGTTATTTTGGTTTTAATTTTATAGTTATTTTGATTTTAGCATTATAGTTATTTTAAGTTTTGGTTTTAAATTACTTTATCTCATTTTTTTTTGAATTTTTCTTGTTTTACATGTGTTTTGGTCATGCAGAATGATTAGAATAGGAACAGGAGCAATTAAGAAGAATTTTTGACACCTTGTTTTTAGTTTTTCTTTGCTTGAGGACAAGCAAACTTTTAAGTTTGGTGTTGTAGAGTGCGCTCTCTGTTTAGTTTATCATCAGTGGCACCATGGAGAGATGAATGTTCTTCATGGAGGAGCACAGCCGGAGGAATGAGATGGCCACCAGCATAACTGAGGTGATTGAGTTCCTTTCATTCTATTTTTCTTTTCGTTCTTATTTTGTTGTCTTCTATTTTCTGTTGCTTTGATTGTCTGCATGATCTTTAGTACTTTCAGTTCTTAGATTTAATTTCATTCTGTCATTTGCTTTTAGTTAAAAAAAATGTCTCATGTACCACTCACTGAACTTGAATCTAAAAAGAAAAGAAAAGAAGTGATGTATTACATGAGAAAAGAAAAGAAACTGAGTTTATATTTAAGATTTTGTTTACTTAAATGTGATGGTATTATTTGTGATTCCGAATGATGACAAGAACAGTGCATATTTGAATTTGAATCAAAAGATGTTGATGTATAAGGAACAAGACTTTAGAGAACTATTATGACTTCTCTGAAATTAGTGAAAGCTTAATCCTTGAAGCAAAATAAATAGTAAAAAAAAAATAAAAGCAAGGTCCAAGGCTCTGAGCATCAATGACTAAGGAGGTCAGACATGATTAAAAGCTCAGAGTTGTTTTCTTAGTCATATGCTTGTGGTGTTCTTGTGTCAAGTAATCCTTGAGACAGAATATCTAGAGTCGAGGCCAAATACATTTAGCAGAGTATGCCAAAGGCTTTAAGCACCACTGTCTGGGAGTAACTGAAAGAAAAATCAGAACTTAAAGAGAGTTCCCCAGTCAAGTACTTGTGGTGTTTTTGTGTCAAGTGAAGCTTGAGACAAAATATTTAAAGTCACGGCTAGACTCAAGGTACAAAGCACCAATTCATTGAGAAGTAAAGGATGTATGATGTGTTCAAGGATTAAACTGGAGTACATAAAGCAAAGAATTCATAATATGATCCGGATTCTAATTCCGAATGACAGTGACATTCCTTTGATTCAAAGGAGAGTGAGATGGCAAAATTGTTCAGAATTATAATAGATAAACCTCACTTTAAGAAGAGACATGAGCATAACTAAACTCTCACCTCTCATGCAAATTCACATCTTAATCATGTACTAATTTTGGTTGCTTGAGGACAAGCAACAATTCAAGTTTGGTGTTGTGATGCATGAGCATCTTTCTTATCTTTTCCTAGTGAATTTGCATTCATTTGTTGAGTTTAATTAAGAATTTATTATCTTTTAGATACTATGGATGCTACTTTGAGTTGTGTGAAATTCTGTTTATTTTAGGTAGCATTCGGCTGGATTTGATGGAGTTTCCGCAGAAAAAGAGAAGAAGGCGAATGATGCTGTCGACCCTGACCTCTCTGCACTCTAACCTGAATAACTCGAGCTACAGAGATCCAATTGATGTGCTTCTAGTGGCGTTGGAAAGCTAACTATCAGAGCTTTCCAACAATGTATAATAGTTTATACTTCTCTCCAAGAAACGCTGCCAAGGCTGCGCCTAACTTGAAATTTCTCACTCACCTAAGGTATTACTTGGAACGACCCGGTGCACTTGCCGGTTAGTTTGTGATTATTAATTTCGCACCATATCCACAGTCATACTTACCCTCATCAAGAAATACTTGGGTAATTCTGTTGCCTGGAATCGGACATTGCTGCTAATTCCTCAACAGTGAAATTGGATCTTGGCCAATCAAACTGATAAATATTCATGGTATTCACGTGCCTCGAGTTGAATTCAATAGCCTTCATCAACATCTGTGAGAATTCAACACCCACTGAAGCTGTGCCTAAACCTCTGCACCCTTTCTCGCACAAATTTCACCCAAACAAAAATAGGACAATTTGACAAGAGAGGTAATGGGCAAATTGCGTGTAGCCTTCATGATAACGTTGATGCACTCAGAGATGTTTGTTGTCATGTACCCAAAATGACGACTTTCATCTGCATACTGCGCCCATTGTGAATGTGGCATTTCTTCAAGCTAGTTTGTGATTGCGACATTCTTACCCCTCAGACGACCAAAATAATGTGCAAACTCCTTGTGCGACTTCAAATATGCTGCATTAACAAGCACCTTCTTCAAGTCCTTGTTCTTGAAGTGTGTCATGAAGTTGGATACAATATGTCTTGCACAAAATGCTTGGAAGGCATGCGGCGATTTCCATCCACTTCTATCGGCGTTCAATGCAACATCAATCGATTTGTGCCTGTCTGAAATCACCAATACGCCTGGCTGGGGTGTCACATGCTGCCTCAGATAAGAAAGGAAAAATGAGTAAGCCTCTTTCGTCTCACTCTCGACCATGGCAAATGCAATAGGTAATATGTTTGAATTGCTATCTTGAGCAATAACCATAAGCAAAGTGCCTCCATATTTACCAAAACTTTTATTTTTTGTGAAAGAAGAACGAGAGACTTGGATCAGGTTAAATGTATAAAAGATAAAGTCGGATAGATTTTGGCTCGAGATGAGAAGATAAATGAAAGGTGAAAGAGCTACTTCTACGAATTATTTAATGAAGGACAGAAGACTCTTTCGACCCTTGGTCGGTTATGCACGAGGAAAGAAGATCAAAATTTTGACTACTATCGAAGGATTCAAGATTTCGAGGTAAAAGAGACTCTAAAACGGATGAAAAATGGCAGGACAGTAGGACCTGATAATATTCTGATTGAAGTTTGGAAGGGCCTTGGAGAGAAAGGCATCAGTTGGTTAAACAAGCTTTTTAATGAGATTTTAAGATCAAAGAAGATGTCATATGAGTTGAGAAAGAGTACCTTGGTACTCATCTACAAGAATAAGGGGGATATAAAGAGTTGCGAAAACTATAGAAGGATCAAGCCCATGAGCCATACCATGTAGTTATGGAAAAGGGTGATAGAATGGAGGTTGAGACAAGAGACACAAGTAACAGAGAACCAATTTGATTTTATGCCAGGCAGATCCACCACTGAAGCTACATACCTGTTAAGAATGATGATGGAGAGGTATCATAGTAATAAAAGGTATCTACATATGCTGTTTATTGATTTTGAAAAAGCGTACAATAGGGTGCCAAGGGAGGTCTTATGAAAAGTTTTGGAAAAGAAGAGAGTAAGGATCACATATATTCGTCAATTAAAGACATGTATGATGGGGCTACAACTAGTGTGAAGACTCAAAATGGTGTGATAGAGGAATTTTCTATTGGTATAAGATTACACCAAGGATCATCCCTAAGTCCATACCTTTTCACATTAGTCTTGGAAGTACTCACAAAGCATATCCAAGAGCCTATGCTATGGTGCATGCTTTTTGCCGATGATATCATCCTTATGCGAGAGTCAAAGAAAGACCTAAATAAGAAGTTAGATTTATAAAGAGAAGCTCTAGAAGTATATGGTCTGCACATAAGCAGTAGGTAAAAGTTAAAAGTTAAAATATACCCTACGAAAAGTTAAAAGTTTTAAGTATCTTAGGTGCATCATACAGGATAATGGAGAGATTGAATAGGATGTAAATCATAGGATCCAAGTAAATTGGTCAAAATGGCGGAGTGTGTTTGGTTTTATATGTGACAAAAAAGTGCATTTAAAACTTAAAGGTAAATTTTATCACACTACTATCAGACCGGCTATGCTTTATGGTACAAAGTGTTGGACGGCCAAAGGGGAGCATGAACATAAGTTAAGTGTGGCATAGATGAAGATGTTGAGATGGATGAGTGATCATACGCAATTGGATAGAATAAGTAACGAATATATAAGGGAGAGAGAGAGAGAGAGAGAGAGAGAGATGTGTGTGTGTGTGTGTGTGTGTGTGTGTGTGTGTGTGAGTTAAAGTAGCACCTTTTGTGGAAAAGATGGTAGAATCGCGTCTCAGGTGGTTTGGACATGTGAGAAGAAGATCGACAGAGCACCCAGTCAAGAGGGTGGATGAGATGGAAGATGGACAGGGGGTGAAAAGCAGAGGAAGACCTAGGAAGACCATCCATGAGATGGTCAGACGAGATCTACATGTAAATGGTCTCTCTGTAGACATGATACATGATAAAGCTTAATGGCTTCGTTTGATCCATATATCCGACCTCACCTAGTGGGACAAGACTTCGTTGTTATTGTTTTGTTGTTGTATGATTATATTTCCTTCTTCTTGGTACTGATTCTTGTATTTTTTTGTTTCGTTGGATCTTAATGCTGCATTCAATAGCCCTCCGCCACAGCCAGACGAATTCGATGCCGACAAAGTTGGTGATAGAAGAAGCTAATGACGCGTATTCTGAGTATAGCTAAGCTTTCATTTTGATTTGTTATCCTTGGAATCTTTTTTGACAATACTTGAAAATTTTTAGTAATTTTCTTTTTTTTTTGTTGAGTAAGATTTTACAAATTATTGTGATGATAAACATCAGTTTAAATTGAATAATTAAAGAATTATGTTTTGATTGATTGTGTTATAAAGCTTTAGATTTGAGATTGATATTAATGATGATTTGATTAGAAAAGAATTAATTATTAAGAGTAAGATTTAAAGAGATTATGAAAAAAATGTGCTGCCGTCTAAACAAAAAAAGTATCATCTCTTTAATAAAAAAAATTTACAACTACCTATAAAAAGAAAAATATCATGTCATTATGAAGAAAGATTGGATGGCTAATTAAACTAAGATTTTGATTTAAGATGAAGAATCAGGTTTCAAGAAAGGAGAAGAATTTAGAAACTAAAAATAGCCCATTAAGAGTCTTGTTTTTCACCTTGATACATTCATTTTTGTTTGAGTCTTCTTAGCATAGAAAAAAAATTTATAATATGAGAGATAATTTAAAAAGTCTACGAATAAAAAGTCATAAACTAAGAAGAAAAACTAATTTAGTTTTAGATTAAGTTTGTCTTATTTTTGTTTGGTCTTGGCATTTTGGTTTGGTCTTGACATTTGTTTGTGAAGCATGGAATTGTTGCTTCATTTGTCTTGGCGTAGAACTGTTTTTGGTTTAATTTGTAGTCTTGGTCTTGGTATTGGTGATTATAATCTTAAAAATTGAATATAGTGAAATTCTACCATTACTGTGGTAGAGACTGGACAGAGATCTCATTGCATTTCGAGGTTGAACTAGGATACATGCTGGTGTTGCTCTCTTTAATCTTTTATCTTCTGATATTGCAAGAGACTAAATCGAAAAAATCTCCTACTTGCTCTGTTACACGCTTCAAGTTTTAAAAGAGTGCCTTGATTCAAATCTTTCTTTTTCAAGCTTAACAGCTTGGAGAAAAGATCCATGGCGACCAATCAAGTCCCTTTCAGTCTAATCGAAAGTCAATTCTACCACTATTTATCCTATTTTAATAGAACCAACTATTTCTACTGGAAGGAGAGAATGATGATCCTCATTCAAGTAACAGATTATAATCTTTGAAAGATCATAATGAACAAACCTGATGTTCTAACAAAGCTTCCGAAGAACATGTCGTTTTCAAGGAAGATGGAGAATGGACATAGGATAATAAGAAAAGAGTGAAATTAAATTCTAAGATAGTGAATATGATGTATTATGCCATAAGTTTTGAAGAGTACAGAAAAATCTCCTTATATAAATCAACTAAGGAAATATGGGAGAAGTTTCAAGTAACTCATGAAGAAACAAATCACATGAGAAAAACCAAAATCGATATGCTAATGAAAGATTTTGAATTGTTTGTCATGAAAGAAGAAAAGTCCATAAATAGGATGTTTGAGAGATTTTCAATCATTATCAATAATCTCGATGTAATGAAAAACCAATTCACTGAAAAGGAGCTGGTTAAAAAAATTCTAAAAAATTTCACCAAGTAGTAGGAGACAAAAGCTACTGCTGTACAAGAAGGAAATGATCTTAACAAAATTACTTATGATGAGTTAAGAAAAAAGCTTCTAGTATGTGAGACTACTCATCATTTGAAGACAGAAAACAAAAAGAAAAGTGTTGCTCTAAAATCAAATATAGAAGTCGATTTTGATGATGAAATAGTATTTTTTGCAAAGAGGCTGAGAAAAATTCTGAGATACAAAGGCAAAAACACACAGATTCTTCACTAAAAAAAAAAAGAAGAAAACCAATAAGCTAAACTCTTACTATTGCAAAGAATCATGACACTTCAAATCAGAATGTCGATTGTTGAAACGAAAAGAATAAACCAAAAAGAAAAAGAAGAAAATTTAGATGACATCCTAAAAAAAATTTAAAAAATGACTCCTCTAAAAGTAGTGAGGAAGAACAGAGAGCACACATTTGTCTTATGATTAAGGATAAAGAATCTAATGAAAATATAAATTTTTCTGATTATATCAGTAAAGAGTTATTGATGATTTATCTCATAACTCTAGTAAACTCTTATTTAAATATACTAAATATCTTTTTTACAGCTAAATTAGATGTACATGACAATATCTCTATTATAAATTTGAGAAATAAAAATGATGTTTTGAAAAAGAAAAATGAGGTTTTAAACACTCAGAGACTTTGAAAAATTTTTTGCATCTAATCTTGTTGAAGTTGCTAAAAATAAAAGATTACATGAAATCATAAAGTCTTCAAATGATATATTAAAATTTGTCCAAGGATCAAATAGGATAAAATCTTAGTCATTCAAAGATCCATTTCACAAAAAATTGGTTTGGAATATAAAAAAGAAAGCACTACTATTTTTAAAAATCATTTCCATAAAATTTCTACTTCATATAATCAAAATAAATTTTTCACGTAATTTTACAAATTCAACAAAACAAAACAAAAATCGTGTGCTATAAATACAATAGACTTAAACATACTCATAATCAATGCTTCATTTCATTGAAAAAGTATGGAGATAAAGTTTACGTTATTGTACTGAATTATAATAATTTTAGACAGCCAAAAAAATTTACATCAAATGATATAAATTAATTTAAATATCTAAGTCTTTTTAAAATTTATGCAAGTTTGCCTAATATCTTTAAAAAAAAGATATGTGATACATAGATAATGAATACTCACTGTACATGACAAGAAATTTCACTTTTTTTTTATTAAGCTTAATGACTATCACGGTGGTTTAGTCACTTTTGGTAATAATAATAATTTTTTTTTGCAATTTTTTGTCAATAATCAATAATGTAAATAGTAACATATATTTTAAATTTTATAATTGTTAACAATAACAATAATAGTTGGATTTATTAATACAAATAAAATTTATTTTAACATTTATAAATTATAGTGTACAAAATTATTTTGCAAATTATAATGTATATGCTACAAATTATATATTATATAATATTGCATTTTAAACTTTAAAGAGTAATCCAGTGTAATAATAGAGGAGAGATATTTTTTCATAAGAAAAAAAATATTTAAAGTGAGAAAAATTATAAAATAATAAAATAAAAGATTAATCAAACTTTTATCAAAGATGAATTTTATTATTTTTTTTAAAGTTAAGAGTGAGACTCGAACTCGCAATTTTTAGGTAAGTATTGAGAGATTATGTCATTTGAACTTTAACTCGTTGAAACATAATCTTATTTTAATTTAAGAGGGATTGCACTTTTAATTTTTTATTTTACCAACTTTTTCATGTCTATCTGAACCCCATTGCTTCTATTTTGAATAACTGGTGGTGCTCTAGCATTTTGCTGATCCACCGTTGATGGCATGTGCGAATCAACGACTCAATTTGAGGAACCAAACGATTTTAACAAATTCTAACCACATTGATCGGTTCGATTACTTATTGTTTTTGACATTTAAACAAAACTGCTAGTAATAAATCCGATTCACTTAGTTTTTTTTTTTTTAATTGAATTGACCGGTTCTTATAACTATAGTCACATCAAATATAAGTTATTTTGTTATTTGTTTTTTTTTTCAAGAATGCCAAGAGCAAGCCAGAAAAAAAAAAGTTGATATTTGGTAAAATAAAGAAATTAAAGCACATATATAGAAATATTTCAAAAGATACACCAAGAAATAACAATGATACATACATAACCACTTTATTTGATATATAATATAATAAATAGAGAGAATAGTGTCACTTTAAATTGATATAATGTCATTCTAATTTGATAAAATTCTGTTATAAATATATTTTAATTTAGAAATGACATTATCAATTTGAAAAAGGGACAAAATTCACTCTATAATAAAAGATATTTTCTTAAGAATGTGCATACATTTTTTCTCTCACAAGCTTGATACAAGCTATTAATTTCTCACTATTTGGGATGTTTTCTTTAACAATTGGGGAATCCTTGAAATTACTAAACCGTGAATATAGGTGAGGGAATTTATGAGCTTCCATGACCTTCAGTTGATTCAAATCTTCTATGGTTACAAGAAATTGGATAACTGACCCCAAAGCTATGTCCACAATGTTAATATGGTCACCATTATTAAAGAACTTCTGATCAATTAGGCATTGATTATCAATAACTTTGAGATGTTCTTGGACCCTCTCTATGGCTTTTTCTCGCACTTCATCATCACTGATGATGTGGAATAGTGGCTTAACGGCAGGAATCTTCAAAAATTGAACCCAACATTATAGACAATTTTTAGGAGAGAGTAATAAAATCTAGAGTAAACTACAAATTGTCTTTAAGAATTTCGAAATTTTTTAAAAATATTTTTAATGTTAACTTTAATTTTTAAAAATGTTTCAATTATATACTTGAATATTAATATTGTTAATAGAGATATTGATGCGGCAATTATGTTTGTTTATTAATTCTTAATTTTGTTTGATTGTGAGACATATTAATCATTTTTTGATATTTTTTGGTAATTTAGAGTGGAGACAAATTAAAATATAAATTTTTGTAAATTTAGAGATTGATTTGTTTCACAATTTAAAAGTTTAATAACTAATGATTAGCAAATATAAACAAAAGATTAAAGTAACCATTCATAAAAAGTTTGGAGTTTGAACTTTTATTATAAATATTACAAGTATATATATAAACCAGGTGGGTATATATGATATCATGTTGGAAAAGTTATAAAAACATAAATGATTGCAGAGTTTTATGTAAAGATTGAACTATTCTTTTAGTTTTTATATTTTTATCAAATTTTTAATTAGATTTTTACTGTTTAAAAGTTTGTAATTATTGATCTTTATATTAGATAAAAATTTATAATTAGAACTTAATTAGTTGTGATTTTTCAAAAAAAATATATAAATTCTAAGATATTTGATAGATACAATATGATATAAATACAATAATATTAGCAGTTGATTTTTTTTTAAACAAAATCTAGTTAGAAAGGATCTAAGTAAAAGTTTGATAAAATTATGAAGACTAAGATAAAAATTAAATTTATAATAAACATACCATTTGATCAGCATATTCAACCCAAAATCTTGCTTGAGTTCTATCATAGGAATCATGAGGAACCAAAGGATTCTGTGGCCAAACCTCATCAATGTATTGAACAATAATCATAGACTCACAAATGGATTTTCCATGATGAACAAGCACTGGAGTCAACTTATACACAGGGTTGTATTCAAGAAGTTGAGGGCTCTTATTGAAGCGATCTTCTTCTATATACTCATATGTTATACCCTTCAACTTTAGGGTCAATATCACCCTCAAAGTTAAGGGGCTATACCAAAATCCATGTAGCTTCAACTCTGCCATTGTTTGATACTATGGCTTATTTGTGTTTTTCCAAAGCAAAACATGCGCTATATGTATTGTTAATTTGTTGCCTAACCATTAAGTCTTTATTAATTATAGCATTTCACATTAAAATTATATTATATGAAGCATTATTAACGTTCGAGAGAAAATTTGGCCTTATGATTTTCTCACACTTATTTATTTAGTTTTTTATATGAATAGAATATTTATTGAACCTTCGTTCTGTTTTGGCATTAAAGATATAAACGCACTCTTTACGTGTCTTTATTTGTGTACTTAAATTTTTAAATTTTGGGATAATGATGTTTGATATGATATCATTATTTTTGTGAATAATTTAAGCATTAAGACTATTAGAGGTGATTAATGTTATATAACATTATTAGCATAGACTTTTGTCTAGGTACTTGTTGGTCTTTCAAAACCTATATTTAACAAATTAAACGCGGATTAATTAGAGAGAATGAAAATGTTTTAGTCAAACATGTTTCTGGCATCCTTTTAAATAATAATAACTAATGTTTGATTTGGTATTTCTCTGTGACTTTTTTAAGTAGGAAGAAATTTTTTTTTTTTATACTTTTTAAAGTGTATATAATAGTATTATTTTATAAAATACTATAAAAATTACATACCCTCAATAAGTCATTTGTATAATATTTCTTCAAAGTTATATTCTTAGAATTTAAAAACGATCATATATAATGGAGGTAAATATTAAAAATAACAAATCTCAAGTACTACGTACTTACTTAGATCAACATACATGCATGTGAACAAATAAAAATATATATCAACCTGATTTATTATCACACAGCAAATATTAATACAA
Source organism: Arachis stenosperma (assembly GCF_014773155.1). NCBI lineage: Eukaryota > Viridiplantae > Streptophyta > Magnoliopsida > Fabales > Fabaceae > Arachis > Arachis stenosperma. Next base: position 145,756,412 of record NC_080385.1, read on the forward strand.
TCAACCTTATTTTTATTATTATGATTGACAAATACAATCATCAACATAAGCATTTATTATTTCCAATAATACTGAAGATGAAGATGACAATGCAACTAACGAAATATAAAAATATAAAGGAAAGGACCCATCTTATTAATTAATTGGTAGTATTTGGTACGTAGGTGATTCATCAAATGGCTACATGTAGCAGGACAAGTGGTGAATGGCGGCGGTTTATTTGTCGAATTGCGGCGGTTCAAAACCGCCGCTAAACAAATTGCCAGCAAAACAACATCTACCGTGCATAAAGGTGCGGGAGTTACATTCTGCGGCGGTTACCAGTAACTGCCGGCATAACCGCTGCAAATCAGCGGTTTTGCGTCGAACACCTTAGTGGCGGTTTAGAACCGCCGCAGTTTTCTGGATGGTATTTAATGAAATTTATTTGCGGCGGTTTTAGAACCGACGCTATTTGAGACTTCGTTTTTTAAATATTTTATTCGCGGCAGGTTGAAACCGCCGCTATTCCGACTTTTTTTATTTTGAGTAATTTTACAAACCTGGCCCTTTTTTTCCTAAACTAATTTTAATTTAAAGAATCTTAACGTTACTTAATTTTTGTTATTTTTTATATTTTATATATTTTTTCCATCTTTTTTAATTAAAGAATATTAAACTTTTTTTATAAAATGTTGCACTATGAAAAAAAAAACTCATTAATATTTAACTGTGAAGCAATCTAACATGTCTATTCTAATAATGTCAATAACGTATTTCAATAGTCATCCAAAAAGATAAAGTACTTGGCTAATAATTAATGCTCCATATTTAGCATAAACAAAACATGTATTGAAAATCTAAGTATCACATAAATCCTAATATCTATGTTCCTCCATGTCTGTCCAAAGAATCCATCCGTGCAACGATGTCTGGAGGCAGCTCTCCACATTGCTGTTGGACCAGATAACTTAGCACACTCTCTATTGCCTGCCTCTTCGTCTTCTCTGTTGCTAATTCATCCTCCATTGCTTTCCTCTTCAGTTTTTCAGTCGTCACCTCCGCTTGTAGTTCACACAGCATCCTTTGGGCCTCTTCTACTTGAGCTTTATCCACCGGCGGCTGCGAACTCGGACGGAAGAGTTGACTTGGTGTCGGCCCGTGTCCCATCCCACGCACTCTACTTGGGTGCTCTTTGCCCAGAGCTTGGGCAAGGGAATCATTCTCTGACAATATTCTTATAGATCCATCCAGTTGCTCAATCTCAGCTATTTTTTCCTGCAGGCATAAACAAAATTACACAATCACACTAGGCTAATAGCATACTCAAGACATTTTAATTGCTAAACCCAACATGTTACAACATATATGACTAAGTGTACTTACATCAATCCTCTGAGCTTCTTCATGTATATAGCTGCCACCGGATCTTTTGTGCTTTAGGATCCATACTTCTCCCCTACCAACTATCCTCCCTTGTTTTTGTGACTGTGAGAATAAAATTTATCCCATGAACTTCACTTCTTTAAATTTTTTCAATACTTCTAACATTATTTACTCTATGAATAAATCAACACTAAAAGCCACTTATTCTCTATTACAAATTTATATTACCTCTTCTTCCCTAGCCCTTGCCAAGCTTTTAGATCCGCCGGTGTGCGTGTAAAGTTGCTTCTTTCGATTCAGCGTGTTTTGCTTGCACTTCGCCTATTAAAAATCAATAGTAAGCTTGAATTCTGTAACACCCTCACTATCAGAAGTCACGCTTCCAGCTGCGCTACTCTGATAGAAAGAAGTATTACGATTACTTTACATACTAAATATTAAAATAGGAGCCTGTGACTCAACACCGTATCACTAATCACTTTATAAACCGAAAATACATACTTCATCTAAAATAAACAAGCAAGCATAGATTCATATACAAGACTTCTTACATAATATCTTATTATATACATACATATATATATATATATATATATATATATATATATATAACATACAACTCATATCCCTCTTACAAAATTGTAATAACAAAAACGAGGGAAAAAATAATCTAATTAATACAACAACATATAAACCAAACGCAGTATAACTCTTCTTAGTGCTTCTTCATTCGGTTCCTGAAAAGTAAAGCTGTAGGGGGTGAGAACCTAACCACACGGTCTCACCATGGAGTTTCAAAGTTGTCATAAGAAGATATTTAATAGGAAAACTATTTTCAAGCTCAGTAATTGATAAACCAATATTTTATGGTTCATATTGTATTTAATTGAGTGGTTTTATCAAGCTTTTCACCCAATTATTCATATGATTTGCATGATTTTACAATTCCTTCCTAGTTTAGTTCTATGATTGAAAACATGCTTCTTTGGTCTTAATTTAGCTAATCTTAATCCTCTCCTATTACCATTCGATGCCTTGATCTGTGTGTTAAGTGTTTCAGGCTTCATAGGGCAGGAATGGCTTAAAGAATAAAGAGAAAGCATGCAAAAATGGAAGAAACACAAGGAATTGAGGAGATGACCAGCGAGAAGTCACGCGGTCGTATAACTCACGTGACCGCGCGAAATGGAAGAAATCAGAGTAACGCGTTTGCGTGCCTGACGCGACCGTGCTGATTGGAAGCTGCACGAACGACGTGAACGCGTGGACGACGCGCACGCGTGATACGAAAAACGCTGAGTGACGCGAACGCGTGGATGACGCGGACGCGTGACGTGCGCGATATGCAGAATTACAAAGTCACTGGCAGAGATTCTGGGCCACATTTCAACCCAGTTTTTGGTCCAGAAACACAGATTAAAGTCAGGGAACATGCAGAGACTCAACAGGCTTTCCATAATTCATAATTTTTAGTTTTAGATATAGTTTTTAGAGAGAGAGGTTCTCTCCTCTCTCTTAGGATTTTGGATTAGGATTCCTCTTAAAGGATTTAGGATTTATTATTATTTCAACTTACAATTCTTCTGAGCTCCAGGTTTAATATTCCTTTATTTTGACTTCTCTTATTTTTAATTATATATGTTGCCAATTTGGCTTAATGCCATTCATGTTATAATTTTCTTAATTAATATTATTTGAGGTATTTCAGACTTATGATTATTTTCTCTAATTTATGTTATTGATGCTTGGGCTCTATCCAAATTATTTTCATTCAAGTAGATTTTATTCCCTTTTGGCTTTGGTTGATTAATTGGTAACTCTTGAGTTGTCAAACTCAGCAGTGGTTGAAATTAGCAGATTCTAATTGATCTAGATCGCTCTAAAGCTAGTCTTCCCACAGGGATTGACTAGGACTTGAGGATCAAACTAATTAGTCCACTTGACTTTCCTTTGCTTTAGTAAAGGTTAACTAAGTGGGATTAAAACCCAATTCTCATCACACCTGATAAGAATAACTAGGATAGGACTTCCAATTTCTCATATCTTGCCAAGAGTTTATTTTATAATTATTTATTTATTTTTCTTGTCAATTAAATTACTTGTTCAACCCTTTTGAAAACCCCAAAATATACCTTTGCATAACCAATAATAAGAACATACCTCCCTGCAATTCCTTGAGAAGACGACCCGAGGTTTAAATACTCGATTATCAATTTTAAAGGGGTTTGTTACTTGTGACAACCAAAACGTTTGTACGAAGGAATTTTCTGTTGGTTTAGAATCTATACTCACAACACGACTATATTTTTACAAAATTCTTTACTAGCAAAAATCCTAACGTCAAAATGGCGCCGTTGCCGGGGAATTGCAAACGTGTGCCTTATTATTGGTTATTGTAAATATTTTTCAAAAAAAAATTCAGATTTTAAAATTTTTTATCTTATCTTATCTTATTTTTCAAAGTTCAAATATTTTTCAAAAATTATATCTTTTTTAAAATATTTTCTTTTTTGTTAGTTTTGTTTTTATTTTCTCCTACTACTATGAACTCTCACCCCTTTGGCTATGAGTCTGGTTATAACTATGTTGCAGGAAGAGGAAGCTATAACAAGAATATACTTCAAGGTCAAAGCAATCAAAGATGGACGGAGTCAAGAGGATCTGATCAACCCTTTTGGCAACAACACCTTCCAGGATATTATGGACAAAGACCATTCTACAATGCATACCAAGCTGATAGATATGGTGGACCGCCTAGTAGCTACTAACAAGCCCCACCGTATGCTCAAAGACCACCTCCTCAATATAGCTTTGAACCACCACACTCACAAGCCCCTTACCACCAAACACCCTCATATGACCCTAACCCTTATTCACCACACCAACCACCAAATGAACCATACACAGAACCACCACCTCAATATACACCATCTCCTTATCATTATCAAGATGAACCACCTTCCTACCATGAACCCTTTCTCCCAACAAATGAACCCTCCTATCCACCCCAAACCTCCATAGAGAAAGCATTTGCCAATCTAAACTCTACTATACAAGCTCTCGCCGCCCAAATCAGACCACCAAATACCTTCAACAATCAACCCTCAAGCTCCAACGCACTTCCATCTCAACCACATAATGATCCATCCATCCCATCACCACCATCCATGGAAGAACACCCACATCCATCAATCTAAGAGCAAGATGATCCCAATTATGCTATTGATATGGAACAAGAGAGAGAGAGGATCGTCTTGCGAATCCATACTTCATAAGGAGCTAGAGGAGGCACTAAAGGTGAAGGTAGAAGAAACCCTTGAAGGTGAAGGAGTAACTGAAGGGAGTTGTCATGGAAAGGTAATCATCAAGGAGGAACAAGAGTCACGGGATTATTTCCAGGAAATAGTAGATCAATTTCATGCAACCCTTCATCAATTGGAGCAAGCAATAAAACAATTACCTTCCAGATGTTCTGACACTCAAGGAATCCCCATGGCTTAATGTGGAGAATCTAATGAAGAACGTAGCATGAAGGAGACACTAGAGACTCCAATGGACAATAAGGAGCATGACTTTGCACTGGAACAAGTGGAGAAAGCCATAATAGTTGCAGAGAAAGAAGTGGTTGAAGACTTAGAAGACGCAGAACTTCCATGGGAAACTCAAGTTATAGAACCTCCTTCTAAGACGTTTGAAATTGATGTTGAGGAGGGTGTACAACCTCCAAGGCATATCATGGCTGAAGACTTGGAAGAGGTTTATCAAGAGATGGAGATTCAAGAAGAAAAAGCACAACCTCCCATGCTCTTGGTAAGCAATGAAGAAAAGATTAAAGAGGAAGAAAGCTACCAAGAGGAAGAGGTTGAAATTGAAGAAGCTTGCAAAGAGGTGGTAGTTGTCAAAGAATAACACAAAGGAGTAGAGCTTGCAAGTTCATTAGAAACCCCTCCCCCTAAGTTGCCATCATCCTTCACAACATTCAAGTGGGTAAAATTCATATCCCTTAGCTTTCTAATTCCACTTGAATATGGGCTACTGGAGACGGATGGTCAACTTAGAGCTCTTTGTGGCATTAAGAGTAAGAGGAAGATGGTCAGTGGTAAGAGTTGTCCTGCAAGGTTCAACATGGTTGTGTGCTCAAAATTTAAATGCAAAGGTTGGTGTAAATCTCAACTGAATGGGTTTAGGAAGTTGTCTGGCTGCTTTAGTGAGAATTCAGATCGCTTGCTACCCGGATGGAACAATATTGCTCAACAAGGAGACGGGTGCAAAAGCAAGGTTTGGGATCCTGGAATCCGCTCTGACATTCAACACCCCGGAAGCCTGAGAACCTGTTTGAAACTGCTCAAGGGCTTTACATGCCTTATTTGGGACCCCGGAGGCTATTGGAACTCCAAAAACTGGTGGAGATTCTTGGATGAATACAAGTACAAGCCACCATAACAAGGAGCTCACCAGAATGTTCAACTTAAGGACTTTAACTAAAAGTGCTAGGTGGGAGACAACCCACCATGGTATGATCGTTTCTTCTTCAGTTTGAATTTTTGTCTATTTTTGAATTTTGATTGAACCTGGAATTTTTGTATAACATTCATTGCATTTTTCATTCTACATACTGCATAAAAAAAATCGCACGCGACGCGACAGCGTTGCCGAAGCGTCTGCGTCATAGGTGCGTTGAGAAGAAAACAAATTGAATAGAGAGTCACGCGAAAGCGTGGCTGGGGGCATGCCTTTGGCACCAATTGGTCCACGCGACCACGTCGCTGACGCGTCCGCGTCACCCACGCGAACGCGTGGCTCTATGGAAACGACGTAAATGGGTGTATGGCATGAAGTTGGGCTGGAATGAGGCTGGATCCATGTTGGAAGCACAAGCCCCCTCACCGCGAACGCGTACCCCACGCGTCCGTGTTGCTTTTCAAATTTAGGCCATCCACGCGATCGCGTCAACCACGCGACCGCGTCACCCAACATTTGGCAATATGAATTTCACACAGAGAGTTGCGCGACCGCGAGGCTGCCCTCGTGCTAATGGCACAAATCGATCCACGCGACCGCGTGGATGATGCGTCCGCGTCATTTCATAGAAGCGCTATCCGCGCGAACGCATCACTCACGCGTCCGCGTCACCAGCGGCGCACAGCTTATCCAAATTAGCCAAATATCTTATCTTTTTCTTCCCCAAATCTAATCTTTTCTTTCCCTTCTTATTTCTTTCTTCATTCCTTTCTTTTTTCTTTCTTTTTCTTTTAATTGGTGTTGAAAATTTATTTGGGTCACTATTCTCTATCTTTTGTTTGTGGATTATTGAGGATCTGTTGGGACAATTATATCACTTTTTCATGGGATTGCTTGCATGTTCAAGTTACTACTTTTCATCATATTTTCACCATGCATCCTATGTGTTTGTGAAAACACCCATATGGCATTATGCACTACTTTTATGTTATCATACTTTAATGCCTGTTTTTCACAAAACCCATTTTATATTTTATTAATTTAATATAATTGTTATTACAAACAGACTTTTCGTTTGAAAAACTTGGTAATCTAACTTGGACATTGAATGCTTGATCTATGCTACTCATGCCTTTGCCAGCATGCCAATAACTACCTTGCATTTAACTGTCATTACATGCACTTGCTATATTTCCATTGATGAACTTCTCACATGTAGTCATGACCATGTGTTAACATCATTCTTCATTACTGTGCATTGATTACCACCTTTCCCGTTCTCTTCCTTGCTCCAACCCTTAGCTTTAAAAGTTACTTTCTTTTTCCCTTTTCAGGATGGCCACCAAGAAAGGCAAAGAGAAAGCTACTCCCAAACTATCAGCAAGGAAAGGAACAACAAGAGCACTAGCTGCGGAACCACCCGTCCACCTGCACATCTTAGCATGCACCGAGGACGGTGCAATCTTTAAGTATGGGGAGGTCGATACCGATCTCCGTGGGTAAGTTAGTCCCTTCTCAACACCAATTTTTGTTTTTCATTGTTGCATTTGCATGTTTGATTGCATATCTGTTTTATTTTGTGCATATTTTACCACTTGGTTGAAGTAACATTTTCTTTTTCAAGAAAATTTTTATAGCATTTCACTAATTTGAATTAAACTTTTTGAAAAACTTGTTTAGAGAAATATTATATTGGAACATGGTTTAGAGCTCGAACACACAAAACCAGTGAGATTTTGAACCTATTTGATTGGTTGCATTTTATCAACCAATATATTTTATTTTTGTGTGTTTTTCTCTCTAAAATTGTGATCTTTGTCTTGCTTAATTCTATATTTCCATTATTTGATGTATGCATGCACTTATATGATTGAGGCCTTGTTTCACTGAGCTTACATACCCATATGGCCTTACCTTTTATTATCCTTTGCAAACCTATGTTGAGCCTATTTTACCCCTTGTTCTTTACTTTAGCTCATCACTAACTCTAAGCGGAAAACAATAATGTCCTTAATTTGAATCCTTGATTAGCTTAGACTAGTGAGAATGCTCATGAATTAAGTGTGGGGAAAAGTGGGTTTGGAAACATTTGGTTTGGGAATTGAGTATGTTAGACTTTGTGTGAAAATATGAAAAATGTTAAGAACATGTTTATGCATTTAAACCCTTAATCATATGCATTGAGAAGAATAAAAAAAAAGTGAAAAAAAAGCAAATAATAAAAGGGGACAAAATGCCCCAAAGTAAGTGTTAGTATCAATACATATGTACTGAACTCAAATTTAGGATGCATGAATATATGAAAAACACAGTTAATGGGAAGTTAGATCTTGTATTGTGATTATATGGATTGTCTTAAGTTAGGTGGAAAAAGTTTATGTTAATTAAGGATTCAGATTTTAGTCCACTTGGCCAAATACAATCCTACCTTGACCCTAACCCCATTACAACCCTTAAAAGATCTCTTGATTTGTGTATTGGTGCATTAATTTTCTGTTGATTGTTAGATGAAGAGCAAGCTATAGAAAGCAAGATTAGTAGAGAATTGAGATAATTGACCCTAGACACTTGAGAGCTAGAGTGATATACACTACCAGTAAGGGTTCAGTGCTTAATTCTATGTTCGCTGCTTTCATGAGTCATTTTCTTCTTGCAAGTTATTTGTACTTCATTTTTATGATTCGAATTAGTAAAATCCAGTTCATATTTGTTCTTAAAAGATTTATTTACTTTTTCACCAAGTAGGTAGAATCATTTTAGCATGTAGTTGCATTCATATTCATAGGTTGCATTGTATGAGTCTTGCCTTTCCCTACTCATTTATTTGGTCTCCTTGAGTTTAGCATGAGGACATGCTAATGTTTAAGTGTGGGGAGGTTGATAAACCAATATTTTATGGTTTATATTGTATTTAATTGAGTGGTTTCATCAAGCTTTTCACCCACTTATTCATATGATTTGCATGATTTTACAATTCCTTCCTAGTTTAGTTCTATGATTGAAAACATGCTTCTTTGGTCTTAATTTAGCTAATCTTAATCCTCTCTTATTACCATTCAATGCCTTGATCTGTGTGTTAAGTGTTTTAGGCTTCATAGGGCAGGAATGGCTTAGAGAATAAAGAGGAAGCGTGCAAAAATGGAAGGAACACAAGGAATTGAGGAGATGACCAGCGAGAAGTCACGTGGTCGCATGGCTCACGCGACTGCGCGAAATGGAAGAAATCAGAGTGACACGTTCGCGTGCCTGACGCGACCGCGCGGATTGGAAGCTGCACGAACGACGCGAACGCGTGGACGACGCACACGCGTGATACGAAAAACGCTGAGTGACACGAATGCGTGGACGACGCGGACGCGTGACGTGTGCGATCTGCAGAATTACAAAAGTCGCTGGCAGAGATTCTGGGCCGCATTTTAACCCAGTTTTTGGCTCAGAAACACAGATTAAAGTCAGGGAACATGCAGAGACTCAATAGGCTTTCCATAATTCATAATTTTTAGTTTTAGATGTAGTTTTTAGAGAGAGAGGTTCTCTCCTCTCTCTTAGGATTTTGGATTAGGATTCCTCTTAAAGGATTTAGGATTTATTATTATTTCAACTTACAATTCTTCTGAGCTCCAGGTTTAATATTCCTTTATTTTGACTTCTCTTATTTTTAATTATATATGTTGCCAATTTGGCTTAATGCCATTCATGTTATGATTTTCTTAATTAATATTATTTGAGGTATTTCAGACTTATGATTGTTTTCTCCAATTTATGTTATTGATGCTTGGGCTCTATCCAAATTATTTTCATTCAAGTAGATTTTATTCCCTTTTGGCTTTGGTTGATTAATTGGTAACTCTTGAGCTGTCAAACTCAGCAGTGGTTGAAATTGGCAGATTCTAATTGATCTAGATCGCTCTAAAACTAGTCTTCCCACAGGGATTGACTAGGACTTGAGGATCAAACTAATTAGTCCACTTGACTTTCCTTTGCTTTAGTAAAGGTTAACTAAGTGGGATTAAAACCCAATTCTCATCACACCTGATAAGGATAACTAGGATAGGACTTCCAATTTCTCATATCTTGCCAAGAGTTTATTTTATAATTATTTATTTATTTTTCTTGTCAATTAAATTACTTGTTCAACCCTTTTGAAAACCCCAAAATATACCTTTGCATAACCAATAATAAGAACATACATCCCTGCAATTCCTTGAGAAGACGACCCGAGATTTAAATACTCGGTTATCAATTTTAAAGGGGTTTGTTACTTGTAACAACCAAAACGTTTGTACGAAGGGATTTTCTGTTGGTTTAGATTCTATACTCACAACGTGACTATATTTTTACAAAATTCTTTACTAGTAAAAATCCTAACGTCAGTAATTATCATTGCCTTATGAATCTTTTAAAAAACAATAGGTAATCGTTCAAAACCTTTTCAAAGAAACAATGTTTAATCTTTCAGAAATTCAAAACCTTTCCTGTCTTATAAAAAAATCTCAATCAGAAACCAACCACACAATCAAACAACACAATCATTAATTCAGCACCAAAATTCAATCTCAAATGTAGCATGCCAGGACAAACACAGGCAAGGCAGACAAAGAAAGCACAAGTAGGCAGCAGTTACAGCAAATAGTTCAAGTAGTAGTTACGAACAGTTTAACAATTAGGCAAACCAAAACAAATTTAAACTCAAGCAAAGCATACAAATGCATATGATGCAAGCCTGTCCTATGGCTGATGAGGCTCATCTGTCAGTTATCCAGCCAACCCAACAAGTCTGAATTGTACTTAGACTGTCCCCCGACGTGCATCCTCAAGAGTCTATGCATAGCTTTTTCTCAAATAATCAATATTGCTCAATGGGGGTAACATTCCCGGGAATTTATATAGTGCCCGGTCACACACTTACATCGTAGGGTTAACAGAGTATCGAGTTTTTAACCTGGTACACGTGGTGGCAAGCCACGACACTTAATCCAGAGAACCTCGTATCTCAGATATTTCAAATTCATAAGCCATGTGAATAATTCAAAGTTCACATCTCAACATTCTCAACATCATAATCATTCATCAATCCAAATCCCATTTCCAAGTTCATTTCAAAGCCATACTTCAAAGAAAATCCTCATCATCCTCTTTTTTATTCTGTTCGTTAACAATCTCAATTCCAAAACAAAATTCTCTCATTGATAGACAAATCAATCTTAAAACGTATAATGCTTAAAAACAAATCTTTTTAATTAATTACTTTAAATAAAACTTTCAATTTTATAAAATTTTGACAGCATCTCCTCTAAAACTCGGACACTGCCACCCTTTTCGGGTCCCATCCAAACATTTCTCAAACCTTTTCTCAACCATTTCCAAATCTCAAACATTTTCCAGAATTGAACCAGTTCCAATGTCAAATTATTTTCAAATCAACCAATTCTTACAATAAAACACTTTATAAAATCGAATCAGCTCAAATATTAAATCATTCATAAAATCAAACCAACTCACAATCAAATCGCTCCCAGAATCAATTTATTTTCATATCTCAAATTATTTCCAAAATCATTTCATTTATATTATTAAGTCAACTCTAAAACCAAGAAAATCCACCTTTCTTAATAATCAAGTAAATAACATTTCAAACCGGTTGTTATCCACAACCACACACCACTCACGCAATCAAGCACCCAATAATTCAGTCCAACAAACCATCACATCCATAAGACAAATAAAATCACAGAAGTAAATCTCTTTGCATCAATATCTATTTATCACAACTCTGTAATATAAAATAGATTTTAAGAAAACCCTACCTCAATTATTCGTAATCCGCATAATTAACCGTGTTGAATCCCTTTTTAGTCTTAACTCGCGGCAGCAATCACGAGAAACGAAGAAGGATAACACCGCAACAGCCTCTATTTTAATCATACAGTTTCCAGAACTTAACCCTAGCATATTAACATCATGAACTTCTCAAAATTTTATAGCAGAATAGTAATGATAAGAATTCAAAGGCTAGAATAAATTACCACAGTTCAAGAAAAATGCAGCAACAGAGGGGCAGAAGCTCCGGCAGATACCTCAAGTGACGACAATAGCCCCAGGCTCCGATGACAACAACTGTAAAAGCTCTATAGTGACAACAATGTTCCAAAAATTCAGAAGAACGGAGATTAAAATGAAACCCTTACCGACAGTGGATCCCAGTAACGGCAGTGCCGTTTCCCAGCAACCATGCACGGCGACGCGGCGAGGCTCAGCAGCCCATCATCAACCGCGGCGACAGGGCGTGCGACGGCGACGGCGGCTTCGCGCTGCACGGCAGCGCCTTCCCTTTCTCCACTGGAAGCACTCTCTCTCGCCCTCAGCTCCAGTAACGGCGATGTTCGCGGCTTCACTCGGCGATAACATGCACGGCCCTAACGGCGAGACAGCACCGTCGTCCTTCCTCCCTCTCTCGGCGACAACGGCATTGGTGGCACGCTCAGTGTGACGGTGACGGCGCGGACAACAGCAGTGGCCTCCTCCTCTCCTCTGCTCGCCTGGTTCCTTCTCCTCCTCTGGACAACGTCGACGGCGACGGCAAGGCCCACCAGCGCCGGCCAGTCCCCCTTCCTTTCTTCCCTCTCCTCTTTCTCCGTTTCTCCCTCTCTTCCCTACTTTCGTGTTTCCCCTTATGTTTCTTCATTCCTTCCTATCTCTCTTTTCTTTTTTTTTTTCGAGAAGTGAATGGGGGTGGGGATAAAAGGTGAGTGGCGGTGAGGTGTGTGGGTGAGGATGAGGGTAGTAAATTAGGATTTGTGTATAAAATTGGGAGGTTTTGGGTTTAATTTAGATTTGGTTAATTTTAATCAAATTAGGGTATAAAATGTTAATTTGAAATCTAATTTAATCTTGGAAATTATTTTAAAATATCATTTGTTGTATTAAAATACTAATTGGTTTGAAATCAAATTCTTTAATTGAATTTATAAGATAATAAGATTAATTCTCTTTATCCTAAAACTTGAAGTATTAAATTATAGAAATATCAATTATTTAAATTAAATCACATAAAAATTCTTGTCATTTCATAACTACTAATTTTGCAATTTAAATATAGAAAATAATTCAATAATTATAAAATTAGATAAAATTCTAATTAATTATCAAAATCTGATATAAAATTCTAATTAATTATCAAAATATGATTTAATTAGTTTTAATAAAAATAATTTTTGAAAATAAAATTTTTAATGAATAAATAAATTAAAATTAACTCATAATAAAATTTATTTGAAAATTCTGGATTTTACAAATTCAATGAAGTACTAAAACTTGCTATGTATAGTATACATATATCCTACGTTGCAAAAGACTCAAAATAATGGGGCATTAAGTATACTAGTGTGCAATTTGAATAAACTGTACGTAATCTAAATTTAAGTATTGCTTTAACAAAAAGAATAGTTATACGGATGCAGTCCCTATTTACATATAAGAAGTTAACAATATTATTTTATTTCTAATATGCAAATGTCACCCATAACTCATACCACAACTAACGGAAAAAAACATTTAGCAACCCCTGTGAGATAGTCCAATAACAATCATATAGCATAAATTATAATAATAGGGGTACTCAAATTAAATTAATTCTTATATGGTAACCTACAAAAAATAAGGTTCTAATAAGAAAGAATGGTGTACACCAATCTCAGCATCACACATGTATATTTTATGATCTTAGTCAAACAACCTATGCTGGAAATTGATATATTAAAGTGAATTAATCATGTATATTAATCAACATAGTTCAAATTCAGCTCAATCGGAATAAAAACTATTTATTTATACCAAATCATATCAACAAAACAAACGGATTACATTTTTTTATTTCAAGGAAATTCTTTTTTTTTTAAAGTATATGTATTAAATGAATGGGGTACTTTTGTTGTAGGATCATTACGATACTCAATGAACCACTTCCAATGCTCTCTAGGAATTCCCTCCGGGCGCTGCTCAAGATTTTGCTCAAGTGTCATTGTTGGTTTGTAATGCGAGTCAAACAGTCTCCCCCTTGTGTCCTTCCAAGACTTCCCCATTTGTTTCAAAAATATTTTCTTCATTAAACCACTGCTATCCTGGAAGTGGAACATCTCCTGCGATGACAATGTTCAGCTATAAGTAATTGCAAGTTGAAGGTTTGATATGACTAAACAATGCCAAAAGTCATTACCTTTATACAATCGTCATAAACCCTATCTTTGCCTTGCACCTTTGCCCAACTCTTTTCACAGATAGAAAATTTGCTGTAATCAGAATCCAGCGCTCCTAGAATGCCACTCAACAGGCCAGCTCCATCTTTGACTGCCTGCAGTTCCTCATTGAACCTCAGGATGATCTTGCTACCATTAAGAGACTGTTCCATAGCCTCCCTCACACTCATTTTAGCTTGCTTGATTATTCCTTCAGAATCTATCAATAAAGAAGAAAAATGTAATTTATGTGCTCAATGTGCCCCACATGTAAGGAGCATAACAAAATCATAAGCTGATCAATTAAAAAGATTTAAAGTTCAACACTTGTTACCAATGAGATCAACATCCCAAAACTCAGTAGTCTTTTGTCATTTGCGCTTTGCAGCATCAGAAGCAGCAAACATCCTGTCAATGTGTTCCTCAAACGAATCTACCTCGTTCGCTTCTGGGTCAATGTCTTCATTGCATGGTTCCATCACTCGTGAACCGTTAGTGACCTATGTCTCAGGTCTTGGTTCGCTCCTGGGTGGATGAAAGAGTTGCAGAATAGCCGCTGCGGAGACACCACCATTACTGGGGGGCGGAGGGATGAGCCAGTCATCGTCATCGGATGGTGAAGACACAGGAGGTGCTGCTGGAGGCTGCTGACATGGTGGCTCCACTCTTGTGCCTTTCTTGAAGCGAGCTTTCCTGGGCATCTTACAATCCTAGTAAAAATACATGTATCATGCAAAAAAAAAATTAATTCCTCATGGAAGAATAGAATAATTAACCAACAAATAGCATTACTCAAATTTTAATTATGTAACAACATATTAAAAACCAATCTATATATGTAAATATAGTGATTATATAAATAGAATTTATTTTTTCCAAATGATCCAACTACATGTAAATTACAAGAATCAAATAAAATTTCATAGGAAAAGCTGTTAATGGACGAGGACACTAATAAAGCCATAGGATTTTCTGTACAAAAATGAAACCTTATATACAGAATTATTAATTAAGGTACTATGATTAAAATTACCATTTTTAATATTCCTATTTATCACAGGTGTATTAAATTCCAAATATTTTTAATTAAGGTACTATGATTAAAATTAACATCCATCATTAATAATCATACCAGAATAAATTAAGAAACCATGGTTAAAATTAACATCCATCATTAATAATCTTAACAAAATTAATTAAGAAAATATGCCTAAACTTAATATTCCCACATTTGCATGAACAATATCTACTCCATTAGATTCACCATTCCCGTTATCAATGTTCATATTCATAGCAGTTGTACCAATCGTAATTTTTTTAATCAAGAGAATATTTTTTTACGTAATATAATTAACTTAGAAATTAGAAGGAACTATCAGTGGCCATATTTTTTAAGCCTTTTTTACATTTACATTGAAGACTAGAACATGCAACCTCCCAAACAAATTATATTTCATCTGTGAATGTTCATACCCACATAGAATTCAAGTTAAAGTTAAGTTAATTAAAAAAAAATAAAGGATCTGGGTACTCCTTGGCTTATCTGCTATTGTAGAATTGGTCTTGTATGTTATGCATCATAACCAAAATGAAGAAGAGGACAAATATCTTTTTGGAAAAATATTACTATGCATATTCTCTGTTTGATAATTTGTTTGTTATGTTTTGTTGATGAGTTTTTTAAATTTTTAGAGTTTGATTATGACGAAGTTTGTGGTTGGTACTTACTTTCATTGTTAACTTGGTGGGTATTGTGTTATACTGTTATTGTATCTTCATTTTGCATTCTAACTTCTGATAATTGAATTCATGATATTTTTCTCATTTTCAATACATTGTGCTTTGAAATAGGTAGTATTGATAATAAAAAAATAGTTGGTACTTATTGAAATTTTTGGAGCAATTAGAAAGTTTGTTGTATGAAATGGTCCAATTCATAAATATTTTACATGGGATCGATTTTACCGATTTAACCAATAATTTATCGATTGAACCAATAAATCAATAAACTAATAGTTTGATCGGTTTGATCACCGGTTAAGGTCTTACAACTATGATATAAAGATGATTGAACAAATTAAAATTGTAAAAATAATCTTTTTATCACTTTTGTTATTTTAACTTTTTTTTCTTTAGGTATAATTTAGTTTTATGTTAACTTTGTTTATTTAATGATAAAATATACTCATGTTAATTTTATTATATATTAGTTTATTTTTTCTCTATGTATTTTAATTGGTATGATTATTACTGATCTCACTATTTTCGTTTTTTTAAATTATTCTTTATTTTTTTATGACTTGATAATTAAAAAGAGAGAGTAAAGAGGGAAAAAAACACGATGACCACAAGCAGAGGCTAGAAGACTAAAACAACAACGTCATTCTTCATTATTATTATTATTATTATTATTATTATTATTATTATTATTATTATGAACTTCATTTTTTTTCTAGCATTTTTTAATATGAGCTTCATTTTATTAATCGTTTAACTGTGTAAATTTATATTATATTATTAGTATATAAAAATAAATTATTCTTTTAATTTTTATATGTTTTATATTATCATTCGATTTTACAATTTTATCTAAAAATATATACTTTTGATTAAGTTTATGCACAAATTTATCATGTTAATGAATAAATATTAAATTTATTTGTTTTCTTATACTCTTATGGGCTTATGGCTATGACGAAGGTGATTAGGGTATGGGAGTTTTCATTTGAAGAAAAAAAAGAATTAAACTCACCTAAATTTATTAGCATTTTATTCTCTAATTATATATAATTATAATTACATCTATTTTTTTAAAGGAATAGTGACCTTAATTATCTTCTAAAAAAAATCTATATTAATTGTTATTTTAAATTATTTGTCAGATATGTTTACAAAAAATTATATTTTGTTTGGTACAAGTTTTTAAAATATAAATATTTTTATCTTTTTCTTACATTATAGTTATCTATTTTATTATAAAAAAATCAAATTTTTGTATATAATGATAGAACTAATGTGGCATGCTTCTAAGAGTATTTATTTATTTATTTTTTTAATTCATCAAAAATAATTTACTACGATAAATTAATTATATCAACTAATTGATTTAATTAAATATTTAAATATCACATAATTTATTATCATTAATATTAATTTATTTTGGTAATATTATTTAATTTATTTTTTTTAATATTCTGATAGTATTTTCTTAATTTATTAAAAGAAATAAATTGACTATACTAATTATGTGTATTAATTAATTAATTTGATTAATTTATTAGTTATTAAAATAATAAATCTATAAATAAAATAGACAACTAAGATGTTTTTAATTAATAATTAAATTAAATCAAATCAAATAATATTTGTTGAGCCAAATTCAAATCATGTGAATTACAGACTAAACTAAAATAAAATGATTTCTTACTTATTCAAATTGAATGCAATAAATACAAATTAATTTTGTTAGATAATCATAGTCTTCTGGTCTTCTATATATAAATGGCGACACACAATTTTAAAAATCATCATTTTTATTGCTCTTGCTATTTCAACTCTTCTTTTCTTCTTTTTTTTATCTTAATATTTTTTATATATAAATATAATCAAAATGAGAAGGAATAGATGAATGTTTCATTGATTATTTTTTTGACAAATACCATACCCCAGAAAATGACTCAATTTAGGCATTCTACGACTACCGATGGAAGTTAGACCTGTAGTAATTCAAAGTGGCCAGTGTATTTTTTATAGTATTGAATAGAATAGTTGTAAAATGAATATACTCATTGTAATTATAATACCCTACCATACAGAGTCTTATGTTTAAGTCATAATTCAGAGATGAAAAGGTATTACGACCTCTAAAAATAAAATTTAGTACATATAGTAGTGTGAATAATGATTATAGCTAGGATCCTTTGAAAAAAAAGGATAGAACAAAATCGTAACTCGAAAGTGCAACACTCCGATCGAAAACGTAACAGATAAAGGAATGAACTATCGCGAGATTATATATATACAAAGGAGTGCTAAAAACACGAATATCAAAACTCAAGATATAATACCCGGTCTAACCGATATTAATTAAATAATAAGTTAAATAGGAGCGAATATGGTTGGAAGATTTGACAATTGGAATTTGATGATTTAAATATGATATTTGGATTCAGTGAATTTTTCTGAGTCGAAAAACATAGTTTTCTGCGTAAAAGCGCGCAGTAGAATTTTGACCGGTAGTACCGGCTGAGACCTGTCTGGTACTGTAGCTGAGAAAATTGATTATGAGTAAATAAGACTAAGAAATGAGGAATTATAATTAGGGGAGATAGAAATATTTAAAGTGCGATTTAGAGAGCTAATCTTAAAGTGTTTTGGCCCAAAAATTGGGCCAACTGACAAAATAAGTGAACCGAGACTAAGTGGACCTAAAACCCAACATATATAAACATTAGTTATGAGCATTTCAGCTCATTTTACCCTAAAAATAAGAAAAGGGGCGCTGAATTGAGAAGAGAGAAGAGAAGAGAGAAAACCTAACTCTCTTTGATCTTCAAACCACGATAACTTAAGTTACGGAGCTTCGATTGACGAGCCGTTTGCGGTCACGCGTTGCTCTTCTCATCCTCTACAATTTTATCTAAGTTTTGTGGTGAGTATTCCATTCATCTCTGCCCAGTTTTCGAAATTCCCCACTGTTATATATTTTTGGGTAGTTAGTGTTGAAATCTTGTGATTTTGGGTGTTTAGGGATACTCCAACATGGATTCTAAGCGGGTTCTATCCCTACTTCATATGGGCTGAGGTAAGAAGTGCTCAAATCCTTATGATTTGTCATTTTTATGAGCCCCAGGTTGATGTATGTATGTGAAATTGGTTATGTTAGTGTATTTAGTGATTTTGATGCACAATTGGGAGGTTGGTGTTGCTTGTGGAGCTTTGGTGAGGCTTGGAGCTAAGGGTTGGTGGAGACTTCCATAGAAGAGGCTCAATTGGTTTGGTTACAAGAGGTACGGTTTAAGTTTTATTTAAGTACCATGTGGTGTGATGAGAATTCCTAGGCTAGATGCCCCTAGGATTAAGTTTGGATTGTGTAAATGGTTGGTGCTAACATGCATAGTTGGTATGTAATGTGAATTAGTGATTGGGTTGAGAATTGTGTGGCCTTGTATGCTTGGTGTATTGAGAATTTGATATATTGAATAATGAGTATTGATTTGTGGTTTATGCATTTAAATTGTGAAATTGGGCCGGAGGCCGTGAATTTTGGGCCGGAGGCCGGAAAGAGGTAAGAAAGGTAAGTTGATGTGTGCATTGTATGATGACACAAGTGATTGGATGAATTTCAGATAATGAATATATGAATGATTGGGTTGGTTATTGAATAATAAGGTTTGAGGAGTTGAAGTGTGGAATTTGGTAATTTTGGGTGAAATTATGTAGATGAGGTATGTTTGGTTTTGGTTGAGATATATTATGTGGTCATATATGTGATTATGATTATTGATGCCTTGATGGTATGATGATGCATGAGAGATATGTATGTTGTGATATATGTTTGAGGAATGATTAAGGTTGATTTGTGGGTGAAACTATGTGATAGTGAGTATGATATTGATTATGTATAATGATGGTTGATTGGAAATAGAATTGTTAGAAATTGGAATGAGGAAGGATGTATGACACGTTAATGTGTTTGTAATTTAGCCATTTGTTTGAAATGGGTAAAAATTGTTATATGGCGGTTTTGTGAATTGTGGTTAGGTGTTAATGTATGAGTTGAGGAGGCTTGATGTTAATTTTGTTATATTTTGATTGATTTAAAAAAGGGTAAAATTGGCATGCTTTGGTTGATTTTGAAAAGGGTTGAAAATGGCTTATTTTGAAAATGGCACTTTGTGGTTTTGTATGAAAATATAGTTTTTGGGCATACTTTGACAGAATATAACTTGGACTCCGGATCCCCATTTTGTGCCAAACTCATGATCTGGGGTGTCCATGTCGTTCGAAGAACGGGCGAAAAAAGATTTAAAACGAGGAAGTTATGTCCGTTGAAAGATTGGGGTTTAATCTGTGAATTCTGCAGCTTTTAACTTAGAAAACTTTTTAGCAGAATGCCCCCCACGCGTAGGCGTGCTTGACGCGTACCCGTCGCTTTTCAAGAAGGCACCATCCACGTGAGCGCGTGGTCTGCGCGTGCGCGTCGATGCGGTGCACCCAATGCCGAGCCATTTCTCCTGAGAGTTGTGCCAGAGTTGTGCCAGTTTTGTGCGTGGAGCACAAACGCACCCACGTGTACGCGTGGCTGACACGAGTGCGTCCCTTTGCTGTTTTTCCATCCACGCGTACGCATGGGCGATGCATACGCGTCGATAAACATTGTGGCCATCCACGCGTTCACGTGGAGGATGCGTACGCGTTGCCCTATTTTTATGCCAAAGTTGATTTTTGAGTTTTAAAAGCCAAATCTCATACTTCTCAGCCTCCGATCTCACCCCTTATGTATTAAATCGTTATGATATGCCTAGCAATGAGAAAGGAGCTAGGGGATGTGGTAACTTGCGAATGAAGCAATGTGAAAAGTTATGATCAATGATGATCAAAGATGATTATATGAGATATGGAGGATGACGGTGAAAGTACCGTGTATGCCATGAGTCGAAGGGCTATATTTATTGATAAATGGCTGGTTCTTGATTGTGACGCCTGGGTACTAGCGGCAGTAGTGGTGAATCCATTCGCTCCACGTTGAGCTTTTAAACACCCGCCTGGGTAGTAGCCGCAGTAGTGGTTATTTCACTGGCTCTGGGTTGAGCGGGTAGTAGCAAGGGGGTTGTAGCTCAAACCTACTTGCTCCGCAAGGGGTGTTTCTGTCTAATGGTTAGCTACCAGGACATGTCGGGTTGGCTATATAACCGACAGATGATATCATCAATCATAGTGCAGGCATACATCATTTGCATATGTTTGAATTATTTGGGTTTGCCAATTTATTTTGGATTTCTACATCATATATGCTATGTTACCTGATTATGTGTTACTTGTTCTACTTGTACCTTATTTGTGTATTACTTGCCTGTATTACTTGTGTTTGTACAACTGAGAGGCCCCTCATGCTGGTGTCGGTGGATGTTGAGGACTATTCTTGATGAGATGAATTGATGATGCGATTGCATGATGATGATGATCATTGAATGAGATAATTTGTGCTCCCTGGGTAGACGTAGTGATGTGGTTTCAGTAGCTCCAGGTGAGGGTATGATGTATTGATATAGAATTGCTGAGGTAGAACAACTGGTGATGGTTTTGCTTATGATTCTGAGTTTGATTCGTGGAAGAGTCAGCGAGTTGGAAAACATGTGAAACATGAATTAGATTTAGCACTCCCTTATGACAATTGCCTATTCATCGATTAGCGAGAACCTAGGATGGATAATTGGTGAAGCAGTTTAGGATTCTTAGTGATTTTTTATTGCAGGGCATTGTATTTATTTGGCACTTTTACCATACTGGGAACCCATGGTTCCGGGGTTCTCATTCCGTATATATCTCTTATTTTTCAGATACAGGTCCAAATGCTCAGAAGTGAGTTGTGGGTCGTATGAGAGACGGCGAAGATCCTTATTTTCTCTACTTTATGTTTTGCTTAGAATCTCTCCACCTTTGTTTTGAAAAGATTATATTATGTATTGAACTCTTTTGAACTTGCCTATAGAGGCTCTTATGTTTCCTTTGGGAGAGATTAGGATATATTGTTGTCAACTACTTTCATACTGTACCCTAGCCGACCTAAACTTCGCGGGTCGCGACTAGTGACTATTTACTTATGTTCTATATATCTATCTGTTATCTATCTCTTAATCTCCTTTATGCCTTATCCGTATATTACTTTCGGCTTCACAGTTTATTTTTTTGTTGTTGAAACGTGAGTGATACGTCTTCGCGATTTTATTTATACTCTTTTCAGGCTTCTCGGTTAATACTCTTTCCGAAATTACCTATATTTATATATTAAAAATTCACCTGAGAGTCGTACCACCGTAGTATCATTGACTTATGACTCGAGCATAAGGATTTGAATATTAGGGTGTTACATTATGGTATCAGAGCAGTTCGTCCTCGTGAGCCTGAGAGATGGAACTACTTATGCTTCAATGCATACTCTGAGTCTGTGCATGTGCTCGTTAGGGTATCTAACCGATACATCTACCATGAAGTCCTTGAGTGTAGCTTTGGTACTTTGAAGCATTATACTTCTGATATTGAGACTGATCAACTTGATATCGATTGTTTGGTGTCTATAGGAACCAGATGGCGCCTCGTGGACCCGGTCGGAGACGTGAGCGAGATCGTAGTAGTACGTAGGAACCGGAAATCAACCCGAATAACCCGGTAACCTTATGACGGCGTTGGAGAATATGGCTGTTGCTATGCAGGCCACTGCGGAAGCTCTTGGGCAACAGATAAACAATAATGACAATGGCGGAAGGGAAGCTCAGGGCCCAATGACACTAGCAACTTTCTTAAAGGTTAATCCACCTAAGTTTAAAGGAACCACCAATCCGACTGAAGTTGATACCTGGTTTCAGGCTATGGAGCGAGCACTACAAGCGCAGTTGGTACCCGAGGAGCAGTGTGTTGAATTTGCTACCTATCTGCTTACTGGGGAAGCATCGCATTGGTGGCAAGGGGCCCGACACCTCCTGTAGCAGGGGGATGATCCTATCACTTGGAATGCCTTTCAGGTGGAATTCTATAAGAAGTACTTTCCGAATTTCGCTAGGACAGCCAAGGAATTGGAGTTACTGCAGCTGAAGCAAGGTGCTATGTCCGTATCTGAGTATACAAACAAATTTGAGGAGCTATTCAGGTTTTTCCGCATGTGTCAGGGAGCTCCAGGAGACTTCGAGGAATGGAAATGCATTAAGTATGAAGGAGGGCTCCGGAGCGACATCTTAAGTTCAGTGGAACCAATAGAGATCCGAACTTTTTCAGAGTTGGTAAATAAGAGCAGAATTGCTGAAGAGTGTGTGAAAATGAGGGTTATAGAGAAAGGAAGTCATAGAGAGCACAACCAAGGATTCGCACCAAGGGGTCGAGCATTTAAGGATAGAGGATACATACAACACTTTCCCGAAGGACGGAATAACTTTGCGACGAGTGAGGAGTCCCAATGAAACGGTAAGGGAAAACGGGCAGCGGCTGCTTCTGATGTTTCGAGCTGTCAGAGATGTGGAAGTCATCACCCAAATAGGTCGTGCCGATTGGGGTTATGTGTATGTTATAAGTGCGGGTTACCAGGGCATGTATCAAGAAATTGCCAACAAAGAGAGAGTCAGGATGCGGGGCGATTGCGACAGTAAGATTGAGGTAATTGCAATAATCAGGCTTAAAGAACAGTGCGTGATTTTATAATACCGCTTGTACAGTAAAACTGGGAATATTGAGCTTAATATTAGACTGAGAAGCAAGCCAGATGGTTCGAGTAAGGATTTACCTTAATACAAATGGATAAATGCCTGTGATGTAAATGATTTTCTGTTGAGAATGATGTATTATGTTTGTTATGTAGTTGGTTGATTTCTAGATTTTTGTTGAAACGGATTGAACTCGTGACTTTTAGTTTATTTGATTTAAATAGATAAGGAATGGTCCTAAATGATGAATTTGGAAACGTTGATTTGAAATGCCAGTCATGCTAAGTTGTGGTTGAGTACTTGAGGAAGTAAGTGATAGAGCTAGTACTAGACGAGAGATTAGAATAAAGCAGTAGAAACTTACGAAAGCAGTAACACAGGATAGTTACGAATAGGAGCTATAAAAGTTTACTATAATATCTTAAGTTTGAATACTAGAAGGGTTAAGCGGGTTACTGCAAGTAATGATCCCCAAATAGTTGGAATTGATTGCGGCTGCGAGCTTTGATGGTTCTAAAGCGGATGAGGAAATTATCATTGATGCGTAATTGGATTTAGATGATGAGAGAGTGTAAGTTGTCGTGTTTGAGAGATGAGTACTATGATGTTTGATCATAGTGACCTTGTATTTAGATTGAGATTTATAATAATTGGTTTTGAAAGACGAATGTGAAAATCATTAAAGTGAAATGCTAATGTGGTACTGAGATTGGTTTGAGGAAACCCGTGACGGGTGGTAAACTCCAGTTTTTAGGAGAGATGCTGTCAATTTTTCCCAAGAATTTGAAAGAGTGTTGGTTATAGTTTCGAGAAGGACCTTTGATTTGAATAACTTTAACAAAAGAGATGTGTTTCAAATGCTTTTATAGATTTTTAAAGGAAGCCGGATTCTTATGATTTTGTTAGCTTGTTATTCCAAACTCATTTGATTTCTAGAAATGAAAGGGGTTTTTGATTGATGAGTCAGAGACTTTATAACAGCAAGTCATATAGAAATTTGAGGGTTTGAGAATAAGAAAGTAAGTTTGGAGGTTATGCTTGGAGTTGAACTGTGATTAGAGGAATTGGCTTGGCAGAGAGAGAGGATAGTGATGGAGTATGATTAAGGTGTGGTGATGATCTTTGATTGATTATAGTAATGTGGGATGATGGCTATGATTAACGATGATGACAATATTATTAATGACATGATTTGAGATTTAATAGGGTGAGAGTTGATGAGACGATAAAAGTAAGGAACGAGGCTGTTGGTCGACGTTAAACGAATGACCGAGACCTTCGAAGATACAGAAATCAGAATACGGCAACGGAAGCCCGCAAAGTAAAAGGACCTTGGAACTGTTATGCGTTGGATATAAAGGCAGACTACGCGCGCGTACTCGCAGTGATGGATGAAATTTTCGAGGGCGAAAATTTCTGTAAGGTGGGTAGAATGTAATACCCGGTCTAACCAAAATTAATTAAATAATAAGTTAAATAGGAGCAAATATGGTTGGAAGATTTGGCAATTGGAATTTCATGATTTAAATATGATATTTGGATTCAGTGAATTTTTCCGAGTCAGAAAACATAGTTTTCTGCGTAAAAGCGCGCAGTGAAATTTTGACCGGCAGTACCGGCTGAGACCTGTCTAGTACTGTAGCTGAGAAAATTGATTATAAGTAAATAAGATTAAGAAATGAGGAATTATAATTAGGGGAGGTAGAAATATTTTAAGTGCGATTTAGAGCGCTAATCTTAAAGGGTTTTGGCCCAAAAATTGGGCCAACGGACAAAATAAGTGAACCGGGCCTAAGTGGGCCTAAGACCCAACATATATAAACACTAGTTATGAGAATTTCAGCTCATTTTACCCTAAAAATAAGAAGAGGGGCGCTGAATTGAGAAGAGAGAAAAGAAGAGAGAAAACCTAACACTCTTTGATCTTCAAACCACCATAACTTGAGCTACAAAACTCCTATTGATGAGCCATTTACGGCCATGTGTCGCACTTCTCATCCTCTACAATTCTATCTAAGTTTTGTGGTGAGTATTTGGTGCGTGAAATTGCAATCACACTTGCAATTCTACACAACTAACTAGCAAGTGCACTGGGTCGTCTAAGTAATACCTTACGTGAGTAAGGGTCGATCCCACGGAGATTGTCGGCTTGAAGCAAGATATGGCTACCTTGTAACTCTTAGTCAGGATATTATCAATGAAAAGGGTTTTGTGTGCAATAAAATAAAAGAGCATGAAATAAAAGGTACTTGTGATTCAATAATGGAGAACAGGTTGGAGTTTTGGAGATGCTCTGTCATCTGAATCTCTGCTTTCCTACTGTCTTCTTCTTCACGCACGCAAGGCTCCTTCCATGGAAAGATGTGTGTAGGGTGTCACCATTGTCAATGGCTACCTCCCATCCTCTCAGTAAAAATGGTCCATGTGCGCTGTCACCACACGGCTAATCATCTGTCAGTTCTCGATCATGTTGGAATAGAATCCAGTGATCCTTTTGCGTCTGTCACTACGCCCAACACTCGCGAGTTTGAAGCTCGTCACAGTCATCCCTTCCCAAATCCTACTCGGAATACCACAGACAAGGTTTAGACTTTCCGGATCCCAGGAATGGCCGCCAATAATCCTAGCTTATACCACGAAGACTCCGATTTTTCGGAATGGAGGCTAAGAGATACACATTCATTCTAAGATAGAACGGAGGTGGTTGTCAGGCACACGTTCATAAGTTGAGAATGGTGATGAGTGTCACGGATCATCACATTCATCATGTTTAAGTGCAAATGAATATCTTAGAACGGAAGCAAGCGTGATTGAATAGAAAACAGTGGTAATTGCATTAATCTATCAAGACACAACAAAGCTCCTCACCCCCAACAATGGGGTTTAGAGACTCATGCCGTAGAGATACAATGTAAAATATGAAAATGTGATGATATACAAAATAAATCTCTAAAAATACTATTTATAATGAAACTAGCTACTAGGGTTTACAAAAATAGGTAAATGATGCAGAAATCCACTTTCGGGCCCACTTGGTGTGTGCTTGTGCTGAGCATTGAGATTTACACGTGTAGAGGTCTTCCTTGGAGTTAAACACCAGCTTTGGTTCCAGTTTGGGCGTTTAACTCCAACTTTTATGCCAGTTCTGGCATTTTGACGCCATAAAAGGACAGAGAGCTGGCGTTTTGACACCATTTTACGTCGTCAAAACTCGCGCAAAGTATGGACTATTATATATTTCTGGAAAGCCCTGAATGTCTACTTTCCAACGCAATTGAGAGAGCGCCATTTGAAATTCCGAAGCTCGAGAAAATCCACTTCGAGTGCAGGGAGGTTAGAATCCAACAGCATCTGCAGTCCTTTGTCAGCCTCTGAATCAGATTTTTGCTCAGGTCCCTCAATTTCAGTCAGAAAATACTTGAAATCACAGAAAAACACACAAACTCATAGTAAATTCCAAAAATATAAATTTTGCATAAAAACGAATAAAAATATTCCAAAAAGTACCTAGATCCTACTAAAAACTACCTAAAAACAATGCCAAAAAGCGTATAAATTATCTGCTCATCACAATACTAAACTTAAATTGTTTCTTGTCCCCAAGCAACTGAAAATAAATAGGATAAAAAGAAGAGAATATACAATATATCCCACAATATCAATGAAACTTAGTGCCAATCATATGAGCGGGGTTTGTAGCTTTTTGCTTCTGAACAGTTTTGGCATCTCACTTTTTCCTTTGAAGTTCAGAATGATTGGCATCTATAGGAACTCAAAATTTTAGATAGTGTTATTGATTCTCCTAGTTAAGTATGTTGATTCTTGAACACAGCTACTTTATGAGTCTTGGCCGTGACCCTAAGTACTTTGTTTTCCAGTATTACCACCGGATACATAAATGCCACAGACACATAATTGGGTGAACCTTTTCAGATTGTGATTCAGCTTTGCTAAAGTCCCCAGTTAGAGGTGTCTAGAGTTTTTAAGCACACTCTTTTACTTTGGATCACGACTTTAACCACTCTGTCTCAAGCTTTTTGCTTGGACCTGCATACCACAAGCACATGGTTATGGACAGCTTAATTTTAGCCGCTTAGGCCTGGATATTATTTCCTTGGCCCTCCTATCCATTAATGCTCAAAGCCTTGGATCTTTTTTTACCATTGCCTTTTGGTTTAAAGGGCTATTGGCTTTTTCTGCTTGCTTTTTTTCTTTTTCTTTTTTTCTCTTTTTTTTCTTTCTCCCTTTTTTTTTTCCATTTTTTTCACTACTTTTTCTTGCTTCAAGAATCAATCTCATGATTTTTCAGATTATCAATAACATTTCTCTTTGTTCATCATTCTTTCAACAGCCAACAACTTTAACATTCATAAACAACAAGATAAAAAATATGCACTGTTCAAGCATTCATTCAGAGAACAAAAATGTGTCCACCACATCAAAATAATTAAACTAATTTCAAGATAAAATTTGAAATCCAAGTACTTCTTGTTCTTTTGTAATTAAGCACATTTCTCATTTAAGGGAGGTGAAGGATTCATTTATTCATGGCTTTAAGGCATAGACACTAGACACTAATGATCATGTAATGAAGACACAAACATAGATAGCATATCAAGAAAAAAATCGAAAAAAAAGAAAAATAATTAGACAAGGAGATTAAGGAATGAGTCCACCTTAGTGTGGGTGGCGTCTTCCTCCTCTTGAAGAACCAATGGAGCTCTTGAGCTTCTCTATGTCTCTTCCTTGCCTTTATTGCTCCATCCCTAGTGATTTTGGTGCTCCTATTCTTAGTTGCTCCTAATAGTTGTGTGGAGAAAAATGTATCCCTTGAGGCATCTCAGGGATTTCATGATGAGGGAATTCCTCATGCTCTTGTTAGAGTCCATGAGTGGGCTCTCTTGTTGTGCAGTCAAATGCTCTACTACTGAGCAATGAACCCTTGAGATGAATCTCTCCATCTCCCATGACTCGGAGGTGGAAGCTTTTGTGAATCTCTCCATCTCCCATGACTCGGAAGTGGAAGCTTTTGTCTTCCCTTTCCTCTTTTTAGAGGTTTCTCCGGCCTTAGGTGCCATAAATGGTTATGAAAAAACAAAAAGCAATACTTTTACCACACCAAACTTAAAATATTTGCTCGTCCTCGAGCAAAAGAAGAAGGAAAGATGTAGAAGAGGAAGAAAATGGAGGAGATGGAGGGTGTAAAGGGTTCGGCCAAGGGGAGAAGAGGGTGTTTGTGATGTGTGAAAATGAAAGGGTGAATGGGGGTATTTGGGAAAGAGATATGGAAGTGATTGGGGGAGGGTATTGTAGAAAGGTGTGAAGAAGAGAGAGAATGAGTTGAGGTAGGTGGAGATCCTGTGGGGTCCACAGATCCTGAGAGGCCAAGGATTTCTCATCCCTGCTCTAATTTGGCATTCAAAACACCTTAGAGTGCAATTCTGGCGTTTAAACACTAGTTTGCTGCCCTGTTCTGGCATTTAAACGCCAGCTTTTCTGCTCTGTTTTGGCATTTAAATGCCAGTCTGGTGCCCTGTTCTGGCGTTTAAATGCCCAGAAAGGTGCCAGATTGGGCGTTTAAACGCCCATTGTGTTGCCCTTACTGGCGTTTAAATGCCAGTAAGTCCTTCCTCCAGGGTGTGCTATTTTTGACTTCTGCTTTATTTTTATGAGTGTCTTTGTGACTTCACATGATCATCAACCTAAAAGAAAACAAAATAATATAGATAAAATAAAAATAAAATTGGGTTGCCTCCCAATAAGCGCTTCTTTAATGTCAATAGCTTGACAGTGAGCTCTCATGGAGCCTCACAGATGATCAGAGTATGGTTGAGATCTCTCAACACCAAACTTAGAGTTTGGCTGTGGCCTCTCAACACCAAACTTAGAGTTTGAATGTGGGGGCTCTGTTTGACTCTGTATTGGGAGAAGCCCTTCATGCTTAATTTCCATGGTTACAGATGGAGAACCTTGAGTCCTTACTACAAGGCATTCTTTATTCACATAACCTGGTACTTCCTGAATGGCAAAGAGTTGCTCATCCAGAAAGGTTTCAGAGATCTCAGTAATGGGGAGGAACGCCCCTTCTACTGGTTCTATCCGGGACAGGTGATCTACCACTTAGTTCTCTGTCCCCTTTCTGTCTCTTATTTCTATATCAAACTCTTGCAGAAGCAGTACCCACCTTATGAGCCTGGGTTTTGAATCCTGCTTTGTGAGTAGATATTTAAGAGCAGCATGGTCAGTGTACACAATCACTTTTGATCCTACCAAATAGGATCTAAACTTGTCAATGGCATAAACCACTGCAAGCAATTCCTTTTCTGTGGTTGTGTAATTCTTCTGTGCATCATTTAGTACACAACTGGTATAGTAAATGACATGCAGAAGTTTGTCATGCCTCTATCCCAATACTGAACTATTGGCATGGTCACTGGCATTACACATCAGTTTGAATAGTAATGTCCAGTTTGGTGCAGAAATGACTGGTGATGTGACCAGCTTAGCCTTCAGAGTCTCAAATGCCTACAAACACTCTGTGTCAAATATAAATGGCGTGTTAGCAGCTAGCAGATTACTTAGAGGTTTTGAGATATTTGAAAAATCCTTTATAAACCTCCTATAGAATCCTGCATGCCCCAAAAAGCTTCTGATTGCCTTAACATTGGCAGGTGGTGGTAATTTTTCAATTACCTCTACCCTAGCTTGATCCACCTCTATTTTTCTATTCGAAATCTTATGCCCAAGGACGATCCCTTCAGTCACCATAAAGTGACATTTTTTCCAGTTCAAAACCAGGTTAGTCTCTTGGCACCTCTTTAGAACAAGAGTCAGGTGATCAAGACAGGAGTTGAATGAGTCTCCATATACTGAGAAGTCATCCATGAAGACTTCTAGAAATTTCTCTACCATATCAGAGAAAATAGAGAGCATGCATCTCTGAAAGGTTGCAGGTGCATTACACAACCCAAATGGCATCCTTCTATAGGCAAATACTCCAAATGGGCATGTGAATGTTGTTTTCTCTTGATCCTGGAGATCTACTACAATTTGGTTGTAGCCTGAATAGCCATCCAAAAAGCAGTAATAATCATGACCTGCTAGTCTTTCTAGCATTTGGTCTATGAATGGTGAAGGAAAATGATCCTTTCTGGTGGCTGTATTGAGTCTTCTGTAGTCAATACACATGCGCCACCCTGTAACTGTTCTTGTAGGAACTAGTTCATTTTTCTCATTATGAATCACTGCATGCCTCCCTTCTTGGGGATGACTTGGACAAGGCTCACCCAGGGGCTATCAGAAATTGGATAAATAATCCCAGCCTCTAGTAATTTAGTGACCTTTTTCTGCACCACTTCTTTCATGGCTGGATTCAGCCGCCTTTGTGGTTGAACCACTGGCTTAGCATTATCCTCCAAGAGAATCTTGTGCATGCATCTGGCTGAGCTAATGCCCTTAAGATCACTTATGGACCACCCAAGAGTTGTCTTGTGTGTCTTTAGCACTTGAATCAGCACTTCCTCTTCCTGTGGCTTTAAGGTAGAGCTTATGATCATAGAAAAAGTGTTGTCTTCTCCCAGAAATGCATATTTCAGGGATGGTGGCAGTTGTTTGAGCTCTGGTTTGGGGGACTTTTCCTCTAATTGAGGAGTTTTTAGAGGGTCTTCTAATTCCTCTGGCCCCTCCAGATCAGGCTGAACATCTTTAAATATGTCCTCTAGCTCTGATTCGAGACTCTTAGTTATATTGACTTCTTCTACCAGAGAGTCAATAAGATCCACTTCCATGCAGTCTTTTGGTGTGTCTGGATACTGTATAGCTTTGACAGCATTCAACTTAAACTCATCCTCGTTGACTCTCAGGGTCACTTCCCCCTTTTGGACATCAATGAGAGTGCGTCCAGTTGCTAGGAAAGGTCTTCCTAGAATGAGAGTTGCACTCTTGTGCTCCTCTATTTCCAGCACTACAAAGTCAGTGGGAAAGGCAAATGGCACAACCTTGACAATCATGTCCTCGATTATGCCTGTTGGGTATTTAATGGAGCCATCAGCAAGTTGAAGACAGATTCAGGTTGGTTTGATCTCCTCGGTCAAACCAAGCTTTCTGATAGTGGATGCAGGGATTAGGTTGATACTTGTACCAAGATCACATAGAGCTGTCTTGGTGCAAGTTCCTTCTAATGTGCATGGTATCATAAAGCTTCCGGGATCCTTAAGCTTCTCTGGTAAGCTTTTTAGAATGACTGCACTGCATTCCTCACTGAGAAAAACTTTTTCAGTTTCTCTCCAATCCTTCTTATGGCTTAAGATTTCTTTCATGAACTTAGCATAAAAGGGTATTTGCTCAAGTGCTTCTACAAATGGAATCTTTATTTCAAGAGTCCTGAGATAGTCTGCAAAGCGGACAAATTATTTATCATATTCTGCTTGGCAGAGTTTCTGAGGATAAGGCAATTTGGCTTTATATTCTTCAACCTTAGTTGCTGCAGGTTTATTTCCTACAGAGGCAGGTTGAGAAGCCTTCTTGAGGGAGTTATTATAAGTACTTTCAAGTGTCTGATCCCTCATTGGCGTTTGAACGCCAGGATAGGAGGAGGAATGGGTGTTTGACGCCAACTTTTCACCCTTTTCTGGCATTTGAACGCCAGAACTGGGCGTCCACTGGGCGTTTAACGCCAGTTTGTCACCCTTTTCTGGCGTTTAAACGCCAGAATCATTCCTCTCTGAGCTTTTACTGTCCTCAGAAGGATTTTGGGTAGCATTCTACTCATCCTCTGTCAGTTGTTCTTTTCTTGACATTCTGTTGCTTTGAGTTGATGTATTTAATATTTTTCCACTCCTTAATTGAACAGCTTGACATTCTTCTGTTATTTGTTTAGATAATTGTTGTCTTGTCTGGTCAAGTTGTGCTTCCATATTCTTATTAGCATCTTGAGTATCCTATAACATCTCTTTAAATTCTGCTAACTATTTTGTCAGGGTGAGTAATTGCTGGTTGAGTTCAGCAACTTGTTCTGGAGGACTAAGGTCAGTGGGTACTGCTTTAGTCTCTTCCTTCATGGAGGACTCACTTCTTAAGTACAGATGCTGATTTCTGGCAACTGTATCTATAAGCTCTTGAGCTTCTTCAATCGTCTTTCTCATGTGTATAGATTCACCAGCTGAGTGGTCTAGAGATAACTGAGCTTTTTTTGTAAGCCCATAGTAAAAAATGTCTAACTGCACCCATTCTGAAAACATTTTAGATGGGCATTTCCTTAGCATCTCTCTGTACCTCTTCTAGGCATCATAAAGAGATTCATCATCTCCTTGTTTGAAGCCTTGAATGTCTAGCCTTAACTGTGTCATCTTTTTTGGAGGAAAATATTGATTCAAGAATTTTTCTGACAGCTGTTTCCATGTTTTTATGCTTGCTGTGGGTTGGTTATTTAACCATTTCTTAGCTTGATCTTTCACAGCAAATGGATACAATAAGTCTGTAGACATCCTGATCTACCTCTTTATCACGTACTGTGTCAGCAATTTATAAAAACTGTGCCAGAAACTCAGTAGGTTCTTCCTGTGGAAGACTAAAATACTGGCAATTTTGCTGTACCATGATAATGAGCTGAGGGTTTAGCTCAAAATTACTAGCTTTAATGGGGGTATACAGATACTACCCCCATATGAAGCAGTAGTGGGATTAGCATATGATCCCAAAGTCCTTCTAAACTATTCATTTCCACTTAGGTCCATGATGGAGTAAGGGAGATGATGTGAATTTATTTTATTTGTTTTATTATATTAATATATATATATATATTTCAAAATAGTAATAAAAAAAATTGGAAACTAAAAAATAAAGTAAAAAGAAAGATTTGAAAAATTTTTGATGAGGATTTTCGAAAAAAATGAAGAAAGAGAAAGTGGTTAGGAAGTTTTGAAAAAAAAAAGATATGATTGAAAAGATATGATTGAAAAATAATTTAAAAAGATTTGATTTTGAAAATTGATGACTAATTTAATGCAAAACTTTCGAAAATTTGAGGAAAACACCAAGGAACACCAAACTTAAAAATTTTAAGATCAAAACACAAGAAAGACTCAAGAACATAAAAAGAACACCAAACTTAAAACATGCAACTAGACTCAAACAGAAAAATCTAAAAGAAAAGTAATAATTTTTTTGAAAAGTTTTGAAAAGAAAATTAAAGTCTCTGACCGAAGAGACAAAATTTTTCTAATCTAAGCAACAAGATGGACCGTCAGTTGTCCAAACTCGAACAATCCCCGGCAACGGCGCCAAAAACTTGGTGCGCGAAATCGCAATCACACTTGTAATTCCGCACAACTAACCAGCAAGTGCACTAGGTCGTCCAAGTAATACCTTACGTGAGTAAGGGTCGATCCCACGGAGATTGTCAGCTTGAAGCAAGCTATGGCTACCTTGTAACTCTTAGTCAGGAGATTATCAATGAAAAGGGTTTTGTGTGCAATAAAATAAAAGAGCATGAAATAAAAGGTACTTGTGATTCAATAATGGAGAACAGGTTGGAGTTTTGGATATGCTCTGTCATCTGAATTTCTGCTTTCCTACTGTCTTCTTCTTCACGCACGCAAGGCTCCTTCCATGGCAAGCTGTGTGTAGGGTGTCACCGTTGTCAATGGCTACTCCCCATCCTCTCAGTGAAAATGGTCCATGTGCGCTGTTACCGCACGGCTAATCATCTGTCGGTTCTCGATCATGTTAGAATAAAATCCAATGATCCTTTTGCGTCTGTCACTACACCCAACACTCGCGAGTTTGAAGCTCGTCACAGTCATCCCTTTCCAGATCCTACTCGGAATACCACAGACAAGGTTTAGACGTTTCGGATCCCAGGAATGGCTGCCAATAATCCTAGCTTATACCACGAAGACTCCGATCTTTCAAAATGGAGGCTAAGAGATACACATTCAATCTAAGATAGAACGGAGGTGGTTGTCAGGCACACGTTCATAAGTTGAAAATGGTGATGAGTGTCACGGATCATCACATTCATCATGTTTAAGTGCAAATGAATATCTTAGAATGGAAAGTAAGGACAATTATATATTGCTGGAAAGCCCTGGATGTCTACTTTCCAACGCAATTGAGAGCACTCCATTTGAAATTCTGTAGCTCAAGAAAATCCACTGCGAGCGCATGGAGGTCAGAATCCAACAGCATCTGCAGTCCTTTGTCAGCCTCTGAATCAGATTTTTGCTCAGGTCCCTCAATTTCAGCCAGAAAATACCTGAAATCACAAAAAAAACAAACTCATAGTAAAGTCCAGAAATATAAATTTTGCATAAAAACGAATAAAAACATTCCAAAAAGTAGCTAGATCCTACTAAAAACTACCTAAAAATAATGCCAAAAAGCGTATAAATTATCCGCTCATCAGTATTCCATTCATCTCTGCCTAGTTTTTGAAATTCCCCACTGTTACACATTTTTGGTTAGTTAGTGTTGAAATCTTGTGATTTTGGGTGTTTAGGAATACTCCAACATGGATTCTAAGCGGGTTCTATCCCTACTTCATATGGGCTGAGGTAAGAAGTGCTCAAACCCTTATGATTTGTTATTTTTATAAGCCCTAGGTTGATGTATGTATGTGATATTGGTTATGTTAGTGTATTTGGTAATTTTGATGCACAATTGGGAGGTTGGTGTTGCTTGTGGAACTTTGGTGAGGCTTGGAGCTTAGGGTTGGTGGAGACTTCCATAGAAGAGGCTCAATTGGTTTGGTTACAAGAGGTACGATTTAAGTTTCATTTAAGTACCGTGTGGTGTGATGAGAATTCCTAGGCTAGATGCCCCTAGGATTAAGTTTGGATTGTGTAAATGGTTGGTGCTAATATGCATAGTTGGTATGTAATGTGAATTAATGATTGGATTGAGAATTGTGTGGCCTTGTATGCTTGGTGTATTGAGAATTTGATGTATTGGGTAATGAGTATTGATTTGTGGTTTATGCATTTAAATTGTGAAATTGGGCCGGAGGTCGTGAATTTTGGGCCGGAGGCCGGAAAGAGGTAAGAAAGGTAAGTTGATGTGTGCATTGTATGATGACACAAGTGATTGGATGAATTTCAGATAATGAACATATGAATGATTGGGTTGGTTATTGAATAATAAGGTTTGAGGAGTTGAAGTGTGGAATTTGATAATTTTGAGTGAAATTATGTAGATGAGGTATGTTTGGTTTTGGTTGAGATATATTATGTGGTCATATATGTGATTATGATTATTGATGCCTTGATGGTATGATGATGCATGAGAGATATGTATGTTGTGATATATACTTGAGGAATTATTAAGGTTGATTTGTGGGTGAAACCATGTGATAGTGAGTATGATATTGATTATGTATAATGATGGTTGATTGGAAATAGTATTGTCGGAAATTGGAATGAGGAAGGATGTATGACATGTTAATGTGTTTGTAATTTAGCCATATGTTTGAAATGGGTAAAAATTGTTATATGGCGATTTTGTAAATTGTGGTAAGGTGTTAATTTATGAGTTGAGGAGGCTTGATGTTGATTTTGGTATATTTTGATTGATTTCAAAAAGGGTTGAAATTGGCATGCTTTGGTTGATTTTTAAAAGGGTTGAAAATGGCTTGTTTTGAAAATGACACTTTGTGGTTTTGTATGAAAATATTGTTTTTTAGCATACTTGGATGGAATATAACTTGGACTCCAGATCCCCGTTTTGTGCCAAACTCGTTTAGAAATAAAATTGGATCCGGGGTGTCCATGTCGTTCGAAGAACGGGCAAAAAATGATTTTAAACGAGAAAGTTATGTCCGTTGAAAGATTGGGGGTTTAATCTGTGAATTCTGCAGCTTTTAACTTAGAAAACTTTTTAGCAAAATGCCCCCCACGCGTAGGTGTGCTTGACGCGTACGCGTCGCTTTTCAAGAAGGCACCATCCACGCGAGCGCGTGGTGTGCGCGTGCACGTCGATGCGCTGCACCCAATGCCGAGCCATTTCTCCCGAGAGTTGTGCCGGAGTTGTGCCAGTTTTGTGCGTGGTGCACAAACGCACTCACGCATATGCGTGGCTGACGCGGGTGCGTCCCTTTGTTGTTTTTCCACCCACGCGTACGCGTGGGCGACGCATACGCATCGATGAACATTGTGGCCATCCACACGTGCGCGTGGAGGAAGCGTACGTGTGGCCCTGTTTTCATGCCAAAGTTAATTTTTGAGTTTTAAAAGCCAAATCTCAAACTTCTAAGCCTCCGATCTCACCCTTTATGTATTAAATCATTATGATATGCCTAGTAATGAGAAAGGAGCTAGGGGATGTGGTAACTTGCGCATGAAGCAAGGGAAAAAGTTATGATCAATGATGATCAAAGATGATTATATGAGATATGGAGGATGACGGTGAAAGTACCGTGTATGCCATGAGCCGAAGGGCTATATTTATTGATAAATGGCTGGTTCTTGATTGAACCATGAGCCGGATGGCTGAGTTATTGCCGGGTTACGGCAAAGCCATTATTGATTATGACTGAGTATAAATGCATATAAGATTAATGAATGAATGTGTTAAATGGATAATAATGGAAAATGTTGAAATGTGATGTGTGACCCCGGGTATTAGGCAGTGGCGTTGTCCACTTGCTCCGGGTATGAGACGGGAAATGATGTTTATGATAAATGGGTTTAATTATGGAGTTTTGAATGAATGTATTTGTGATACCTGGGTGGTAGTAAGGGTGGTGGTTCATCCCGCTTGTCCAGGTTAATGTTTGAGATTTGATAACAATGATGATTGCTTTTAAACTGAACGAATGTATATTTTGAGATATTGGGTAGTAGCAAGGGTTGTGGATCATCCCACTTGCTCCAGGTCAGAGATTGTGACGCCTGGGTAGTAGCGGCAGTAGTGGTGAATCCACTCGCTCCAGATTGAGCTTTTAAACATCCGCCTGGGTAGTAGCCGCAGTAGTGGTTATTTCACTGGCTCTGGGTTGAGCGGGTAGTAGCAAGGGGGTTGTAGCTCAAACCTACTTACTCCGCAAGGGGTGTTTCTGTCCAATGGTTAGCTACCAGGATATGTCGGGTTGGCTATATAACAAACAAATGATATCATCAGCCATAGAGCAGGCATACATCATTTGCATATGTTTGAATTATTTGGGTTTGCCTATTTGTTTTGGATTTATACATCATATATGCTATGTTACCTGATTATGTGTTACTTGTTCTACTTGTACCTTATTAGTGTATTACTTGCCTGTATTGCTTGTGTTTGTACAACTGAGAGGCCCCTCATGCTGGTGTCGGTGGATGTTGAGGGCTATTCTTGATGAGATGACTTGATGATGTGATTGCATGATGATGATGATCATTGAATGAGATAATTTGAGCTCCCTGGGTAGACACAGTGATGTGGTTTCACTAGCTCCAGGTGAGGGTATGATGTATTGATTTAGAATTGCTGATGTAGAACAACTGGTGATGGTTTTGCTTATGATTCTGAGTCTGATTCATGGAAGAGTCAGCGAGTTGGGAAACATGTGAAACATGAATTAGATTTAGCACTCCCTTATGACAGTTGCCTATTCATGGATTAGCGAGAACCTAGGATGGATAATTGGTGAAGAAGTTTAGGATGCTTAGTGAGTTTTTATTGCAGTGCATTGTATTTATTTGGCACATTTACCGTACTGGGAACCCATGGGCTCGGGGTTCTCATTCAGTATATATCTCTTGTTTTTTAGATACACGTCCAGATGCTCAAAAGTGAGTTGTGGGTCGTCTGAGAGACGGCGAAGATCCTTATTTTCTCTACTTTGTGTTTTGCTTAGAATCTCTCCACCTTTGTTTTGAAAAGATTATATTATGTATTGAACTCTTTTGAACTTGCCTATAGAGGCTCTCATGTTTCCTTTGGGAGAGATTAGGATATACTGTTGTCAACTACTTTCATACTGTACCATAGCCGGCCTAAACTTCACGGGTCGCGACTAGTGGCTATTTACTTATGTTCTATATATCTATTTGTTATCTATCTTTTAATCTCCTTTATGCCTTGTCCGTATATTGCTTTCGGCTTCACGGTTTATTTTTTTGTTGTCGAAACGTGAGTGATACGTCTTCACGATTTTATTTATACTCTTTTCAGGCTTCTCGATTAATACTCTTTCCGAAATTACCTATATTTATATATTAAAAATCTACCTGAGAGTCGTACCACCGTAATATCATTGACTTATGACTCGAGCATAAGGATTTGAATATTAGGGTGTTACACAAGACCCGGTTGTAAAGATAACCGGTCCGAACATAGGAATATATACATGTAAATATATAAAGCAAGAAACCCAAAGGAAATCCCAAAGGGACAAAAATACAAAAAACCTATTCTCCAAAACCACCTCTAAGAGGAGTCATCACAGTATGTATTATTTAGTGGAGATAAAAGTATCTAAGCAAAAACATATAAACCAAAATAGAGTCCCGATAACCAAGGATCTTCGCTAATCCAGAAGTCTCCAGCATGCTTCAGCGAGAAGCCTCTCGTCCTGCATCTGAAAACCACAAAATCCGCATGGGTGAGAACCGGAGGTTCTCAGTATGGTAACAGTGCCCACATATCTAACATGTAATGTCTTGGGAAAGCCAAAGGCAATCCAAGAACTTCCAACAGATAATTCAAAGCTTATAAACAGGCTAAACCACAAATGGCAACTGACTAAAGATCTTCAGTCTAACTAATACTTCCCTTTTCAAATCCTTCAGACCTCCCAACCACCAGCAGGAGTATAATATGGCAAACACAATTATATCAGAGAAGAGATATACATATAGGAAACAGATACGGCATTTAGACAATTAGCAAACAATATGCAGTAAATTAGGCAATCTCAAACAATTCACATAATATGCATATGATGTATGCCTATCCTAATGGCTGATGAGTCTCATCTGTCGGTTATAAAGCCAACCCGACATGTCCTGGTAGCTAACTATTGGACTGCCTCTCTATCGTGCATCCCCAACTCGAGTTATACTCAATATAATTCATAATTCATAATTTATATCCAACACCCTCACTGGTGTATATTCACGGGGGCGAGCTCATCCGGAACTTTCACAGTTTTTGGCCACACTTACGACATAGGGTCAGCAGAGTATCGAGTCTCCACTTGGAGCACGTGGTGGCTAGCCACTGCTTTCACCCAGGGAAACTCGTATCTCAGATAGTGGAAGTGCAACATTCACATTTCATTCAATACGCATATATGCAATCATACTCATCCATAAATCAATAATGGCTCCGCCGTAATTTGGTAATAACTCAGCCATCCTACTCATAGTTCAATCTAGAACCACTTAACTTATTAACAAATACAGCCCTTCGGCTCATGGCACATAAAGCACTTCCACCGCCATCCTCCGTATCTCATATAATCATCTTTTATGATCATTGATCATAAACTTTCCCCTTTCTTCATTTACAAGTTACCACATTCCCTAGCTCCTTTCTCATTGCTAGGCATATCATAATGATTTGAGACATAAGGGGTGATATCGGAAGTTTAGAAGTATGAAATTTGGCTTTGAAAACTCAAAAATCAACTTTGGAGTAAAAATAGGGTCACGCGTGCGCGTCACCCACGCGCACGCCTGGAAAACCCAAAAGTACATCGACACGTATGCTTCGCCCACGTCTACGCGTGGATGACAAAACAGCCACGTGACGAATACGTGTCGGCCACACGTACGCGTGGGTGTGTTTTGTCCCCTAGGCACAAAACAAGCACAACTCAGGCACAACTCTCGGGAATTTTGGTTGGGCAACTGATGCAGCACATCGACGCGTATGCATCGGCCACGCGCACGTATGGATGGTGAAAACAACGCGTACGTGTCGGCCATGCTTACGCGTGGGTGCGCGTTCTGCCAAAATTTTTTTCTAAGTTAAAAGCTGCATAATTCATAGTTTCAAACCCCAATCTTCCGACGGGCATAACTTCTCCGTTTTAAATCATTTTTCACCCGTTCTTCAAACGACATAAACATCCTGGATCAAATTTAATTTCTAAATAAGTCTGGCACAAAACGGGGATCTGGAGTCCAAGTTATGCTCCATCAAAGTATGACCAAAAACTACATTTTCATACAAAATCACAAAGTGCCATTTTCAAAACAAGCCAAATTCAACCCTTTTCAAAATCAACCAAAACATACAAATTTTAACCCTTTTTAAAATCAATCAAAATATACCAAAAATCAACCTCAAGCCTCCTCAACTCGTACATTCACATTTTTACCAAAATTCACAAAATTACCAACCAACCACTTAACTCATCTCAATCAAATGGCTAAATGCAAACACATTAACATGTCCTACATCCTTCCTCATCCCAATTTTCAACAACACCATTTCCAATCAACTATCATTACACATAATCAATGTCATATCCACTATCAACATGGTTTCACCCACGATACAACCTCAATCAATCATCAAGCATATATCACAACAAGCATATCTCTCATGCATCTTACCATCAAGGCATCAATATTCATAATCACATATATGACCACATAATATATCTCAACCATTCAACAACATCAACAATTCAATGCCTATCTTAGGGCATCTAGCCTAAATTTTCACACCACATTATATTTTATATACAAGAAACCGAGACCATACCTTAGCCGAT
The DNA here is from genome assembly GCF_014773155.1 of Arachis stenosperma. Lineage (NCBI taxonomy): Eukaryota > Viridiplantae > Streptophyta > Magnoliopsida > Fabales > Fabaceae > Arachis > Arachis stenosperma. The sequence continues at coordinate 145,797,583 of NC_080385.1, forward strand.
TTTCTCCGCTCAATCGGAGCACTTCCAAATCACTTTTTCACAAGATCTCAAGACTTCAACACCTCCAAGAACAAATTTTTATCACACCAAAGTCCTTTTTCAAACTTTTCAAAATCTCAATCAATCCTCAATATTCACATACACACTACCTAAGCCACAATTATCATACCCAAACACAACAACTCAATACCCAAACATCATAAACCAACAAATTACACATGGATTGAGAATTTTACTACACCCAAGGATCAAAGAAGTAAGATTAATCTTCTCCTTCAAGAGAGTTGGGCCCTATAACATCAAAGAGTCCAAAATCTCAACACTTTTTTCCATGAAATTCGAAATTAAGGGATGAAGAACTAAGATAAAACCGTGGCTTACCTCAAAAATAAACTAGTGGGTTTTGTAGAGCTCTTTGCGGTGAACACGTGGCCGCAAACAGTGCAGCAATCAGAGCTCTAGATAAAAAGTTATGGTGGTTTGAAGATCAAACAAGGGTTAGAACCTTGGAGAGTGTTCTTCCCCATTTGCTTCCATTTTCAGCGTGTATGAGTGTCTAGTGAGGAGAGAGAGTGCTGAAAATTAGGGTTTTAGGTTTAGTTATATTGGGTCAAGGGCCCAATAAGGGTCCGGTTGACTCGATTTGGCCCGTTCGGTCCAATCTTGGTCCGATTCCTATAAAATTGGTATCGAAATTCTCGTCTCAATCTCCTCTATCATATTAAGCCATAAAAATCACATTTTTTACTTTCTAGAATAAATTCTAATTTATGAATTAATTAGTCATTAATTAACGAAGTTTTACAGTAATGAATTTTTTTATCACTTTGTTATCTTTTACCTAACAGACAACATCCATGTTGAGTATATTATTTTTATCAGAAGTCATAAATGATTGATTGATAATTTTATGTAAAATTATTCCTATAGTGACTAAACACTGTACTATTAACTCAATAAAGTTAATTATTCTCTTATAATTATGTCAATGTATAACACGATCAGATAGAAACAGATTAAATTACATTTGTTTCTAATAGGATGGACGAGCTTTTAAGCATAATCACGGTTAGAGTTAAAGAAAGTCAAAAAAATACTAATAATACAAACACTATTTATTTTTAAAACCCATAAATAATAATATATAAATTAAAATTAATATTATTTCATACAAATTAATAAAACGTATATTATACTTGAATAACATAATTTTTTTCTTGCAAATCACATTAAATACATCATTTAAATTTGCTTATATAGAATTTTAAATTCTCATTTACTATTTAACACTCTTCATGTCTTTCATTTTTTAGATGATTATTTTATTTTCTTTCACTCTTTAGAATGTTCAAATAATATTGTATTGTATTTTTTATTTATTTTTCTATATTTTATATTTTTTATCTTCTAACATTATTCTTTAAGCTTTTATATGATTTTATTTTCTTATTTTTTCAATTAATTTTTTATATTTTTCCCATACAAAGAAAGATCAAGATCCTTTAAAATAAAAAAGAATTCCATTTGTATAAAGTTGTTTGAAATATTTCATTCAATTTTTTATACTAATTTTATATTTTTTATTCTGCTAAACTATATTTAGTATTTTTATTTTGTAGGCTTTGTAGGTTTTTTACTTTTTAGAGTTTTTCAATTAAAAGATAATAATAATATTTTTTATATTTTATATTTTTTAATTTATTTTATATTTTTTTATTCTTCATATTCTTCATATAATTTATACAATATTTACTTATTCTACCATATATAAAATTGTCATTTTTTGTCTAGATTGAATTTAGAATTAACTTTTTAAGTGCTATTATGATTGAAATTTATTTATTTTTATCTTTTATAATTTATGTTATTGATCTTATTTATATAGATAATTTAAAAATACTTAGTAATATAAAGAGAAAATTATTTTGATATAATCTAAAATTTTTAGCAATAGAGTTAGATATATATCTTTTAGATTTTTTAATATTGTAATATTCTAATTTATTATAGAGATAAAAAATAGTTTATTTTTTGAAGTTTTCTTTTTTTTTAATTTTATTTGTTTAACTGTATTTTGAAACGACAATGATTGTGATTAAGAAACTAGCTTATATATTATAATTGATTTATGAATAAAAAATATAATAAAAAATAGTTTAATTATTATGTTGGTCTTTATAGTTTCGCAAAATTTTTAATTAGGTCTCTATATTTTTTTTCTTTTAATTGAGTCCCTGCACCAAATTTTTTTTCAATTGAATTTCTACACTTTTTTTTCCTTTTATTTGAGTCCCTATACTAATTTTTTTTAGTTAGATTCCTATACAATTAAGCCAATTACTATCAAGAGGGACCTAATTGAAAAAAAACTTTGGTGCAAAGACCCATTTAAAAAAAATATATAGAGACCTAATTAAAAATTTCGTAAAATTATAGGGACCATCAGAGTAATTAAACCTAAAAAAATATATATGCAAGTATTACTGGACTCAACATCAACGAAAAGTATATTTTTATTTTTTTTTTTTTGTTTTGATTCAATGTCGCGTGTTAAAAACTTGTCATTGCAATTTGCAAGATCCAAATTTTTTGAAGTTAAATTAAGATCTAGTTTTGATATATTTTAATGGGTCAAAGTTCAATTTTCAGAAATTATTTTATTAAGGGTGATTGAATCACATTTTGATAAACTGAATTTGAAATAAATTAAGGTTTTATCTAATTTTATAATTATTGACTATTTTTTTTCTTTACAATTTAAAATTTTAGAAATTTGAGAATAATGAGATTATGACTATTTAAATTTAAATAATTAGAATTTTAGTTTGATTTTATGAATTGAAAGTAAATTAATTTATTTATCTTTAATTTTAAATTAGAATACTCAATTGAAAATAATTTGCAAGTTAACAAATAAATAGTATTTTTTTAAGATAAATAAATTATATTATATTTAATTTTCAATTACTACCCTATCCCCAATTCTATTAAAAATACCTACACTATCCTTTTTCTCAAAAATTAAAATCCTAACCCTAATCTTCCCTCACCTTAAACACACACACACACGCCGCAGAAAGAAAGAAAAGAAAGGGGGAATCAGGGAAAAAGAGGACGACATCGGCAAGGTTGGGTGCCACCGTCACCGTCACTGTCACAGAGGGGAGAGGGAGACACGCGAGAGACACCGAACACGATGAGGGAGAAGCCTTCGTGGTATCCGTTCCGTCGAGTTCTGTTCCGTCATTGTCGTCGTGAGGTCCGCGTTGCCGTCACCGAGAGGAGTTGCTAAGTGTCACCATCGTTGCCGTTTCACCGCCGTCGTCGCGGAAGAAGAAGACACACGAGAGGGAAACGATGTTGAGCCGCCATCGCCGTTATCGTTCAAGCCGCTGCTGTCGGAGGAGAAGCTCGAAGAGAGCGAGACGACGCGACGGGAAAGGAAGGAAGCCACCTGCGTCGCCGCCGGAACCCCTGTCGCCATCAGAAGCTGCTACCATCACTGTTGGGCTGTTACTTAGCTGCTGGAGTTGTGTCACGTTTTGGTTTCTGCCGCCGCTGCTTGTGCCAGCCACCGTTGTTGAGCTCCTCGCCGCAGTTCTCGCCACTGAAAGTTATCATCGGAGCTACTGTGATTCTATTCCGTCGTTCTTCCTGAGTGCGGGTTGAGTTCTGATGATTGTATGTCAAAATTAAGGTTGCGGTTGAACTGCCAGAATTTCTGGCCGCTGTCGAGTCAGTTTGGAGGCTACTGCTTCATTCTTTTGTTGTAGTAAGTTAACCCTGTTCCAAAATTATCACTGCTAGCGTTCTGGTTATCAGTTATTGAGAATTTTGCGATGCTAACGTTTTAGGGTCGAATTTCGGTAATTGCATGGATGAAATAAAAGTTTTTGCTGATGTTACGGAAGTAAATAAAACTGTGGATGCAGCTGTCGCTCTTACGGGCCGAGGAAAAAAGGGATTTATTGTGTTTAATTATGAAAATTGCAGCTAATCGAGGTAGGGGATTGCTTTAAAATTAAAATATTTTAGGTTTGAATACCTAATGAGTTTAGTGAATTAATGCAAATGAATGAATGCCTGTGATGCAAATGATTTTCTACTGTGGTTGAAGTTCTGACGGATTTTGTTATTGATTTGTCGATTTTTGAATTTATGGTGAAATAGATTGAATATATTGAATTTGTTTTTTTTTTTATTAAAATTGATAATAATTGGTTTTGAATGACGGATTTGGGAATATTGATTTGAAATGTTTATTTTGTTGCGTTGAGGTTGAATTGAGGGAACCCGTGAAGGGTGGTAAACTCCGATTTTTAGGAAAGGTTTTGTGGGAATTTTTCTAAGAATTTGAAGAGTTTTGGTTATGATTTCCAAAATGAGTTTGATTTGATTAACTTTATTTAAAAATATATGTTTTGAATACTTTTAAAGATTTTAAAGAAAATTGGATTTTTATGATTTTGTTAATTCGTAATTTAAGTCATTTGATTTTTAATAACAATGAAAAGAGATTTGATTAACTAGTTAAAGATTTTGAAAAATAAATTAATTATAAATTAAAGGAATAGAGATATGTAGCGCTTGAATTTTTAGTATGATTATGAGGTGCTAAAAATTCTGATGTTACAGTCATACTCAATAATATGCAAAGTTAAGCTATATCTTACGAATACGATTATTTGAATATCAATATTTGTATATTAAATATTTTTATTATTAATCAAATTTTTTATTTTAATAGATCATGAAAAGTGAAAGTCAAGCTCTTAATAGAATTAATTAGTATAGACAATGTAGTTAGTTAAAATCAATAAAAAGTACGAGGAAAAAATGATAAGATTAAATAAATTAAATTAAATGTAACATAGGAAAATTACAACTAAAAAAAACTTTGCTAAAATACAACGCTTTTGGACGATGTCGAATCGGTGATAAAGTTTATTGGGAGACATAAACTAAAAAAGTTAGAAGATTTAAACATTATTAGTTTAAATTTTGAAAAAATTATTAAATTATGCAGTTTAAAAATAAAAATATTTAAATTTTATAGTTAAATTTTTTTCAATTTTATATTTCTAATCTAAATTTATCAATATTTTATAATATAATTTCACAAGTTATAAAATATAATATTAGTCATTGTTTTATATATATATATATATATATATATATATATATATATATATATGAAAATGTGACTCATTTAGTATTTGACTATTTATCTTCGATTAATATTATTATAACAAGGATACATATGATTTTATGAGAATGATATAGCATAGACTTTGGTTATTTAGGAATCAGCTAAGTGGCTGAAATAGCTACATGTTACGAACTAACGAATGTTAGCAATTAAAATGATAAAAAAAATAGCCAAATAGATATTTGCAGATATTTTTTGCGATTTGGGACTAAATAAAAATACGTTAAATGTTCATGGGTGGGAACCTACTCACATGAAATGGACGGAGATTGGGACATAGTTACCCTCCCCATAAGACCCGTTAAAACCACACATATATATTTGAATTTAGTAATCCTAATTTTTGCTTCTAATTCGAACATTTTTATCTTTTAGACTCATTTTTAGTCTCAATTTTGTATCTCTCTTTTTTTTTCTAACTCACTTTCTTTGCCTCTTAAATCTGTCACTATATCGCTCAGTTTTACTCCAAAAAATTATGTTATGTAATTTATTTGAAGATGTTTTATATTCTTTTCTTTTGAAATATTATTTTCATATATAATAAATATATTATGACTTTTTTTGTTAATTTAAAAAAAATAAAAAAATATCCATAGATAACTGTGGGTATCTGCATTTCCTAAGGGAATAATTAAATAGGAACTTGCGACGAAGATGAAGAGGTGACAGAGTGTATTTTTTTGTTAAAATAGAAGTAAAGGACGAGAAAGAAAGTCTGCCACACCCACACGAGTATCCATTATCATCTCTAACTATCAACGGAAATTCAATTTGAGCCGATTTAAAATGGGATACGTGGACTTCATCTACACTGAGTCATAAAATAATGAACCTAATTCGGATTTGGAATCCGAACAATAGACCTAGGTTGATTTTACTCACTTAAGTTAATATTTTGAGTCATTGTTGTAACAAATATTATACTACTGAATATTATTACATTTAATATATATAAAAGTTGGAAATACTTACAAGCGATTTTTTAATCAAATTAAAAAAAATTCTAATATTTTTTCTTTTAGTCTTAAATATCATTAACTAACATAATAATAATAATAATAATAATAATAATAATAATAATAATAATAATAATACTAATAAGGGATAAGTACGATTTTGGTTCCAAAAGTTTGGTGCCAGAATCGAAATCGTCCCTCTTGTAATTTTGGATTTAAAATCGTCCTTAATGTTGCATTTGTGTTTAACTTCGTCCTTAAAATTTTTTTCGGTCATAAATGCCCTTTTCATCGTTAGGGTAGTTAAAAGAATAGTTATATAAAAATAAAGGGAATAGCATTATAAATGTATATGTTAACGCCCCAAAAAAGGGTAAGTTGTTTGAATCTGGAACTGCTGCCGACACCACCGTCGCGCACGTCGTGGAGGGAGAACGCTATGGCTGTCGAAAGCTCGATCTCGTCTTGAAGCAAATCTTCCTCACATGGTAGGTTGCTGCTCTGTTCCCATGGTGAGAGACCGGTGCTGTAAACCTCGGGGACAAAGGAGAACTATGGGCGGAGATTCTGGGGCTGTGTTTACTATGTGGTTTATTTTTCTTTCTTTTCTTCTGAGTTGAATTATTTGGGTTGAGGACTGGAGAGTGAAGATGGTGATTATGTGTAGGTGCATGAAGGCTGCAACTTCTTTCGTTGGGCAGAGCCAGAGATAGAGGTGGAAAACTCAGAAATTGCAAAGATGAAGAAGAAGGTTGCCTCCCTGAAATCAAGGACAAAAGCGGCAGAGTGGAAGTTAATGGTCGTTACTGTGTTAGGGTTTGTTGGGTGGGCTGGGTTCATGTATCTGCTGCTGCAGAATTTTTCTATGTCTAGGCCTAAGTGTGTAATTCCATTGAATCTAGTATGAAAAGGGTGTTTGGGTATGATGTTGTTGTTGTTGTTGGTAAATTCTTTTAGGGTTGGTTTTGTTGAATGTGGTTTGGTGAAAAGTGTTTTGACTTTTGATGGTAAGTTATTAGGTGATAATTATGTACCTGGTATGAATGTGTTCTGTTGAAATGGTTCTCAACATGTATAAATGACAATTATGTATACATGGTTGGTTGTTGTAATGTGAGTATGATTTCTGCTTGGTAAATACCTATTTTCCATTACTAACTAATTTCCTAACAATATAACAAACTTGAATCAAAGATAACCTCAACTGAATATGGTAAATGTCATAGTAACATACATAATAAAAAGTGTTTCAGATACAGAGGTAATCCCAAAAGGATTGGCTGGTCCAATCCAGCAATCAAGTACAACACATAGATGCTCATAGACAAAATATCACAAAAAAAAGAGCTAACAAGTCACACTACACTTTTCCAGTAAAGTTTACAGAAACATAACCCAAAATAAGACAACATGCACAAAATACAATCATGATAATAGGATGCTAATTTTTCCATTTTCCTAAAGCATTTTCCATTTTCTTGGAGGCAACTTTGCCATTAACTTCAGTTTCTTTGGAGAAATGTGAGGTGCTCCTGAAAGCCTGGCAGAGAAGTGACCAACAGGTTGGCTTGAAGATGTGGTAAGGGTAGGCTGAGATGAAGGAAGAGTTCTGGTGGCTAGCTGTGAAGAGGATGAAGGAGGTGCTGAACTTGTTAGGTTGGGAACCTTGTTGGGCTGTGGAACAGGTTGGGTTGAGCACTTGGGCTTAGTAGTTCCCTTGGGCCTGTCTCTAGGCCTTTTTGCTTGTGCTGCATTGTTGGATTAGTGATGAGCGGATAATTTGTACGCTTTTTGGCATTGTTTTTAGTATGTTTTTAGTATGATTTAGTTAGTTTTTAGTATATTTTTATTAGTTTTTAGTTAAAATTCACTTTTCTGGACTTTACTATGAGTTTGTGTGTTTTTCTGTGATTTCAGGTATTTTCTGGCTGAAATTGAGAGACCTGAGCAAAAATCTGATCCAGAGACTGAAAAGGACTGCAGATGCTGTTGGATTCTGACCTCCCTGCACTCGAAGTGGATTTTTTGGAGCTGCAGAAGCTCAATTGGCGCGCTCTTAACGGCGTTGGAAAATAGACATTCTGGGCTTTCCAGCAATATATGATAGTCTATACTTTGCCCAAGATTTGATGGCCCAAACTGGCGTTCAAAGTCACCTTCAGAATTCCCAGCGTTAAACGCCGGAACTGGCACCAAAGTGGGAGTTAAACGCCCAAACTGGCACAAAAGCTGGCGTTTAACTCCAAGAAGAGTCTCTACACGAAAATGCTTCAATGCTCAGCCCAAGCACACACCAAGTGGGCCCGGAAGTGGATTTTTATGTCTTTTACTCATCTTTGTAATTCTTAAGCTACTAGTTCCCTATAAATAGGACCTCTTACTATTGTATTTTCATCTTTTGATCACTTTAGATCTCTAGATCATCTTGGTAGCTATCTTTAGTCTTATGCTATCTTAGATCACTGGGAGGCTGGCCTCACGGCCATGCCTAGACCTTGTTCTTATGTATTTTCAATGGTGGAGTTTCTACACACCATAGATTAAGGTGTGGAGCTCTGCTGTACCTCGAGTATTAATGCAATTACTATTGTTCTTCTATTCAATTCAGCTTGTTCTTATTCCAAGATATTCATTCGCACTCAAGAACTTGATGAATGTGATGATTATGTGACGCTCATCATCATTCTCACTTATGAACGCGTGACTGACAACCACTTCCGTTCTACAAGCAAACAAGGCTCTAATGTTTATCTCTTGGATTCTTTAACCGGAATCTTCGTGCTATAAGCTAGAATTGATGGCGGCATTCAAGAGAATCCGGAAGGTCTAAACCTTGTCTGTGGTATTCTGAGTAGGATTCAATGATTGAATGACTGTGACGAGCTTCAAACTCGCGATTGTGGGGCGTTAGTGACAGACGCAAAAGAATCACTGGATTCTATTCCGACATGATAGAGAACCGACAGCTGGATAGCCGTGCCGTGACAGGGTGCGTTGAACATTTCCACTGAGAGGACGGGACTGTAGCCATTGACAACGGTGATGCCCAACATACAGCTTGCCATGGAAAGGAGTAAGAAGGATTGGATGAAGACAGTAGGAAAGCACAGAGACGGAAGGGACAAAGCATCTCCATTCGCTTATCTGAAGTTCTCACCAATGAATTACATAAGTATCTCTATCTTTATCTTTATGTTTTATTCATATATCATCCATAACCATTTGAGTCTGCCTGACTGAGATTTACAAGGTGACCATAGCTTGCTTCATACCAACAATCTCCGTGGGATCGACCCTTACTCGCGTAAGGTTTATTACTTGGACGACCCAGTGCACTTGCTGGTTAGTTGTGCGAAGTTGTGTTTATGCCATGGTATTGAGCACCAAGTCTTTGGGGCCATTACTAGGGATTATTTGAGTTGTGAAAAGTAGTGATCACAATTTCGTGCACCAAGTTTTTGGCGCCGTTGCCGGGGATTGTTTCGAGTATGGACAACTGACGGTTCATCTTGTTGCTTAGATTAGGTATTTTTTTTTCAGAGTTCTTAAGAATGAATTCTACTGTTTCAAGGTGATGATTTTATCATCACCAAAGCTGATTGATTCTCATCAATTTAGCTCTTGAATGCAATGTCCTGCTGAAGCTTGGCTATCCATGTCTAATTCCTTTAGACTGAAGCTTTAGATTAACATTGCATGATTCTTGGAATTCTCATTAAGAATTTTGATACCTTTATTTTCTTTTCCACTTAATTTTCGAAAAAAACCAAAAAAATTTACAAAATCATAAAAAACCAAAAATATTTTATGTTTCTTGTTGAGTCTAGTGTCACATTTTAAGTTTGGTGTATTGCATGCATTGTTTATTTGATCTTGGTTCTATTTTCAAGTCAATAATACAGGGAACTGAAGATTCAGTACATGCAGCAGAGGAATTATACAGAAAAAGCTGGGCGTTCAAAACGCCCAGTGAAGAAGGAAAAACTGGCGTTTAAACGCCAGCCAGGGTGCCTGGCTGGGCGTTTAACGCCCAAAAGGGTAGTATTTTGGGCGTTAAACGCCAGAATGTGCACCATTCTGGGCGTTTAACGCCAAGATGGCACAAGAGGGAAGATTTTGTTTTTAATGCAAATTTTTTTCAAGTTTTCAAAGTTTTTCAAAATCAAATCTTTTTCAAATCATATCTTTTCAATCAAATCTTTTTCAAATCAATTTCTTTCCTTTTTCAAAGATACTTGCTAACAATTAATGATTTGATTGAACATTTCAAGTATGTTGCCTTTTCTGTTGAGAAAGGTTTAATGTTTGAATCATATCTTTTCTTGTTAGCCAAGTCATTAATTTTTTTAAAATCAAATCTTTTTAAATTGTTTTTCAAATCATATCTTTTCAATCATATCTTTTTAATCACATCTTTTTCAAAAAAGTTTTCAATCATATCTTCTTCAAAATCTTTTTCAAAATGATTTTCAAAATCTTTTTAATTAATTTTCGAAAAAAAATCTCTTCCCCTCTTCTCACATCCTTCTATTTATGGAGTACCACTCCTCCTCAATGCACAATTCGAACTCTAGCTCACTAAGTTCGAATTCTTCTCCCTATTCCTTCTATTTTTCTGTTCCTCTGACACCTCAAGGAATCTCTATACTGTGACATAGAGGATTCCACATTTTCTTGTTCTCTTCTCTTTCATATGAGCAGGAGCAAAGACAAAGGCATTCTTGTTGAAGCTGACCCTGAACCTGAAAGGACCTTGAAGCGAAAGCTAAGAGAAGCTAAGGCACAACTCTCTGTAGAGGACCTAACAGAAATCTTCAAAGAAGAAGAACCCATGGCAGCCGAAAACAACAACAATGACAACAATGCAAGGAAGGTGCTGGGTGACTTCACTGCACCTACTCCCGACTTCTATGGGAGAAGCATCTCTATCCCTGCCATTGGAGCAAACAACTTTGAGCTTAAGCCTCAATTAGTTTCTCTAATGCAACAGAATTGCAAGTTCCATGGACTTCCATTGGAAGATCCTCATCAGTTTTTGGCTGAATTCTTGCAAATCTGTGACACTGTTAAGACTAATGGGGTTGACCCTGAGGTCTACAGACTTATGCTATTCCCTTTTGCTGTAAGAGACAGAGCTAGAATATGGTTGGACTTACAACCTAAAGACAGCCTGAACTCTTGGGAAAAGCTAGTCAATGCCTTCTTGGCAAAGTTCTTTCCACCTCAAAAATTGAGTAAGCTTAGAGTGGAAGTCCAAACCTTCAGACAAAAGGAAGGTGAATCCCTCTATGAGGCTTGGGAAAGATACAAACAATTGATCAGAAAGTGTCCTTCTGACATGCTTTCTGAATGGAGCATCATAGGTATTTTCTATAATGGTCTGTCTGAACTATCCAAGATGTCATTGGATGGCTCTGCTGGAGGATCTCTTCATCTGAAGAAGACGCCTACAGAAGCTCAGGAACTAATTGAAATGGTTGCAAATAACCAATTCATGTACACTTCTGAAAGGAATCCTGTGAACAATGGGACAAATCAGAAGAAAGGAGTTCTTGAGATCGATACTCTAAGTGCCATATTGGCTCAGAATAAAATATTGACACAGCAAGTCAATTTGATCTCTCAAAGTCTGTTTGGAATGCAAAATGCACCAAGCAGTACTAAGGATGCTTCATCTGAAGAAGAAGCTTATGATCCTGAGAACCCTTCAATGGAAGAGATGAATTACATGGGAGAACCCTATGGAAACACCTATAATCCTTCATGGAGAAATCATCCAAATCTCTCATGGAAGGATCAACAGAGACCTCAACAAGGTTTCAACAATAATAATGGTGGAAGAAACAGGTTTAGCAATGGCAAGCCTTTTCCATCATCTTCTCAGCAACAGACAGAGAATTCTAAGCAGAACCACTCTGACTTAGCAACCATGGTCTCTGACCTAATCAAAACCACTCAAAGTTTCATGACTGAAACAAGGTCCTCCATTAGGAATTTGGAGGCACAAGTGGGTCAGCTGAGCAAGAAAATTACTGAACTCCCTCCTAGTACTCTTCCAAGCAATACAGAAGAAAATCCAAAAGGAGAGTGCAAAGCCATCAACATGGCCGAATTTGGAGAGGAGGGAGAGGCAGTGAACGCCACTGAGGAAGACCTCAATGGACGTCCACTGGCCTCCAATAAGTTCCCTAATGAGGAACTATGGGAATCTGAGGCTCACCCTGAGACCATAGAGATTCCATTGGATTTACTTCTGCCATTCATGAGCTCTGATGAGTATTCTTCCTCTGAAGAGGATGAGTATGTCACTGAAGAGCAAGTTGCTAAATACCTTGGAGCAATCATGAAGCTAAATGACAAGTTATTTGGTAATGAGACTTGGGAGAACGAACCTCCTTTGCTCACCAAAGAACTGGATGACTTGTCTAGGCAGAGATTACCTCAAAAGAGACAAGATCCTGGGAAGTTCTCAATACCTTGTACCATAGGCACCATGACCTTTAAGAAGGCTCTGTGTGACTTAAGGTTAAGTGTAAACCTCATGCCTCTCTCTGTAATGGAGAAGCTAGGGATCTTTGAGGTGCAAGCTGCAAGAATCTCACTAGAGATGGCAGACAATTCAAGAAAACAAGCTTATGGACTTGTAGAGGATGTTTTGGTAAAAATTGAAGACCATTACATCCCTGTTGATTTCATAGTCCTAGAGACTGGGAAGTGCATGGATGAATCCATCATCCTTGGCAGACCCTTCCTAGCCACAGCAAAGGCTGTGATTGATGTTGACAGAGGTGAACTGATCATTCAAGTGAATGAAGAATCCTTTGTGTTTAAGGCTCAAGGATATCCCTCTGTCACCATGGAGAGGAAGCATGAAGAGCTTCTCTCAAAACAGAGCCAAATAGAGCCCCCACAGTCAAACTCTAAGTTTGGTGTTGGGAGGCCACAACCAACTTCTAAGTTTGGTGTTGAACCCCCACATTCAAACTCTAAGTTTGGTGTTGGGAGGTTTCAACATTGCTCTAAGTATCTGTGAGGCTCCATGAGAGCCCTCTGTCAAGCTACTGACATTAAAGAAGCGCTTGTTGGGAGGCAACCCAATGTTATATTTTATCTATTTTTCTTTGTTATTTTATGTTTTCTGTAGGTTGATGATCATGAGAAGTCACAAAATCAGTTGAAAAAGCAAAAACAGAATGAAAAACAGAAAGAAAAATAGCACACCCTGGAAGAAGGTCTTGCTGGCGTTTTAACGCCAGTAAGGGTAGCAGTTGGGCGTTTAACGCCCAGTCTGGCACCATTCTGGGCGTTTAACGCCAGAAAGGGGCACCAGACTGGCGTTAAACGCCAGAAAAGGGCAAGAAGCTGGCGTTAAACGCCAGAAATGGGCACCAGCCCGGCGTTTAACGCCAGAATTGGCAAAGGGTGCATTTTTGCATGCCACTTAGTGCAGGGTTGAATTTTCCTTGACACCTCAGGATCTGTGGACCCCACAGGATCCTCACCTACCCCCACCACCCTCTCTCTTCTTCTTCACCCATTCACCAATCACCTCAACCACTCTTCCCCAAAAATCCTTCACCTATCAAATCCCATCTTTCTCTTCACCACTCACATCCATCCTTCATAAAACCCCACCTACCTCACCATTCAAATTCAAACCACTTTCCCTCCCAAACTCACCCTCCCATAACCGAACCCTACCCCTATCTCCACCCCTATATAAACCCATCTTCACTCCTTCATTTTCACACAACCTAAACACTACTTCTCCCCTTTGGCCGAACCACAAAGCCAACTCCATCTCCTCTATTTCTTCTTCTTCTACTCTCTTCTTTCTTCTTTTGCTCGAGGACGAGCAAACCTTTTAAGTTTGGTGTGGTAAAAGCATTGCTTTTTGTTTTTCCATAACCATTTATGGCATCCAAGGCCGGAGAAACCTCTAGAAAGAGGAAAGGGGAAGGCAAAAGCTTTCACCTCTGAGTCATGGAAGATGGAGAGATTCATCTCAAGGGTGCATCAAGACCACTTCTATGAAGTTGTGGCCATGAAGAAGGTGATCCCCGAGGTCCCCTTCAAGCTCAAAAAGGGTCAACTTTGATCAAAGGTTGGACCAAGTCCTCACAGACATTTGTGAAGAGGGCGCCCAATGGAAGAGAGATTCAAGAGGGAAGCCGGTTCAACTGAGAAGACATGACCTCAAGCCCATCACTAAGAAAAGGATGGAGCAAACAAGAGACCCCACTCATCATGAAATCCCTGAGATACCTCAAGGGATGCACTTTCCTCCACAAAACTATTGGGAGCAAATCAACACCTCCCTAGGAGAATTGAGTTCCAACATGGGACAACTAAGGGTGGAGCACCAAGAACACTCCATTCTCCTCCATGAAATTAGAGAAGATCAAAGAATCATGAGGGAGGAGCAACAAATGCAAGGAAGAGACATTGAGGAGCTCAAGCACTCCATAGGATCATCAAGAGGAAGAACAAGCCGCCATCACTAAGGTGGACCCGTTCTTTAATCTCCTTGTTCTTTATTTTCTTATTTTTCGAAAATCATGCTTATGTTTATCCATGTTTGTGTCTTATGATCATTAGTATCTTAATGTCTATGCCTTAAAGTTATGAATGTCCTATGAATTCATCACCTATCTTAAATGAAAAATGTTTTTAATTAAAAAAAGAGAAGAATTGCATGAATTTCAAATTTTATAACAGATTAATTATTTTGATGTGGTGGCAACACTTTTGTTTTCTGAATGTATGCTTAAACAGTACATATGTCTTTTGAATTTGTGGTTCATGAATGTTAAAATTGTTAGCTCTTGAAAGAATGATGAAAAAGGAGACATGTTACTGAGGATCTGAAAAATCATAAAAATGATTCTTGAAGCAAGAAAAAGCAGTGAATACAAAAAAAAATGAAAAAAAGGGGGAAAAAGAGAAAAAGAAAAAAAAGAAAGAAATAAAGTTGTGATCCAAGGCAAAAAAAGTGTGCTTAAGAACCCTGGACACCTCTAATTGGGGACTCTAGCAAAGCTGAGTCACAATCTGAAAAGGTTCACCCAATTATGTGTCTGTGGCATGTATGTATCCGGTGGTAATACTGGAAGACAGAGTGCTTTGGGCCACGGCCAAGACTCATAAAGTAGTTGTGTACAAGAATCATCATACTTAACTAGGAGAATCAATAACACTATCTTGATTCTGGGTTCCTAAAGAAGCCAATCATTCTGAATTTCAAAGGATAGAGTGAGATGCCAAAACTGTTCAGAGGCAAAAAGCTAAAAGCCCCGCTCATCTAATTAATACTGATCTTCATAGATGTTTTTGGAATTCATTGCATATTCTCTTTTTTTTATCTTATTTGATTTTCAGTTGCTTGGGGACAAGCAACAATTTAAGTTTGGTGTTGTGATGAGCGGATAATTTGTACGCTTTTTGGCATTATTTTTAGTATGTTTTTAGTATGATTTAGTTAGTTTTTAGTATATTTTATTAGTTTTAGTTAAAATTCACTTTTCTGGACTTTACTATGAGTTTGTGTGTTTTTCTATGATTTCAGGTATTTTCTGGCTGAAATTGAGGGACCTGAGCAAAAATCTGATCCAGAGACTAAAAAGGACTGCAGATGCTGTTGGATTCTGACCTCCCTGCACTCGAAGTGGATTTTTTGGAGCTGCAGAAGCCCAATTGGCCCGCTTTCAACGGCGTTGAAAAGTAGACATCCTGGGCTTTCCAGCAATATATGATAGTCCATACTTTGCCCAAGATTTGATGGCCCAAACCGGCGTTCAAAGTCACCTTCAGAATTCCCAGCGTTTTTTTGGCTGCAGAAGCCCAATTGGCCCGCTTTCAACGGCGTTGAAAAGTAGACATCCTGGGCTTTCCAGCAATATATGATAGTCCATACTTTGCCCAAGATTTGATGGCCCAAACCGGCGTTCAAAGTCACCTTCAGAATTCCCAGCGTTAAACGCCGGAACTGGCACCAAAGTGGGAGTTAAACGCCCAAACTGGCACAAAAGCTAGCGTTTAACTCCAAGAAGAGTCTCTACACGAAAATGCTTCAATGCTCAGCCCAAGCACACACCAAGTGGGCCCGGAAGTGGATTTTTATGTCTTTTACTCATCTTTGTAATTCTTAAGCTATTAGTTCCCTATAAATAGGACTCTTACTATTGTATTTCATCTTTTGATCACTTTAGATCTATCTTGGTAGCTATCTTAGTCTTATGCTATCTTAGATCACTGGGAGGCTGGCCTCACGGCCATGCTAGACCTTGTTCTTATGTATTTTCAATGGTGGAGTTTCTACACACCATAGATTAAGGTGTGGAGCTCTGCTGTACCTCGAGTATTAATGCAATATATTGTTCTTCTATTCAATTCAGCTTGTTCTTATTCCAAGATATTCATTCGCACTCAAGAACTTGATGAATGTGATGATTATGTGACGCTCATCATCATTCTCACTTATGAACGCGTGACTGACAACCACTTCGTTCTACAAGCAAACAAGGCTCTAATGTTTATCTCTTGGATTCTTTAAACGGAATCTTCGTGCTATAAGCTAGAATTGATGGCGGCATTCAAGAGAATCCGGAAGGTCTAAACCTTGTCTGTGGTATTATGAGTAGGATCAATGATTGAATGACTGTGATGAGCTTCAACTCGCGATTGTGGGGCGTTAGTGACAGACGCAAAGAATCACTGGATTTATTCCGACATGATAGAGAACCGACAGCGGATAGCCGTGCCGTGACAGGGGGCGTTGAACATTTCCACTGAGAGGACAGGACTGTAGCCGTTGACAACGGTGATGCCCAACATACAGCTTGCCATGGAAAGGAGTAAGAAGGATGGATGAAGACAGTAGGAAAGCACAGAGACGGAAGGGACAAGCATCTCATCGCTTATCTGAAGTTCTCACCAATGAATTACATAAGTATCTCTATCTTATCTTATGTTTTATTCATATCATCCATAACCATTTGAGTCTGCCTGACTGAGATTTACAAGGTGACCATAGCTGCTTCATACCAACAATCTCCGTGGGATCGACCCTTACTCGCGTAAGGTTTATTACTTGGACGACCCAGGCACTTGCTGGTTAGTTGTGCGACGTTGTGTTATACCATGGTATGAGCACCAAGTCTTTGGGGCCATTACTAGGGATTATTTGAGTTGTGAAAAGTAGTGATCACAATTTCGTGCACCAAGTTTTTGGCGCCGTTGCCGGGATTGTTTCGAGTATGGACAACTGACGGTTCATCTTGTGCTTAGATTAGGTATTTTTTTTCAAAAGTTCTTAGAATGAATTCTAGTGTTTCAAGGTGAGATCTTATCATCACCAAAGCTGATTGATTCTCATCAATTTAGCTCTTGAATGCAATGTCCTGTGAAGCTTGGCTATCCATGTCTAATTCCTTTAGACTGAAGCTTTAGACTAACATTGCATGATTCCTGGAATTCTCATTAAGAATTTTGATACCTTTATTTTCTTTTCCACTTAATTTTCGAAAAAAACCAAAAAAATTTACAAATCATAAAAAACCAAAATATTTTATGTTTCTTGTTGAGTCTAGTGTCACATTTTAAGTTTGGTGTATGCATGCATGTTTATTTGATCTTGGTCTATTTTCAAGTCAATAATACAGGGAACTGAAGATTCAGTACATGCAGCAGAGGAATATACAGAAAAAGCTGGGCGTTCAAAACGCCCAGTGAAGAAGGAAAACTGGCGTTTAACGCCAGCCAGGGTGCCTGGCTGGGCGTTTAACGCCCAAAAGGGTAGTTTTGGGCGTTAAACGCCAGAATGTGCACCATTCTGGGCGTTTAACGCCAGGATGGCACAAGAGGGAAGATTTTGTTTTTAATGCAAATTTTTTCAAGTTTTCAAAGTTTTCAAAATCAATCTTTTTCAAATCATATCTTTTCAATCAAATCTTTTTCAAATCAATTTCTTTCCTTTTTCAAAGATACTTGGTAACAATTAATGATTTGATTGAACATTTCAAGTATGTTGCCTTTTCTGTTGAGAAAGATTTAATGTTTGAATCATATCTTTTCTTGTTAGCCAAGTCATTAATTTTTTTTAAAATCAAATCTTTTTAAATTGTTTTTCAAATCATATCTTTTCAATCATATCTTTTTAATCACATCTTTTTCAAAAAAGTTTTCAAGCATATCTTCTTCAAAATCTTTTTCAAAATGATTTTTAAAATCTTTTTAATTAATTTTCGAAAAAAAATATCTTCCCCTCTCTCACATCCTTCTATTTATGGAGTACCACTCCTCCTCAATCCACAATTCGAACTCTATCTCACTAAGTTCGAATTCTTCTCCCTATTCCTTCTATTTTTCTGTTCCTCTGACACCTCAAGGAATCTCTATACTGTGACATAGAGGATTCCACCTTTTCTTGTTCTCTTCTCTTTCATATGAGCAGGAGCAAAGACAAAGGCATTCTTGTTGAAGCTGACCCTGAACCTGAAAGGACCTTGAAGCGAAAGCTAAGAGAAGCTAAGGCACAACTCTCTGTAGAGGACCTAGCAGAAATCTTCAAAGAGGCAGTCTTCCTTCCTCCCTTGGCAGCTAGATGGTTTGATTTGGTGCTTCCCTTCTGCTGCTTTCCTTTGTTCTTTGACTGCTGGGCCACACAAACATATACAATTTTATAATGGGATAGCAATAACATATGACAAACCAATTAATAGAAGGAAGACAAATTAAAAATCATACCAACTCCTCAATAGGTTTAGGGCATCTGCTTTTGTTGTGCCCAACAGATCCACACAGAGAGCACCTTTGTTTCTCTCCCTTCCTTGATAGGTGAGTGCGGCTGCTTTGTTCTTCATCTCCAGCAGATGCTCTCCTCTTTTTCACTAGCCCGTGACTAGGCCTTCGATAGGGGTGAGGCATAACATCAGGGTGTGTAGTTCTCTCCCAAAGATCTACTCCATTCAAGGGATGTATGATTGAGTCATAGCACCTCATGTAAGCTTCTTTCTTATAACACCCAGCCACAAAAGGTTCTAAGTCAAGTCCCTTGAACTTGATGCAATTGATAGCATGGACACAGGGTATGCCACTCATCTGCCACATTCTACATGAACATTCATGGGATCCTAAGTCGACCGCAAACTTGTCTAAACCATTCACCACTTCATACTTCGAGGCTGCAGACCAGTATGGCCACCAATCCCCAGCTGACCTAGATCTCTTCTCCAACCTGAATCTAATCCTAGGTAAGATTGTCCATGAATAATTATGTGCAAGTTCCCTATTTTCTACCCACCTAGTCATTAGTTTAACCCTGATTTTCTCTAATATGGTGACTATAGACTTCTCTCTAGCATCAACAATGGCAGAATTAAAGCTCTCGGACATGTTATTAACCAATGTATCTACCTTAGAGTTATAGGTGAACCTAGATCTAGACCAATACCTAGGAGGGATAGCAATTAGGTACCTATAGGCTTCCTGATTCACAGCTTTCAACTCGGCCATGTGCCTCTCCCAATCCCTCTAGTGAGTTGCCTTAGCACACTTCCACATCAGTTTCTTCAATTGTAACCCTGAAAACCTTTTCCTGAAGTTGCTATACAAGTGTCTCACACAGAACCAATTATCCATACCAGGTATAACTTCCTCATATGCTGGCAACAAACCCTGCACGCATGAAATCAAGGAACTTGTAATTAGGGAGAATTGAATGGATGTCATTCATGTTGTAAAATTAGGGAAGTTTGCTTACTTTTTGTTGGTCAGACATGAAGGTAGATCTTCCCATCTCATATGCAATAACATTGTTCGGTTCGGTGGCCTTTTGCATGGAGAAATACTATTCTTATTGATTGAAAGTTGATCACCATTTATTCACCACATGTACATTGTTCGGTTCGGTGGCCTTTGTGATTTTGGTTCACCAAATGAATATTGTTTGGTTTGGTGGCCTCCTTTTACTTTGTTCAATGTTTAAGATTATTGTGATAGCATGCAGTAATGATTCCCTAGCTGTCTCAACGTAATAACCTCATTCAACTGATTTGAAGTTCAATCATTCATTGTTTCTATTCAGAAGTGTAGATTGAAGAAGAAAACGAAGAAGAAGAAGAATGACAGAGCTTATCACGTTGAATTCAATGCAGATCAATAATGAAGAATGCGAGCAGAGAAGAAAAACGCGAACAGAAGAGAACGACGAATTTTTTTAGAAGAAGAAGAAGAAGAAGAAGAAGAACGAAAACGCGATATGTTATATGAGGTGCGTGTATAACAAACGACTGTGGAGTGGGGGAACGCGTGTGTAGAGGAAGTTACTTGAATAATATCTATATATTTTTTACATGGATATAGAGCTTTTCCCATATCAAAATTATTTGAGAAGACCAATTTAAATAAATTTAAGGAGAAGTCAACAATAATATTTTTAACTAATTTTTTATATTAAAAATAAAACAAAATAAAATTCTAATTCAAAATTTTTAAATTTCTAAATTTCTAAATTCAATAAGCCTAAATTTGTTAATCTTCTGTTATCAATATTATTGTAATATTTAAAATATTATTTGTCTAAGTTTCTAACGCTATTCATACTTAAAAATAGAGGATCAATTGAAGAAATTTATTGAGAGAGAAAGAAAAATTACTGGCTGACAAAATAATAAGCTTTTGCTGTGATAGTCTAATTTAGAGAGTCTACAAATAATTTTTTTTATACAAATTCATTTTGCCTTGGGGCTTGGTTATGGTTATTGCCTATATTATTCTTAATAGCTGATTTTGGTATGTAATGTCTTTCTTACGCAAAAAAATTAAAAATTAAAATTACACAAGAAATAAGATGAACAATTACTTGAAACTCAAAAAATTAAAAAAAATACTTTTTTATTTGATAATTAAAATATCATTAAATATGAACCACTGGTATTATGGTCCTTTTAAAATAATGTGAGCCTTTTTTATAAGTTTTATTTTGATAGGTCATTTTTATAATAATGATATAATTGGTCTTTTTTATTAATTAGTTTTTGTTAATGATCGATTCTTTTACTAATTTTTCCTTGATTGAAATATCATTATTACCGTGTAAGCAATATTCATCAGCATGTTCATGAAGTCTTTATGTAGCATTTCAGATAAAATTTTGGATATTGATAAATTCCTAAATGACACTTTAAGTTTTTTATATCTTATTTTTTTAGAGTACACAACATTTGTTTTTGTGTTGAGATGTTGGTAAATAGTATTATTGAAGACAAATTATTTGTCACGGTGATAAATAATGATTTTCGCAATGGTAGAAAATTATTGTCATAGCTACATCGAACAATCATTCCTAAAATTTTAGATAATGTTTTGATAACAGTTTTTGACATATGGTATATGCAGCCGTTATCAATGTTTACAGGCAACTATTTTTTACCTAAAATAACGGTAACCAAAAAATCGTTGCCCTTGTTAGTAGCATAGACAACGATTTATTTTGACAACGAGTTTTAAAGAACGATTTAAAACTGTTACTGAATAGGCAACAGTTTAGAACTGTTCTCTTTTATGACGTAACAGTTTAAAACCATAAATGGATAAGCAATTGTTTTAAACTGTTGTAGTTTTATTATTCACAAAGATAACGGTTTAAAAGCGTTGCCTTTGACAGTTTTAATACCATTGCCATTTTGTAGCTGTCTTTGACAACGGTTTTAACACCATTATCTTTTGTGACTTCTGACAACAATTTTTTGTAATTATATAATTCTTTATTTACAATAGTTTTCTCTTGTTGTATTAAAATTAGTTTCAACTATTTTTTTAATTTAGTGTCAACAAATAACCTTAACTATTTGAATCAAATTACTAAAAAAAAATTAATTAAACATTTAGGCAACAAATTTGATTTATAAAGTATTATATAAAATCCACAATTATATTATATCATCATTGCAAAATACCATAAAATTAAAATCATAACTACTTCTAATTATATCATCATCACTTTTTAAAATACTATAATACTAGCCTAAGACATAACAACTTCAAACTATATCATCTAATTTTGCAAAAAAATACAACAAAAAAGAGTTGAAATAGCTAACTAACAACAAGTAGGTTTATCATCATGTCCACATACAAGTTCATGACTTTTACTCTCTAATATTTGCTATTCAAAATTTGTGATCTTAATTATAAGTTTGTTTTCCCTTTCAAAATAGTTTTTCTGTAAGAAAAATAAAAAATAATAAATTAAATATAGAACTACACATTTTTAATATTAATATTGTTTACTAAAGAAATATTTGAGAAAGAGAGGACAAACATATGTATAACATTTTTCTATTTGGATGCACAAAACAATTGAATTAGTATCAATACGAATCATGAAATCAACCATTATTTAAGCTAGATCAAGCATGATATATAAACGCAGGAAATGCAAATGGGAAGGCAAAATTGTTAGGAGTAATATAGAGAAGGAAGAGCAAGTTAAATTATGAAGGTACTTAGTCAGAAGCGCCATATGCTTTGTTACAATCAAATGCATCATTATCCTTTAATTTAATTTCTCTTTCTATTATTGGAAGAGTTCCATTCCCATTATACCTTTCAAAAAGATCAGATGCATGCATGGCGCAACAACTTCAAGCGACTTCAATGAGGATGTAAGGCTTGTGTTTTATTTGCGTCCACTCTTAATGTATTGCGCAATTAATTGTCAGTTTTTATAAAGAATAAAACACTATCTAAGTAGTACAATAGTAAGATCACACAATAAAATAAAATCCAACCGTAATGATTAAAATTTGATTTGCTTTTCTTTTCGTTCATCATGTGAATTTTGATAAGAATGTTATTCTCATAAAACAGTTAATACTTTATACTAAAAACATGTGATAATTTAAAAAAAATAATAGAAAAATGAAAGAGTAGCTATTTGGAGCAGCAGTTGCACTTATAATAGAGATGGCACAAGATTCAACTCATATAACTTGCAAAATATTTATCAAATTTGAGAATATAATTTTTGGTGATTACTTTTTTTAGCTACCGAAAAAGATACACTACTAGAAAATTAGTTATTACAGACAGATATTTTCAATGGATTTTATCCCATGGAAATACAGACAGAATTTCAGGGAGATTCTTTTGCCGGAAAACAAAAAAATGAATTAGCATAAATTATAGACGGAAAAGAGAATCCATCGATATTTCTATCGGAAAAATTAATTTTTTTCGTGAAAAATGATTACAGCCGAAAAACCTGTCTGTAATTTAAAAATTTTTGTCAGAAATATTAAAATAAGAGTTTAATTCTCGTTCCTCTCTTCATTTCTCAGAAGACCCCATCCTTCGCGGGCTCCTCACCTATCCCCTCCAAATCCTTCATTGGCGGCACCTCTCGCCATTGCACTGCCCTTGCCCGAAGCTCCATCACACCCCTTTCCCAATCTCTCCGTCACACCCGGTCACCAGTCTCTCTCTTTCAGCTTCGACGCCGATTAATTTCGCCACCCTCTCGACACCATTTTTTGTCGCTGCTCATTGAAGCTTGTCAGCGTCGTCGCCGCTTCTACCTTTTCTTCTTGTCGCCGTTGGTTCAGGTAGGCTCCGTCGTCCCTTCCGATAACATTAATTCTCTTGCCATTGTATCTGTTCTGTTCCGAAAACAATTTAGGGTTTTGTTACAGACACAGAGATGGCAAGCTTTATGTGAAGGAACTCCAATTTGTTGAGCATTGAATTGAATCAAATTGGGTATATTTTGAAATGGGCTTTGTTAAATATGCATTCTATCTGTTTGTTGTTTTGTCTATTTCTGACTTTCTGTTGTTGTTGTTGTTGTCTCTTTGAGGTTAATTAGCCTCATTCTTCTGACTTTCTAATTGTATTGTATCATTCAATTTTGTTAGGCCATAGCACATGATATCATGGTTTTGATCTTTTGGTACCGTGCTAATTCTGTAGATTTAAAGAGCAAAGATGCTTCCTAATCCTTTTATATGTTTATCTTTAAGGTATGCAATTACTACTTTACACTATAAAGTGATACGAGAAATTAGTTTTCTAGGTGAATCCAAAATATTTCATGATGGAATTTATATGATAACTTGACCTGTATTTTTAATGCATTAATATTTACAAGATAATAAAATCCTTTTATGTAACTACTCAATCAATTACTTTATTATGTGATTGATGATAATATCTAAAAGAGAACTATGATGCCATTGAAAAGTCAATGTTGACCAAAGTTGTGAATGCTTGTGGAATATAAGTTACGTTTATTGCTAATAATTCACATATTTCATTTTATTTTATTTGTTCAGCTTCTTTGTGTGGAGAACATCCGTATACTTCTCATGAGATGAAGATGCAGATGAATTGTTCATATAAGAAATTGTGCAAACTTTTCTGCTACATATCGTGGTTCAATAAATAATTTTGTAGATATATAGTTATTCAGGTTGATTATATATTTTTATATATATAAACTTATTAGTAATTATTGTTCACACCTACTGAATCTTGTGAATGGCACAAAACTATATCCACAACTGAAATATACCACAATCATTTGTTTCATCATCAGGTTCTTATTCTTCTTCTTCTTCATGAAGGGTTACTAAGATGTGGTAAGAGTTGCAGATCTCAAAAGAGGAAATATCTCTATTGAAGAGAAAGCCATCATCACTAAGTTGCATGCTTCTTTTGGCAATAGGTTAGTACTATTTACTACTACTCTATATGTATCTCAATGCCATTATGTATGTCCATCAAAAGAAAGAACAAAACTTGAAGCTATACACATGGACAAAGACACTGCAATTTGGTTCTTGTAATCTCAACACCTTAAATTAGGCCTCCATCTCCTCTTCGGCATCCATTTTTTATTCTTTTTATATAAGTCTAAGTTATAATTAATTTTTATTAGATGTACGGTATTTAAGTTTCTTATTTAAGTTTTCCATTCAGCCTTTCCAGACCTTTAGGAGAGTGGCTAAAAGATCATGGAACTGTTAGTTCTTTTTAATGATTCAACATTATTTCTTTGTTCATAATTTTCTTTATTGTTGTTATTACAATTATTGTTATTACACTTGCATGATGGATGATAAATATGTATAATGTGCTCGGTTATTATTACAATGATTGTTATTTTGATGAGTGGCTAAGATTGCACACTATATTTAGTAATGTAGTGAGGTTACTAAGATCTTGCACAGAAGGTATTTGTGGATTTGACGAGATGGTGGCAGGGAAGGAGAAGAAGTATTACATGCTTAGTGGGAAAGGGGGTGTGGGAAAAACAAGCTGTGCTGCCTCCCTTATTAAGGGCTGCAATCATTCCTCACTCTTAACCACTCCTTCATTCTTCTATATCTGGTGGTATTGATGAAACTGCCAAAAAGAAGAAAAGACGGTTGCTTCCTTCTTCTTCTTCTTCTTCTTCTGAGCTCAACCTTGTAATTCGGTTAGCTACTGACCAAACTATATCTTATCTGATTCTCTTTCATGGTTTTAGACTTGTTGGGCCTTTCTTAAACATAGGTTTCTTTGTTTGTTTCATGTTTGCTTATGTTGATAGGTCAGAGGTTTCATTTTCTATTGGGTCTTGCCTCCTTCCTCATCCAGACAAGGTACTAAGAGTGCTAAATTCTGATAAACCCATGTCATATTTATGTTTGGATTGGTAATTAGTGGAAGCTAATAGAATGGAATAAGATGGAGAGGAAAGCAAGGGAATGGAATGGAGTAGAGTGGTATAATCATATAATTGTTCTTTTCCATTATTTTGATATTTTTGTTATTAAAATAGAGTAATTTTTCATTCTATTTTTTTGATATATCAATGGAATATACTAATTTTGTTGGGGGAAAGAAATTAGCATTTTACATTGAATCCTATTCCTCCCAAATTAGAGGGAAGAAAACCAACACAAGATGGTGGCATTAGATGGAATTTATTCTATCATTTCCCATGTCCCTCCCACTTTCTAAAGTCCTGTTCTTTTTTTTAAGGTTGATAGAGGTGAGGAAAATGCTTTGCTTGTCAGCAACTATAATGGGGGAGTTCTTGCTATTGCTGATGGTGTTTTTGGGTATGCTACTCTCTCTCTCTCTCTTCTCTCTCTCTCTCTCTCTCTCTCTCTCTCTCTCTCTCTCTCTGTATCTAGCTCTTTCCTAGTGTAAAACTTCAATCATTGAACAAAAACAGAATATGAAACTTTGAAACTGGTTTTGATTAATTAACTTAACTGGAGTAAGATTACATCATATGTTAAAATTGAGCTGTATTAACATTATATTTTTCTCATTCTGTGCCACAGTTGGGCAGAAGAGGATGTGGATACTTCGTTGTTCCCACGTGAATTGCTGGCTAATACTTCTAATTTTTGTCATCTAACCACAGTTGTTGTTGTTGTTGTTGTTGTTGTTGTTGTTGTTGTTGTTGTTGTTATTATTATTATTATTATTATTATTATTATTATATTCATAAATTTGTGTGTTGAATTTAGGGTTGCACAGACCCGGACCGGCCCGAAGACCCGGACCGGCCCGAAGACCCGGACCGGCCCGAAGACCCGGACCGGCCCGAAGACCCGGTCCGGCCGGAAGACCCGGTCCGGCCCCGAAGGAATTTGGGCCGCGAAGACCCGAACCCGAAGTGACCCGGGGTGGACCCGGGAAAAAAAATGAAATCAGAAAGGAAAGTGAAGCCGGGACCGGGCCATGGCTCGGGTCACCCGGACCCGGCCCGGTGGCCCAGCCATATACACATTACACACACACAAACGCATTACAGGTTTGAGACTTTGAGCCTTTGAGGTTTCTAATTTGGGGGCAAGGGGCTAGGGCAACACAGAACACGCATCGCATTCACTGCCTCGTGCCTCCTTCAGCAGCTCAGCGCCTCAGCCTTCAGCCATTGAAGCTCACCCCCACACCCCAAGTCCCCACTCCGGCACTCCCCACGCCCCACTCCGGCTCTGGCAGTCGCCACTCCCCACGGCGCAGGCCGATCCGGTGACCCTGACCTCATCTTCTCTCCCCACGGCCCACTCCGAGTCTCGCGGCACGCACCACGCAGTCGCCGACTCCTCCCTTTCTCATCTCTTCACAACCCTCCGTGTTTCACCCCAGTCACCGCCGAAGCTCTTCGTTCGACAGACGACAGTGACGACGTACGGTGCTGCCCTACTTCTCGGCGACGTTGCTCTGCTCTACTCTGCTAGTCCTGCTCCCTCTGCTCTGCTCTCTTCTCCGGTCTTCTTTTCAGGTCTTCTGCTCAGGTAAGTAATTAATTTTATTATGTCATTAATATTCTGATTAAGGATTAGGGTTTTTGATAAATAGAATTTGTGAATTTTGGTTGTAGGTGTTGATTTTCATTATTAGAACTCTGATTAGGTGTGGCTGTTGATGTGTGTTTAGCTTATTTTTTGTTCTGATTCACTGTTTACTACTGATTTCTGGGTTTACTAATTCTTTAATGAGTAGGTGTGGATTTACTGATTCTTTACTGATTAGGTGTGGGTGTTGATGTGTGTTAAATGATTTGTTTATTATTTGTGACTTATTTATTTCAAGTAATAATCTTTTATATGAAAAATGAGTAATTTTATATGTTTTGTAGGTTTCACTAATGCATCCACATCACAAGGAACAAGTTGACAACATTAATGGCTATTGATAGAGGATGATTATTCTTATGTATTGTAAACCTTAACATTTTATTTGTATTGACTTAAATATTATTGTGTTATTTGTATTGACTTTAGACTAATGCATATTATTGTGTTATTTGTATTGACTTAAATATTTAGTGTTATTAGACAATATTAGTATTGGACTATTGATTGTGATGATGCTTTGGTATTGATTGTGATTATGTTTTAATTTTGAAGAAGGGTTGGTTACGGCCCGGTTTTCACCCGGTTTAATTGTGGCCCGAAAGACTGTTGGTTTCATCGGGTCTAGGACCGGGTCCGGGTCTAATAAATAGACCCGGTCTATATTTCGGGCCGGGTCTGGGTCACCTCAAACCCGGCTTCACCCGGCCCATGTGCACCCCAAGTTGATTTTATAAAAATAATACTCTAACACACTCTCTTTCTCTCTCTCTCTCTCTCTCTCTCTCTCATTGCACAGTAGTTGATTATTAGAAGACTAATTTGTGTGTTCGCTCAGAGATTTTTGGTCCAATCCTTTCAACTTTTTGTTTGGAGTTCAGGTTAGTGCAATTCTTGTGTTGTCTTTAACTTGTTGATCTGCAGATATATTATGATCACCAAGTGCTTCTTGATTATTTAATTTCAAAGGATATTGGAATAAGCTGTACTAAATATCTTTTGAGGTATTTTAAATTTTGTCGTCAATCACATTACTTTATCTTTCCTTGGTTTTAAATAAAATAGTTAGAAAAGGTTTTTATTGTTGTTGTAATTATTAATAACCGGGCAAAGATATAATCAAATCTTGTTATGGTGAATGGTCTCCATGATTTTGTGGTGACTGCAGGTACATGATTTTCATATCTTATTTTCAAAGGCAAAAAAATACTTTCTATTGATTCAGGTAAAGACCTTGAAGGCTTTAATAAAAAGAATAGTACTACTACTGTTCCATTATGGCCCTTTCCTTGTTGTATATAAAGGGGTGAGGCTGGTGGATCTTGAGGCATAGCACCCCTTACTTCTCCTATAGAAGCTTCAATATCTGATCTGATCTTCCATTAATTTAATTTGTAGCATAATGAGTGCTCTCCCCACAACACAAGAAAAAACAATCCCAGATGCCACCAACTACAAGGGTGCTCCGGCAGAGCGGTCAAAGACCAGTGGCTGGTTTGCCTCCACCATGATTATAGGTCACTTCTTCATTAATCAACTCATCATCATGATATGTATATATATCTCTTCTTCTAGCTAGTCTTATTGATTATATATGTAATAATAACAGGAGGAGAAGTGATGGAGAGGATGACGACACTAGGTATTGCGGTAAATTTGGTGGCGTACTTGACCGGTACCATGCACTTGGGCAATGCTGAATCTGCCAACGTTACCACTAACTTCTTGAGCACCTCATTCATGCTTTGTTTGCTTGGTGGATTTCTTGCTGACACCTTTCTTGGAAGGTACTATATATAGATTATATCCTTTTATCCCTTTTACTTTCTTTCTTTCTTTCAAGCTTCATTCTTCATTTCCTTCTTTCACTTTGATGATTGGCAGATACCGCACCATTGCCATCTTCACTGCTGTTCAAGCAATGGTAATATATATGTTTGTAACTTTTTCATACATGTATGTTTAATTTGTTTCTTGTTTCGATCTATTCGATAAAGATGGACATAAACCATATTCAGCTAGCATGTAGATCTATTTAATTAATTTATTAAACTCAGTTAATTAATCATTATACGCTGATGTCTAATAATAACGAAATAATAGATAAACAGGGGGTGGCGATCTTGGCTATGTCGACGAAAATACCAAGCTTACACCCTCCAAAATGCACAGGAGATAGTGGGGGACCTTGCGAAAGAGCCACCAGCAAACAGTTAACGGTGTTATACTTAGCTTAAAATTAAGTCCTAACTTCAAATGAGAATATATTTATGCGTTGGTGTAAAGGTTTAGGAAGCTCACTTTGATTGCTGCATTTTATATTATAGATTAACAATCAGCACAATGTTGATGAGTAAGCACAAACCTTCATCCAAGGCATGGAGACATTTTCAGGATCTAGTAGGTACATTTCATTTGCCATTGAACATTAATAAATAATAATATGCAAATATTTCTCTAAAAATAGTAGAAAAGACACTTACACAAATGGCTGAAAACATCAATTAAACACGGGTATTATTTTATGACTCCTTATTAGTAGGACATAATTTCCTAATAATAATAGATTCTAGTAGCTAGTTAGTATTAATATTATATGTGGCTTTTATGAAAGAAATCTTGTACTATAAATAAAAAATTTGGTATGACATAATGCTTAAATAATCATCACTTTCTCGTATAATTTTGCCTGTGTAATGTCCTTGAAATTCAAAGTAATAGTTTGTAGTAACTAATTTTTTGCTCTAGGATCTTGAGTTCGGGACCACGTTGTTTTCTATTTTATTGTGGTCTTCCATATGGTAGTTAATGTCCAGTTATAATAGATAGATGTCCAATCTAGAAGTGCTGAAGGTGAAGGAGGAAAGGAAGAGTATTGGAAGTAAGAGTTACTGTTTCTCTTTTTATAATATGTTTATCTCCTACAAATGGATTATGATTTTTAATTGAAAATTGTTTGGCTTACGCAGTTGTTTTTATTTGTTTTTTTATGCTTTCTGCAGGGGTTATCACTCCTCCAAAAATTATTGTGGCACGCAGAAAAAATCCAAAGGTCTTAGTAGAACAAGTCGCCAGGAGAAAGAGAAAACATTGAATGGATCTTAGAAGAATTGAACAACTTTAACTCGGTTTGGCCTTAATTTTAAACTAGGTTTATGTTTATATTTAGGCAATTCTGATAGTGGTTAGCTAAAAGAGCAGATTGTTTTATACAACTTTAGTGTATGCCACAGTACAGATTTTACAGGTTTTCTTTTTTTCAATGGTATTTGTTTTGAATTATAGTTGATGTATCAATACACTTTGTTGATGTATGGTTGTTACTTATTATTATAGTTGATGTATCAATATACTTTGTATTTTGAATTATATTGACTTGTTTGTTTATAGTACTTTTCATTTAGTTTGATAATACGATGAATTTGTTTATTTTTTGAAATAATATAAATATTCAAATACAAATTAGATAAAAATTTGTATTAAATTTATATTTATTTTGTATGAAAACAAGTTTATTTTGTAATGGAAAAATATAAAAAAAATTATATTTTACCTTACTGATGGATTTACAGATGGATTTTCTGTCTATAATTAGAGTGTGAGAAGATTTTCCAAAGTTCAAATTACAAACAAAGAATTTGTTGGAAAATTCGTCTATAATTACAAACAGAAAATCCGTCGAAAAATCTGTCTGTAATTATAGACGGAAAATCCGTCGAAAAGTTTGTCATCTTCGGGAAATGGATGGAGAATTTATAGAAGGAAAATCCGTCGGTAATTGGTAAAAATCCGTCGGTAATTTTCCGACGGAAAAAAATCCGTCGGTAAATAATTTCTGACGGGACTTTTACAGAAGGATAAAATCCATCGGTAATTTTGTCGGTTACCAAAAATCTGTCTCTAATAAAGACTAAATCTGTTTGTATTAATCCATTTTCTAGTTGTGGATAAATTAACGTATATATCCAATTTTCTTATATAGCTGGCCAACTCCCTAAATGCCTCCTAGCCTAATACTAGTTAGCTATATATACACCAAATGCATTAACGATAAGTGATTTTTTTTCAATCAAGAGCTTATTATTTTTAAAAAAAATTAAACTTTAACTACTAATGTTTAAAAGATAACATCTCGACTAATCATAAAACTAACAATTCATATCTAACAAATTATGCAAAGAAACTTAATCAATTAATTAATTACTAAATATTCTTAACAATTAACTCTTTAAAAGAATTCAACAAAAAGATAACATATTAAATGATTTACCTGTAGTGTAGTTCAATATCTAAGATGATAGCAGCTACAGATAGACGAACTATTTGATTGCAATACTCTTATTTTAAAGAAATAAACTACAACAACAACAAAGAATAAAAATATAAGGAATCTATAACAATAATCTAATACTAATGTTACTATGACTTCTATGACTACACACTAGCACTAACCCATAAATCAAACAAACCCCCCCCCCCCCAAAGACACTAGTTACCACATAACAAAAGCATCTTCAACCTATCTATCAACACAAATTACCAAATTTCCTATCTCTTAACAAGCCCATAAGAAAATCAACAATTATATACTTAGTGAACCAATTTTTTTTTATTTATGGCATCCAAAAATTAATAATAAAATCAATTTTTTGCATTGAACAATTCAAAAAGGCTGAAAATAATAGCACATGAGTAGAAGCCACTAAGCCAATTGGTGCATGAAATTGTGATCATCAACAATGGCGCCAAAAACTTGGTAGCGCTCTCAAACGTGAATCACACTCTATCACAACTCCGCACAACTAACCAGCAAGTGCACTGGGTCATCCAAGTAATACCTTACGTGAGTAAGGGTCGATCCCACGGAGATTGTTGGTATGAAGCAAGCTATGGTCATCTTGTAAATCTCAGTTAGGCGGATTCAAATGGTTATAATGGTTTTAGAAAATTAATAATAAATAAAGCATAAAATAAAGATAGAGATACTTATGTAAATCATTGGTGGGAATTTCAGATAAGTGTATGAAATGCTTTGTCCCTGTTGAATCTCTGCTTTCCTACTACCTTCCTTCAATCTTTCATACTCCTTTCCATGGCAAGTTGTATGTGGGGCATCACTGTTGTCAATAGCTACATCCCATCCTCTTAGTGAAAATGGTCCAAATGCTCTATCACAGCACGGCTAATCATCTGTCGGTTCTCGATCATGTCGGAATAGAATCCATTGATTCTTTTGCGTCTGTCACCACGCCCAACAATCGCGAGTTTGAAGCTCGTCACAGTTATTCAATTCCTGAATCCTACTCGGAATACCATAGACAAGGTTTAGACTTTCTGAATTCTCAAGAATGGCCGCCAATAATTCTAGCTTATACCACGAAGATTCTGACTATGGAATCCAAGAGATACTCGCTCGTTCTAAGGTAGAATGGAAGTGGTTGTCAGTCACGCGTTCATAGGTGAGAATGATGATGAGTGTCACGGATCATCACATTCATCATGTTAAAGTGCAACGAATATTTTAGAACAAGAATAAGCTTAATTGAATAGAAAATAGTAGTAATTGCATTAAAACTCGAGGTACAGCAGAGCTCTACACCCTTAATCTATGGTGTGTAGAAACTCCACTGTTAAAAATACATAAGTGATGGTCCAGGCATGGCCGAATGGCCAGCCCCCTTTGAAGGTCTAAAATTGCATACACTGATTAAAGATTAATCAAAAGACGTCTAATACAAAAGTAGAATGTCCTATTTATACTAGACTAGTTACTAGGGTTTACAGAAATAAGTCTAAATGCAGAAATCTACTTTCGGGGCCCACTTTGGTGTGTGCTTGGGTTGAGCTTGAGCTTTACACGTGTAGAGGCTTCTCTTGGAGTTAAACACCAAGTTGTTACGTGTTTTTGGCGTTTAACTCTGGTTTGTGACGTGTTTCTGGCGTTTTACTCCAGAATGCAGCATGGAACTGGCGTTGAACGCCAGTTTGCGTCATCTAAGCTCGAACAAAGTATAGACCATTATATACTGTTGTAAAGCTCTCGATGTCTACTTTCCAATGCCGTTGAGGGCGTGGTATTTGGATTTCGGTAGCTCCAGAAAATCTATTTCGAGTGTAGGGAGGTCAGAATCCAACAGAATCAGCAGTCCTTTGTCAGCCTGAATAAGATTTTTGCTCAGGTCCCCAAATTTCAGCCAGAAAATATCTGAAATCACAAAAAAAATACGCAAACTCATAGTAAAGTCCAGAAATGTGAATTTTACATAAAAACTAATAAAAACATCCCTAAAAGTAGCTAGATCCTACTAAAAACTACCTAAAAACAATGCCAAAAAGCATATGAATTATCCGCTCATCACAACACCAAACTTAAATTGTTGCTTGTCCCCAAGCAACTGAAAATCAAATAGGATAAAAAGAAGAGAATATACTATAAGTCTCAAAATATCAATGAATATTAGTTCTAATTAGATGAGCGGGACTTGTAGCTTTTTACTTCTGAACAGTTTTGGCATCTCACTTTATCCTATGAAGTTTAGAATGATTGGCATCTATAGGAACTCAGAGTTTAGATAGTGTTATTAATTCTCCTAGTTAAGTATGTTGATTCTTGAACACAGCTACTTTTATGAGTCTTGGTCGTGGCCCTAAGCACTTTGTTTTCCAATATTACCACCGGATACACAAATGCCACAAACACATGACTGGGTGAACCTTTTCAGATTGTGACTCAGCTTTGCTAAAGTCCCCAGTTAGAGGTGTCCAGAGCTCTTAAGCACACTCTTTTGCTTTGGATCACGACTTTAACCACTCAGTCTCAAGCTTTTCACTTGGACCTGCATGCCACAAGCACATGGTTAGGGACAGCTTGATTTAGCCGCTTAGACCTGGATTTTATCTCCTTGGGCCCTCCTATCCATTGATGCTCAAAGCCTTGAATCCTTTTTACCCTTGCCTTTTGGTTTTAAGGGCTATTGGCTTTTTTTGCTTGCTTTTTTTCTTTTTCTTTTATATTTTTTTGGCCACTTTTTTTTCCCGCAAGCTTTGTTCTTCACTGCTTTTTCTTGCTTCAAGAATCAATTTTATGATTTTTTAGATTATCAATAACATTTCTCTTGTTCATCATTCTTTCAAGAGCCAACAATTTTAACATTCATAAACAACAAGATCAAAAATATGCACTGTTCAAGCATTCATTCAGAAAACAAAAAGTATTGTCACCACATCAATATAATTAAACTAAATTCAAGGATGAATTCGAAACTCATGTACTTCTTGTTCTTTTATATTAAAAACATTTTTCATTTAAGAAAGGTGAAGGATTCATGGAATTATTAAGTTACTAAATACTAATGATCATGTAGTAAAGACTCAAAACATAGACAAACATGAAGCTTAAAAATCGAAAAACAGAGAGATAAGAACAAGGAAGTTAAGGAATGAGTCCACCTTAGTGAGGGTGGCGCCTTCTTCTTGAAGGACCAATGGCGTCCTTGACCTCTTCTATGTCTCTTTCTTGCCTTTGTTGCTTGATCCCTAGTGATTTTGGTGCTCCTATCCTTAGTTGCTCCCAATAATTGTGTGGAGAAAATTGTATCCCCTGAGGTATCTCAGGAATTTTTTTGATGAGGGAATTCCTCATGCTCTTGTTGAGGTCCATGAGTGGGCTCTCTTGATGTGCAGTCAAATGCTCTACTACTGAGCTATGGACCCTTGAGATGAATCTCTCCATCTCCAATGACTCGGAGGTGGAAGCATTTATCTTCTCTTTCCTCTTTCTAGAGGTTTCTCCAGCCTTAGGTACCATAAATGGTTATGGAAAAACAAAAAAAAACTCTGCTTTTATCACACCAAACTTAGAATGTTGCTCATCCTAGAGCAAAAGAAGAAAGAATAGAAGAAGAAGAAGAAGATATAGAGGAGAGGGAGAGAAGTGTGGGTTCGGCCATTTAGGGTGGGTTTGGGTGGGAAAGAGATTTTGAATTCGAAGGTAGGTGGGGTTTATATGGAAGAGTGGATGGATGTGAAGAAGAGAGAAGGTTAGTTGAGGTAGGTGCGGATCCTGTAGGGTCCACAGATCCTGAGGTGTCAAAGATTTATCATTCCTACACCAATGAGGCGTGTAAAATGCCCTATGTATGCAATCCTGGCGTTTAACGCCAGATTGATGCTTGTTTCTGGCGTTAAACGCCAGCTCTATGCTTGTTTTGGGCGTTCAACGCCAGTTTGCAGCATGTTTCTGGCGTTGAACGCCAGTTCCATGCTTGTTTCTGGCGTTTAACGCCAACTCACCTCAGGGTGTAATACTGGCATTTAAACGCCAGACTGCTGCTTATTTCTGGCGTTCATCGCCAGATTCATGCTCTGTTCTGGCATTGAACGCCAGCCAGATGCTCCTTACTGGCGTTTAAACGCCAGTAAGCTCTTCCTCCAGGGTGTGCTGTTTCTTCTGCTGTTTTTAATTCTGTTTTTAATTTTAGTATTTGTTTTGTGACTCCACACGATCATGAACCTAATAAAATATAAAAGAACAATAAAAATATAAATAATTAAAATTTGGGTTACCTCCCAATAAGCGTTTTTTTAATGTCAATAGCTTGACAATAAGCTCTCATGGAGCTTAACAAATGTTCAGAGCATTGTTGGGACCTCCTGGTGCACGAAATTGTGATCACTACAACTTCGCACAACTAACCAGCAAGTGCACTGGGTCGTCCAAGTAATACCTTACGCGAGTAAGGGTCGATCCCACGGAGATTGGTGGTATGAAGCAAGCTATGGTCATCTTGTAAATCTCAGTCAGGCAAACTCAAATGGATATGGTGATGAACGAAAATAACATAAAAGATAAAGATAGGGATACTTATGTATATCATTGGTGTAAGAGCTTCAGACAAGTGTATGAAGATGCCTTCCCTTCCGTCTCTCTGCTTTCCTACAGTCTTCATCCAATCCTTTCTTACTCCTTTCCATGGCAAGCTCGTGTAGGGTCTCACTGTTGTCAGCAGCTACCTCCCATCCGCGCAGTGAAAGCTAATGCAGAGCACTCTGTCACAGTGCCGCCAATCACCGGTTTGGTTCCCTCCTCTACCGGAATAGAATCACTCTTTTGCGTCTGTCACTAACGCCCAGTAGATTACAAGTTTGAAGCACGTCACAGTCATTCAATCATTGAATCCTACTCAGAATACCACAGACAAGGTTTAGACCTTCCGGATTCTCTTGAATGCCGCCATCAGGTCCTGCCTATACCACGAAGATTCCGAAGAATCCAAGAGATATTCACTAAGCCTCGGATGCTTGTAGAACAAGAATGGTTGTCAGTCACCTTGTTCATGGGTGAGAATGGTGATGGGCGTCAATCATCACCTTCATCATGTTGAAGAACAAGTGATATCTTGGATAAAGAACAAGTGGAATTTGAATGGAAGAACAATAGTAATTGCATTAATACTCGAGGTACAGCAGAGCTCCACACCCTTAATCTATGGTGTGTAGAAACTCCACCGTTGAAAATACATAAGAACAAGGTCTAGGCATGGCCGAATGGCCAGCCTCCCCAAGAGGGTTTAATCATCAAAACATGATCAAAAGATAGATACCAAGATCTGATCTAAGAACTAGATGTCCAAAGATGAAAATACAATAGTAAAAGGTTCTATATATAGAAAACTAGTAGCCTAGGGTGTACAAAGATGAGTAAATGACATAAAAATCCACTTCCGGGCCCACTTGGTGTGTGCTTGGGCTGAGCAATGAAGTAATTTTCGTGTAGAGACTCTTCCTGGCGTTTAACTCCAGCTTTTATGCCAGTTTGGGCGTTTAACTCCCATTTAGGTGCCAGTTTGGGCGTTTAACGCTGGGAATTTTGAGGCCGGATTGCTTCGCGGGTTTGGGCCATCAAATCTTGGACAAAGTATGGACTATTATATATTGCTGGAAATCCCTGGATGTCTACTTTCCAACGCCGTTGAGAGCGCGCCAATTGGGCTTCTGTAGCTCCAGAAAATCCACTTCGAGTGCAGGGAGGTCAGAATCCAACAGCATCTGCAGTCCTTTTTAGTCTCTGGATCAGATTTTGCTCAGAACCTTCAATTTCAGCCAGAAAATACCTGAAATCACAGAAAAACACACAAACTCATAGTAAAGTCCAGAAAAGTGAATTTTAACTAAAAACTAATAAAAATATAATAAAAACTAAACTAAAACTACTAAAAACATACTAAAAACAATGCCAAAAAGCATACAAATTATCCGCTCATCACAACACCAAACTTAAATTGTTGCTTGTCCCCAAGCAACTGAAAATCAAATAAGATAAAAAGAAGAGAATATACTATAAACTCCAAATTATCAATGAAACTAAGCTCCAAATTAGATGAGCGGGACTAGTAGCTTTTTGCCTCCGAACAGTTTTGGCATCTCACTTTATCCTTTGAAATTCAGAATGATTGGCTTCTTTAGGAACTCCGAATCCAGATAGTGTTATTGATTCTCCTAGTTAAGTATGATGAATCTTGAACACAGCTACTTATTGAGTCTTGGCCGTGGCCCAAAGCACTCTGTCTTCCAGTATTACCACCGGATACATACATGCCACAGACACATAATTGGGTGAACCTTTTCAGATTGTGACTCAGCTTTGCTAAAGTCCCCAATTAGAGGTGTCCAAGGTTCTTAAGCACACTCTTATTGCCTTGGATCACAACTTTATTTCTTTCTTTTTCTTTTCTTTTTCTTTCTCCCTTTTTTTTCGTTTTTCTGCTTCTCTTTTTTTTTTTTTTTTTTTGTATTCACTGCTTTTTCTTGCTTCAAGAATCATTTTTATGATTTTTCAGATCCTCAGTAACATGTCTCCTTTTTCATCATTCTTTCAAGAGCCAACAATTTTTAACATTCATGAACAACAAATTCAAAAGACATATGCACTGTTCAAGCATACATTCAGAAAACAAAATTGTTGCCACCACATCAAACTAATTAAGCTAGTTTTAAAGATGAATTTGAAATCCTGTACTTCTTGTTCTTTTGATTAAAAACAGTTTCATTTAAGAAAGGTGATGGATTCATATCATAGCTTTAAGGCATAGACACTAAGACACTAATGATCATAAGACACAAACATGGATAAACATAAAGCACTAAAATTCGAAAAACAGAAAAATAAAGAACAAGGAGATTAAAGAACGGGTCCACCTTAGTGATGGCGGCTCTTTCTTCTTCTTGAAGATCCTATGGAGTGCTTGAGCTCCTCAATGTCTCTTCCTTGTCTTTGTTGCTCCTCTTTCATGATCCTTTGATCTTCTCCAATTTCATGGAGGAGGATGGCATGTTCTTGGTGCTCCACCCTTAGTTGTCCCATGTTGGAACTCAATTCTCCTAGGGAGGTGTTCAGTTGCTCCCAGTAGTCTTGTGGAGGGAAGTGCATCCCTTGAGGTATCTCAGGGATTTCTTGATGAGAGGGGTCTCTTGTTTGCTCCATCTTCTTCTTAGTGATGGGCTTGAGGTCATGCCTTCTCAGTTGAACCGGCTTTGGATGCCATAAATGGTTATGGAAAAGCAAAAAGCAATGCTTTTACCACACCAAACTTAAAAGGTTTGCTCGTCCTCGAGCAAAAGAAGAGGGAAGAGAGTAGAAGAAGAAGAAATGGAGGAGAGGGAGATGGCTTTGTGTTCGGCCATGTATGGGGAGAAGTGGTGGTTTATGAAGGATGGATGTGAGTGGTGAAGAGAAAGAGATGTTGAGGTGATTGGTGAATGGGTGAAGAAGAAGAGAAAGAGTGGTGGGGTTTATGGGGATCCTGTGGGGTCCACAGATCCTTAGGTGTCAAGGAAAAGTCATCCCTGCACCAAATGGCATCAAAATCCACGTTTTGAGCCATTTCTGGCGTTAAACGCCGGGCTGGTGCCCATTCCTGGCGTTTAACGCCAGGTTGGTGCCCTTTACTGGCGTTTAACGCCAGTCTGGTGCCCCTTTCTGGCGTTAAACGCCCAGAATGGCACCAGACTGGGCGTTAAACGCCCATCTGCTAGCCTGACTGGCGTTTAAACGCCAGCAGGTTCTTCCTCCAGGGTGTGCTGTTTTTCTTCCTGTTTTTCATTCTGTTTTTGCTTTTTCAATGGATTTTGTGACTTCTTATGATCATCAACCTACAAAAAAACATAAAATAACAAAAGAAAATAGTCAAAATATAACATTGGGTTGCCTCCCAACAAGCGCTTCTTTAATGTCAGTAGCTTGACAGATGGCTCTCATGGAGCCTCACAAATGATCAGAGCAATGTTGGAACCTCCCAACACCAAACTTAGAGTTTGAATGTGGGGGTTCAACACCAAACTTAGAGTTTGGTTGTGGCCTCCCAACACCAAACTTAGAGTTTGACTGTGGGGGCTCTATTTGTCTCTGATTTGAGAGAAGCTCTTCAAGCTTCCTCTCCATGGTGACAGAGGGATATCCTTGAGCCTTAAACACCAAGGATTCTTCATTCACTTGAATGATTAGTTCACCTCCATCAACATCAATCACAGCCTTTGCTGTGGCTAGGAAGGGTCTGCCAAGGATGATGGATTCATCCATGCACTTCCCAGTCTCTAGGACCATGAAATCAGTAGGGATGTAGTGGTCTTCAATCTTAACCAAAACATTCTCTACAAGTCCAATGGAATCTCTATGGTCTCATTTTGAGCCTCAGATTCCCATGGTTCCTCATTTGGGGAACTCAGAGGAGGTTGGTGCACGCCCATTGAGGTCTTCCTCAGTGGCGTCCACCTCCTCTCTTTCCTCTCCATATTCGGCCATGGTTGTGGCTTTGCACTCTCCTTTTGGATTTTCTTCTGTATTACTTGGGAGAGTACTAGGAGGGAGTTCAGTAACTTTCTTACTCAGCTGACCCACTTGTCCTTCCATATTCCTAATGGAGGACCTTGTTTCAGTCATGAAACTTTGAGTGGTCTTTATTAGATCAGAGACCATTGTTGCTAAGTCAGAGGGGTTCTGCTTAGGATTCTCTGTCTGTTGCTGAGAAGATGATGGAAAAGGCTTGCCATTTGCTAAACCTGTTTCTTCCACCATTATTGTTCTGAGCCAAAATGGCATTCAGAGCATCAATCTCAAGAACTCCTTTCTTCTGACTAATCCCATTGTTCACAGGATTTCTTTCAGAAGTGTACATGAATTGGTTAATTGCAACCATTTCAATGAGCTCTTGAGCT
This sequence comes from Arachis stenosperma, assembly GCF_014773155.1. Classification (NCBI taxonomy): domain Eukaryota; kingdom Viridiplantae; phylum Streptophyta; class Magnoliopsida; order Fabales; family Fabaceae; genus Arachis; species Arachis stenosperma. Next base: position 145,838,316 of record NC_080385.1, read on the forward strand.
TCTGTAGGCGTCTTCTTCAAATGAAGAGATCCTCCAGCAGAGCTATCCAAAGACATCTTGGATAGTTCAGAGAGACCATCATAGAAAATACCTATGATGCTCCATTCAGAAAGCATGTCTGAGGGACATTTTCTGATTAATTGTTTGTATCTTTCCCAAGCTTCATAGAGGGATTCTCCATCCTTCTGTCTGAAGGTTTGGACTTCCACTCTAAGCTTACTCAATTTTTGAGGTGGAAAGAACTTTTGCCAAGAAGGCATTGACTAGCTTTTCCCATGAGTCTAGACTTTCTTTAGGTTGTGAGTCCAACCAAGTCCTAGCTCTGTCTCTTACAGCAAAAGGGAATAGCATCAGTCTATAGACCTCAGGGTCAATCCCATTAGTCTTGACTGTGTCACAGATTTGCAAGAACTCAGCTAAAAACTGATGAGGATCTTCCATTGGAAGTCCATGGAACTTGCAATTCTGTTGCATTAGAGAAACTAATTGAGACTTAAGCTCAAAGTTGTTTGCTCCAATGGCAGGGATAGAGGTGCTTCTCCCATAGAAGTTGGGAGTAGGTGCAGTAAAGTCACCCAGCACCTTCCTTGCATTGTTGGCATTGTTGTAGTTTTCGGCTGCCATGTCTTCTTCTTCTTTGAAGAATTCGGTCAGGTTCTTTCAGGTTCAGGGTCAGCTTCAACAAGAATGCCTTTGTCTTTGTTCCTGCTCATATGAAAGAGAATAGAACAAGAAAATATGGAATCCTCTATGTCACAGTATAGAGATTCCTTTAAGTGTCAGAGGAAGAAAAATGGAAGACAGAAGTAGAAAATTCGAACTTATCAAAGAAGATGGAGTTCGAATTTTGCATTAAGGAATAGAGTTAGTCCAAAAATAGAAGGATGTGAGAAGAAGGGAAGTAATTTTCGAAAATTAAGTAAAAGATTTTGAAAACATTTTGAAAAACACTTAATTGATTTTCGAAAATTAAGAATAGAAAAAGAATCAATTGATTTTTGAAAAAGATTTTGAAATTAGAAATCAAAAAGATTTGATTGAAAGCTAATTTGAAAAAGATGTGGTTAAAAAGATATGATTAGTTTTAAAAAGATGTGATTGAAAAGATATGATTTGAAAACAATTTTAAAAAGATTTGATTTGAAAACAATTTTAAAAAGATATGATTTGAAAATAATTTTAAAAGATATGATTTTAAAAATTAATGACTTGCCTAACAAGAAAAGATATGATTCAAACATAAAACCTTCCTTAACAGAAGAGGCAAAAAATGTTCAATCAAATCATTAATTGTTAGTAAGTATCTTTGAAAAAGGAAAGAAATTAATTTTGAAAACATTTGATTGAAAAGATATGATTTGAAAAAGATTTGATTTTGAAAAACTTTGAAAACTTGAAAAAAATTGATTTTGAAAACAAAATCTTCCCCCTTTGCCATCCTGGCGTTAAACGCCCAGAATGTGCACATTCTGGCGTTTAACGCCCAAACCTATACCTTTTTGGGCGTTAAACGCCCAACCAGGCACCCTGGCTGGCGTTTAAACGCCAGTCTGTCTTCTTCACTGGGCATTTTTGAATGCCCAGCTTTTTCTGTGTGATTCCTCTGCAGTATGTTCTGAATCTTCAATTCTCTGTATTATTGACTTGAAAAGACACAAATTAAAAATATTTTTGGATTTTTAATAATGGGGAATAATCAAAATGCAAATAAAATCAAATAACAATGCATGCAAGACACCAAACTTAGCAGTTTGTATACTACTGACACTAACAAAATGAGAATGCATATGAAAAATAACAAAACACTCAAGTCAATAGAATTCAAAGATCAAAACAAGAAAATCATCAAGAACAACTTGAAGATTAATTAAGACACATGCATGAATTCGAAAAATGCAAGAAGAATAGAAACATGCAATTGACACCAAACTTAAAATGAGACACTAGACTTAAAACAAGAAATATTTTTGGTTTTTATGATTTTGTAATTTTTTTGGGTTTTTTCGAAAATTAAGTGAAAAGGAAAATAAAGGTATCAAAATTCTTAATGAGAATTCCAGGAATCATGCAATGTTAGTCTAAAGCTTTAGTCTAAAGGAATTAGACATGGCCGGCTAAGCTTCAGCAAGACATTGCATTCAAGAGCTAAATTGATGATGATCAATCAGCTTTGGTGATGATAAGAACATCACCTTGAAACACTAGAATTCATTCTTAAGAACTCTGAAGAAAAATAATACCTAATCTAAGTAACAAGATGAACCGTCAGTTGTCCATACACAAGAACAATCCCCGGCAACGGCGCCAAAAACTTGGTGCACGAAATTGTGATCACTACAACTTCGCACAACTAACCAGCAAGTGCACTGGGTCGTCCAAGTAATACCTTACGCGAGTAAGGGTCGATCCCACGGAGATTGGTGGTATGAAGCAAGCTATGGTCATCTTGTAAATCTCAGTCAGGCAAACTCAAATGGATATGGTGATGAACGAAAATAACATAAAAGATAAAGATAGGGATACTTATGTATATCATTGGTGTAAGAGCTTCAGACAAGTGTATGAAGATGCCTTCCCTTCCGTCTCTCTGCTTTCCTACAGTCTTCATCCAATCCTTTCTTACTCCTTTCCATGGCAAGCTCGTGTAGGGTCTCACTGTTGTCAGCAGCTACCTCCCATCCGCGCAGTGAAAGCTAATGCAGAGCACTCTGTCACAGTGCCGCCAATCACCGGTTTGGTTCCCTCCTCTACCGGAATAGAATCACTCTTTTGCGTCTGTCACTAACGCCCAGTAGATTACAGGTTTGAAGCACGTCACAGTCATTCAATCATTGAATCCTACTCAGAATACCACAGACAAGGTTTAGACCTTCCGGATTCTCTTGAATGCCGCCATCAGGTCCTGCCTATACCACGAAGATTCCGAAGAATCCAAGAGATATTCACTAAGCCTCGGATGCTTGTAGAACAAGAATGGTTGTCAGTCACCTTGTTCATGGGTGAGAATGGTGATGGGCGTCAATCATCACCTTCATCATGTTGAAGAACAAGTGATATCTTGGATAAAGAACAAGTGGAATTTGAATGGAAGAACAATAGTAATTGCATTAATACTCGAGGTACAGCAGAGCTCCACACCCTTAATCTATGGTGTGTAGAAACTCCACCGTTGAAAATACATAAGAACAAGGTCTAGGCATGGCCGAATGGCCAGCCTCCCCAAGAGGGTTTAATCATCAAAACATGATCAAAGATAGATACCAAGATCTGATCTAAGAACTAGATGTCCAAAGATGAAAATACAATAGTAAAAGGTTCTATATATAGAAAACTAGTAGCCTAGGGTGTACAAAGATGAGTAAATGACATAAAAATCCACTTCCGGGCCCACTTGGTGTGTGCTTGGGCTGAGCAATGAAGTAATTTTCGTGTAGAGACTCTTCCTGGCGTTTAACTCCAGCTTTTATGCCAGTTTGGGCGTTTAACTCCCATTTAGGTGCCAGTTTGGGCGTTTAACGCTGGGAATTTTGAGGCCGGATTGCTTCGCGGGTTTGGGCCATCAAATCTTGGACAAAGTATGGACTATTATATATTGCTGGAAAGCCCTGGATGTCTACTTTCCAACGCCGTTGAGAGCGCGCCAATTGGGCTTCTGTAGCTCCAGAAAATCCACTTCGAGTGCAGGGAGGTCAGAATCCAACAGCATCTGCAGTCCTTTTTAGTCTCTGGATCAGATTTTTGCTCAGAACCTTCAATTTCAGCCAGAAAATACCTGAAATCACAGAAAAACACACAAACTCATAGTAAAGTCCAGAAAAGTGAATTTTAACTAAAAACTAATAAAAATATAATAAAAACTAAACTAAAACTACTAAAAACATACTAAAAACAATGCCAAAAAGCATACAAATTATCCGCTCATCACCTCCCAACACCAAACTTAGAGTTTGAATGTAGGGGTTCAACACCAAACTTAGAGTTTAGTTGTGGCCTCCCAACACCAAACTTAGAGTTTGACTGTGGGGGCTTTGTTTGACTCTGTATTGAAAGAAGTTTTTCATGATTTCTCTCCATAGTTGCAGAGGAAGATCCTTGAGCTTTAAACAGAAGGTAGTCCCTATTCAATTGAAGGACTAGCTCTCCTCTGTCAACATCAATCAAGCTCCTGCTATGGCTAGGAAGGGTCTTCCATGAATGATGGATTCATTCTCCTCATTCCCAGTGTCTAAGATTATGAAATCAGCAGGGATGTAAAGGTCTTTAACCTTCACTAACACGTCCTCTACCAATCCATAAGCTTGTTTTATTGACTTGTCTGCCATCTCTAATGAGATTCTTACAGCTTGTACCTCAAAGATCCCCAGCTTCTCCATTACAGAGAGTGTATAAGATTTATACCTGACCCCAGGTCACACAGAGCCTTCTCAATGGTCATGGTGCCTATGGTACAGGATATTAAGAATTTACCAGGATCTTGTTTCTTTTGAGGTAGAGTTTCTTGAACCCATGTATCTAGTTCACTAATGAGCAAGGGATATTCATCTTCCCAAGTCTCATTACCAAACAACTTGGCATTCAGCTTCATGATGGCTCCTAGATATTGAGCAACTTGCTCTTCAGTTACATCTTCATCCTCTTCAGAGGAGGAATAGTTCTCAGAGCTTATGAATGGCAAAAGGAAGTTCAATGGAATCTCTATGGTCTCTATATGAGCCTCAAATTCCTTTAGGTCCTCAATAGGGAACTCCTTTCTGTCTAGAGGACGTCCTATGAGGTCTTCCTCATTGGGATTCACGTCCTCTCCTTCCTCCTTGGATTCGGCCATTTTGATTATATCAATGGCCTTGCACTCTCTTTTTGGATTCTCTTCTGTATTGCTTGGGAGAGCACTAGGAGAAGTTTCAGTGATTTTCTTACTCAGCTGACCCACTTGTGCCTCCAAATTTTTAATGGAGGACCTTGTTTCACTCATGAAACTTAAAGTGGTCTTAGATAGATCAGAGACTATGTTTGCTAAGCTAGAGGGGCTCTGCTCAGAATTCTCTGTCTATTGCTGAGAAGATGATGAAAAAAGCTTGTTATTGCTAAGCCTGTTTCTTCCACCATTATTAAAGCCTTGCTGGGGCTTTTATTGATCCTTCCATGAGAAGTTTGGATGATTTCTCCATGAGAAATTATAGGTGTTTCCATAAGGTTCACCCATGTAATTTACCTCTGCCATTGCAGGGTTCTCAGGATCATAAGCTTCTTCTTCAGAAGATGCCTCTTTAGTACTGTTGGATGCATTTTGCCATCCATTCGGACTTTGAGAAATTATGTTGGCTTGCTGAGTCAACATTTTGTTCTGAGCCAATATGGCATTCAAAGCATCAATTTCAAGAACTCCCTTCCTTTGAGGCGTTCCATTACTCACAGGATTCCTCTCAGAAGTGTACATAAATTGGTTGTTTGCAACCATGTCAATGAGTTCTTAAGCTTCTGCAGGCGTTTTCTTTAGGTGAATGAATCCACCTGCAGAATGGTCTAGTGACATCTAGAGAACTCAGATAGACCATAATAGAATATATCTAAACTGGTCCATTCTAAAAGCATGTCAGAAGGACACCTTTTGGTCATCTGTTTGTATCTTTCCTAAGCTTCATAGAGGGATTCACCATCTTTTTGTTTGAAGGTCTGAACATCCACTCTAAGCTTGCTCAGCTTTTGAGGAGGAAAGAACTTAGCCAAGAAGGCCGTGACCAGCTTATCCCAAGAGTCCAGGCTATCTTTAGGTTGTGAGTCTAACCATGTTCTAGCTCTGTCTCTTACAGCAAAAGGGAAAAGCATGAGCCTGTAGACTTCAGGATCTACTCCATTAGTCTTAACAGTCTCACAGATCTGCAAGAACTCAGTTAAAAACTGATAGGGATCTTCTGATGGAAGTCCATGAAACTTGCAGTTCTGTTGCATTAGAGCAACTAGTTGAGGCTTCAGCTCAAAATTGTTTGCTCCAATGGCAGGGATTAAGATGCTTCTTCCATCAAACTTGGAAGTAAGTGTAGTATAATCACCAAGCATCCTCCTTGCATTATTATTTTTGGCTGCCATCTCCTCTTCCTTTTCGAAAATTTCTGTAAGGTTGTCTCTGGATTATTGTAATTTAGCTTCTCTTAGTTTCCTTTTCAGAGTCCTTTCAAGTTCAGGATCTGCTTCAACAAGAATGTCCTTGTCCTTGCTCCTGCTCATATGAAAAAGAAGGGAACAGAAAATAATAATAGGGATCCTCTTTACCACAGTAGAGAGATTCCTTTATGTTAGTAGAAGAAGAAAAGAATAGAAAAAGGAAAAGAGGAAAATTCGAACTCAGAGAGGAAGAGGGGATTCAAATTTTAAGATGAAGAAAAGTTTTAGTAAATGAATAAATAAAAAGAAAGAGATGAGAGAGAAGAGTTTTCGAAAATTAACTAAAATAAAAGAAAAATATTAAAGTTAGAATTCGAAAATTGTTTTTGAAAAACAGTTAGTGATTTTCAAAAATTGAGAGAATAAATAAAATTAAAATTAAAATTTGAAATAATTAGTTAATTAAAAAGAATATTTGAAAAAGGGAGAGGAGTTTTCGAAAATTAGAGAGATAAAATTAGTTAGGTGGTTTTGAAAAAGATAAGAAACAAACAAAAAGTCAATTAGTTAGTTGAAAAAGATTTAAAAATCAATTTTGAAAAATTAATTTGAAAAAGATATTTTGAAAAAGATATGATTGAAAAAGATATTTTGGAAAAAGATTTGATTTTTAAAATTAGAATTGATTACTTGACTAACAAGAAACTAAAAGATATGACTCTAGAATTTAAAGATTGAACCTTTCTTAACAAGAAAGTAACAAACTTCAAATTTTTGAATCAATCACATTAATTGTTAGTAAAGTTTTCGAAATTTTGAAATAAAGATAAGAAAAAGATTTTGAAAATAAATTTTCAAATTTTCGAAAATCATAAAAAAATGAAAAAGATTTTATTTTTTGAAAAATATTTTGAAAAGATAAGATTTTTTTTAAATTGAAAATTTGACTTGACTTATAAGAAATAGCTAAGTTTTAAAAATTTTTGACTAAGTCAACTCAAATTTTTCAAAATTATGAGTAAAATAAGGAAAAGATATTTTTTTATTTTTGAATTTTTTAATGAGGAGAGAGAAAAAAGCAGAAAAGATGTCATATTTGTGTTTTTCTCTCTTTTTTTTTGTAAATAGCAAGATTGACACAACACATGAAAGAACACTTTGAATGTCAAGATGAACACCAAGAACACTTTGAAGATCAAGATGAGCATCAAGATTTATTTTTGAAAAAATTTTAAGAAAAGAAAACATGCAAGACACCAAACTTAGAAATTTTTAATGCTTAAACACTATGAATGCAAAATTGCATATAAAAAATAACAAAAAACACAAACCAAGAAAATTTAAAGATCAAACAAGAAGACTTGTCAAGAACAACTTGAAGATCATGAAGAACACATGCATGAATTTTTGAAAAATGCAAAAGTTTTTAAAACATGCAATTGAAACCAAACTTAAAAATTGACTCAAGACTCAAACAAGAAACACAAAATATTTTTTATTTTTATGATTTTATAATTTTTTTGTTTTTTTTCAAAAATAATTTTTAGAAAAACGAAAAAAAAGAAGAAAAAAAATTTTTTGAAAAGATTTTTGAAAATTTTTTGAAAAGAAAATTACCTAATCTGAGCAACAAGATGAACCGTCAGTTGTCCAAACTCGAACAATCCCCGGCAACGGCGCCAAAAACTTGGTGCACAAAATTGTGATCATCAACAATGGCGCCAAAAACTTGGTAGCGCTCTCAAACATGAATCACACTCTGTCACAACTCCGCACAACTAACCAGCAAGTGCACTGGGTTGTCCAAGTAATACCTTACGTGAGTAAGGGTCGATCCCACGAAGATTGTTGGTATGAAGCAAGCTATGGACATCTTGTAAATCTAAGTTAGGCAGATTCAAATGGTTATAATGGTTTTCGAAAATTAATAATAAATAAAGCATAAAATAAAGATAGAGATACTTATGTAAATCATTGGTGGGAATTTCAGATAAGTGTATGGAGATGCTTTGTCCCTGTTGAATCTCTGCTTTTCTACTACCTTCTTTCAATCCTTCATACTCCTTTCCATGGCAAGCTGTATGTAGGGCATCACCGTTGTCAAAGGTTACAACCCATCCTCTCAGTAAAAATAGTCCAAATCCTCTGTCACAACACGACTAATCATCTGTCGGTTCTCGATCATGTCGGAATAGAATCCATTGATTCTTTTACGTTTGTCACCACGCCCAACAATCGCAAGTTTGAAGCTCATCAGAGTCATTCAATCCCTGAATCCTACTCGGAATATCACATACAAGGTTTAGACTTTCCAGATTCTCAAGAATGGCCACCAATAATTCTAGCTTATACCACGAAGATTCTGATTAAGGATTCCAAGAGATACTCGCTCGTTCTAAGGTAGAACGGAAGTGGTTGTCAGTCACGCGTTCATAGGTGAGAATGATGATGAGTGTCACGGATCATCACATTCATCATGTTGAAGTGCAACAAATATCTTAGAACAAGAATAAGCTGAATTGAATAGAAAATAGTAGTAATTGCATTAAAACTCGAGGTACAGCAGAGCTCCACACCCTTAATCTATGGTGTGTAGAAACTCCACCGTTGAAAATATATAAGTGATGGTCCAGACATGGCCGAATGGACAGCCCCCTTTGAAGGTCTAAAATCGCATACACTGATTAATGATCAATCAAAAGACGTCTAATACAATAGTAAAATGTCCTATTTATACTAGACTAGTTACTAGGGTTTACAGAAATAAGTCTAAATACAGAAATCCACTTCTGGGGCCCACTTTGGTGTGTGCTTGGGCTGAGCTTGAGATTTACACGTGTAGAGGCTTCTCTTGGAGTTAAACGCCAAGTTGTAACGTGTTTTTGGCGTTTAACTCTAGTTTGTGACGTGTTTCTTGCGTTTTACTCCAGAATGCAGCATAGAACTGGCGTTGAACGCCAGTTTGCATCGTATAATCTCGAACAAAGTATAGACCATTATATATTACTGGAAAGTTCTGGATGTCTACTTTTCAACGCCATTAAGAGCGCGCCATTTGGAGTTCTGTAGCTCCAGAAAATTCATTTCGAGTGCAAGTAGGTCAGAATCCAATAGCATCAGCAGTTCTTTGTCAGCCTGAATCAGATTTTTGCTCAGGTCCCTCAATTTCAGCCAGAAAATACCTGAAATCACAGAAAAACACATAAACTTATAGTAAATTCCAGAAATGTGAATTTTACATAAAAACTAATAAAAACATCCCTAAAGGTAGCTAGATCCTACTAAAAACTACCTAAAAATAATGCCAAAAAGCGTTTAAATTATCTGCTCATCACCAATCAACTATATACAAATTTGCAAAATTATGGTAATATTTTTCTATTTAAATCAATGACCAAAATTAATATTAAAATCAAAACAAATTTAGAACAACATTTCTAGAGAACCAGTTACCAAATCAAAATTAAAACAACACTATACCAAATCAATATTAAAATCAAAACAAAATCAGAATAGCATTTACAGAGAACTAGGTACCAAATCAAAATCAGAACAGGATTATAACAAATTAATATTAAAATCAATATTAAAATAAAAACAAACTCAGAACAGTATTTTCAGAAAACCAGTTACCAAATCTAAATTAGAACAACGTTATAACAAATTAATATTAAAATCATAATAAAATTAGAATAACATTTCCAAAGAACCTATTACCAAATCAAAATCAGAACAACATTGTACCAAATCAATATCAAAATCAAAACAAAATTAGAACAGCATTTTCAGAGAACCAGTTACCAAATCAAAATCAGAACAGCATTATACCAAATCAATATTAAAATAATACAAAATTAGAACAGCATTTTCAGAGAATAATTACCAAATCAAAATCAAAACAGCATTACACCAAATCAATATTAAAATAAAAACATAAACCAAATTAATTAAAATCATAGAAGAAGAAACACTTGAGTTACCCGAGATAGTTCGTGATTCAGAAGCAGTGACCATGACAGAAGTAGAAGCAGCAAAGTAGAAGTAGAAGAGGCGACAACCCACAAACGACCAAGGCAGCAACAACCACGACCAGTTGAGGGGAGAAGCAGTAATGGCCAGGAAAAGCAGCACGGCGTATAGAGGGGAGAAACAGCCAGGAGAAACGACAATAGTGCGGAAAGGGGAAAAACAGCCAGGAGAGGGGAGAAGCAGTGACGATTCTCACACAGCTAGGAGAACAGAGACATAACAACAGCGCACCACGAACTGCTTCCTTCGACGGTGGGTTAGGGTTACGTAGTGAGGCTGCGTGAAGTGTGATTTGTGCGATCACTACAAGAAAAATACCCATTCAGCCACACTTTTTTTAAGCTACATTTGAAAAGCGTAGCCTATTCATAGAATAGGCTACGCTTTTCTCCGTGTTGCCTTTTTATAAGAGAAAAGGATACATAAATGCGGCATCATTTAAAAAGCGTAGCCTTAGGTATTATAGAAATCACTTATAAAGCGTAGCCTTATGTTGATATCTATAAATACAATTTTCATACCAAAGGAAACGCTTTTAAAGAGTAGCATATTTGTTAAGTTTTAGGTAGGCTTTAAAAACGCTGCCTAATGTAAAAATGCCAAATACACATGTATAGGACACTTAGTGAATTTTTTTTGTTTCTTTTTATTTCTTCTCATCATCGAAGCCCTGCACCCTATCTTCGTCATTCCTTCTTTCCTACCAGAGCACCAAATAACAAAACCCTAGCCGCTTCTTCAATCTCCCCGTCATTGTGCCCTCCTTCATCGTGCGCCACTGTCACCGTCTCACTCGTCTGCTCATCGTTTTTAGTCGTGCTCTGCGGCCGTTCATCCATCTCGCAGCTTGATGAGCGGATAATTTGTACCCTTTTTGGCATTGTTTTTAGTATGTTTTTAGTATCTTTTAGTTAGTTTTTATTATATTTTTATTAGTTTTTAGTTAAAATTCACTTTTCTGGACTTTACTATGAGTTTGTGTGTTTTTCTGTGTTTTCAGGTATTTTCTGGCTGAAATTGAGGGATCTGAGCAAAAATCTGATCCAGAGACTCAAAAGGACTGCAGATGCTGTTGGATTCTGACCTCCCTGCACTCGAAGTGGATTTTCTGGAGATATAGAAGCCCAATTGGCGCGCTCTCAATGGCGTTGGAAAGTAGACATCCTGGGCTTTCCAGCAATATATGATAGTCCATACTTTGCCCAAGATTTGATGGCCCAAACCGGCGTTCAAAGTCACCCTCAGGAATTCCAGCGTTAAACGCCGGAACTGGCACCTAAATGGGAGTTAAACGCCCAAACTGGCACCAAAGCTGGCGTTTAACTCCAAGAGGAGTCTCTACACGAAAATGCTTCATTTGCTCAGCCCAAGCACACACCAAGTGGGCCCGGAAGTGGATTTTTATGTCATTTACTCATCTCTGTACACCTTAGGCTACTAGTTTTCTATAAGTAGGACCTTTTACTATTGTATTTGACATCTTGGGATTATTTTAGATCCTTTGATCATCTTTGGACATCTAGTTCTTAGATCATTGGGAGGCTGGCCTCACGGCCATGCCTAGACCTTGTTCTTATGTATTTTCAACGGTGGAGTTTCTACACACCATAGATTAAGGTGTTGAGCTCTGCTGTACCTCGAGTATTAATGCAATTACTATTGTTCTTCTATTCAATTCCGCTTGTTCTTTGTCCAAGATATCACTTGCTCTTCAACTTGATGAATGTGATGATCCGTGACACTCATCATCATTCTCACCTAAGAACAAAGTGACTGACAACCACTTTTTCTATAAGCATACAAGGCTCTAGTGTTTATCTCTTAGATTCCTGATGCACGATGCATGGTTGATCGCCTGACAACCGAGTGCTCGCCTGACAACCGAGCCAGCCATTCCGTGAGATCAGAGTCTTCGTGGTATAGGCAAGAACTGATGGCGGCATTCAAGAGAATCCGGAAGGTCTAACCTTGTCTGTGGTATTCTGAGTAGGATTCAATGATTGAATGACTGTGACGTGCTTCAAATTCCTAGCAGGCGGGGCGTTAGTGACAGACGCAAAAGGATTGATGGATTTTATTCCGGCCTGACTGAGAACCGACAGCTGATTAGCCATATGCTGTGATAGAGCATAGGAACATTTTCACTGAGAGGATGGGAGGTAGCCACTGACAACGGTGAAACCCTACATAAGCTTGCCATGGAAAGGAGTAAGAAGGATTGGATGAAGACAGTAGGAAAGCAGAGAGACGGAAGGGAAGGCATCTTCATACGCTTATCTGAAGTTCCTACCAATGAATTACATAAGTACCTCTATCCTTATCTTTATGCTTTATTCGTATACCATTATACCCATTTGAGTCTGCCTGACTGAGATTTACAAGGTGACCATAGCTTGCTTCATACCAACAATCTCCGTGGGATCGACCCTTACTCGCGTAAGGTTTATTACTTGGACGACCCAGTGCACTTGCTGGTTAGTTGTGCGAAGTTGTGTTTATGCCATGGTATTGAGCACCAAGTCTTTGGAGCCATTACTAGGGATTATTTTGAGTTGTAGTGATCACAATTTCGTGCACCACAGCTCTTCCTTGTAAGGTTGTGAAAACCCTAGCCTCCACCGCACCGCCATCAATCTCACCGTCGCCGCTCGTCGCGCTCAAGATCGCCACTAGGTTCGTCGTTCTCGAGGTCCCTCGATCCCTCGTTCGCCAATGTTTGCTTTCTAGTCCTGTTTCGCAAGTTCTTCGCCGTCGTCCTTCGTCGTGTTTGTCGCCAGCTCGCCGTCTTCGAAGGTCCATGCTCTGTTCGTGGCTCACTGTAATAGTGTAATGACATTGTTCGGTTTTTTGCTCTGTTCCTAAGGGTTATTGATCTTTGAATTATTCTTGAATGATTTATGTTTTCAATTTTTCATTCATTGATTAATTGATTGTTGATTAGCTCTTACTGCTGTTTGTGATTATTAATTGTAAATATGCTGCTGTGCTGCTGTTCTTTGTGCTTTTGTGACTTAATTGTGATTATATTGTGCTGTTTGTGATTATTTCATCCTATATTATTGTTAGTAAACTGGTTTTAATTTTGTTCCTGGGGTTTGAGTTTCTTCTCCAAACTCTCCGGTTGCCTTTGCTCCCTCTGTCTTGGTCCAGAGATTCTGTCTCCACAGGTCGTTTTATTACTATTTTATTTTAATTAACGAGATTGAAGTGGATGTACTATAATTGCTTGAGGTGTGTGATATATTTGATTAATGTGAATGAAGAACACTAGGTTGAGTTGAATTGAATTGAATCATGGATAAGAGCATGTTAACTGGTTTGGAATCACTTCCAGAAGCTGATCAGCAAAGAATGGCGTCCATGATGTAACAGGTTCAAATCTATGATAGGTACTTCCTCTTCACTCTATCTGTTAACTAATTCCATGTGTTTTGATTTGATTTGTGTGTAAATTAATTTAATTTGTTTTGGATTATGATTGGATGAGAAGCTAAAGGATGGTGCATGGTCTTATGTAGAGCTTGCTAGAGAGTGAGTGATATGAGGACATATGTTTTAATAGTTTCAATTATTCAATGGTCTTATATCTATACATATATTTTCTTGCCTTTTAATAGTAATACATAAAAAAATTAAACTAAAAAGTAATAAAAAGTAATAAGTGTATGCTTTTTTAATAGTTTGGCATACAAATGTACTTAATTCTCTTCTGTTTTATAACTAGTAATTAAATATGTCATATAAGAAACTGAGTTAAGTGTATTTAGAATATTATTTGTGCACTTCTTTAGCTGTACATCCGTTCCAAATATGGATGCCATTAGTTCTATCATTCTCAATTTTTCTTGGCAAATTTTGTGCACATAGATATCCAAATCAGTTAGATATATCTATGTTAATGAGTTACAAAATATAAATCTGATTAACTTGTTTCTAAATTATTGTTAACAAGTATAGACTTTTCTGACCTGTCCTTCTCTTGTGGTTTTTCTGCTGATATATAATTCAGATTCAGATTTTATCTCAGTTGAAGTAAGTAACCAAACAAGAAATTAGCCTTATTAGCCTTATTCTATTTAGTTGCAGGTAGTTCCTTCATTCTTGTTAATGCTTTGTTTTCCCCTTTCTGCAATCAAGAAGTGCTCTCATTAAGCGATTCCTGTGTAGGTTCGGATATATATCAAGAGACTCTTGCCAAGGCACTTGCAAAGCATTTTGGTGCAAGGCTACTAATTGTGGATTCCCTTTCACTACCTGGTGTACATTTTCTCAGATATTCTTTTGCTACTTCTTATTATCTGTTTGTATTGTTGAGATGATTTCTTCCTAAATCGCTGTTAATATAAACAGAATAATAATAGTTTTTGTTATGTGATTGATATTTTAGGGAACTCCATCAAAGGAAGTTGATTCTGCTAAAGAAAGTTCAAAGCCTGAACGACCATCTGTGTTGGCCAAGAGAAGTACACATGCTGCTTCTTTAAAACATAGTAAACCAGCTTCTAGTGTTGATACTGAAATTGTGGGTGGATCCACAATAAGTTCTCAGGCTATGCTGAAGCAGGAGGTTTCTACTGCTTCATCAAAAGGCACTACTATTAAAACAGGTGTGCTGTTTTGTTGTTAAAAATTGAGCAACTATCTCCAAATTTACTTCCTATTGTACATATTGCATAGCACCTAAAGGTTAACATGAGGCTTAAATAATTTGCAGGTGATCGAGTAAAAGTTGTTGGTAACTTCCCTTCTGCTGTCTCATCAATACAAAATCATCCTTCGAGGTACTTTGTCTGATGGAAGAATTATTCTGAATACAATTTAGTCAATCTGCATTTGATCTGAACTTGTGGAGAAGAGAGATCTTTTTTATCCTTTTTGTTGAGGAGGCTATAACCATTGAAAATCATTCAAAAGAAGATTAAAGGAAGAATATTGAATTTCTGATTGACAGCAATTTGTTTTGAGTGGCATGAGTGTACTTTTCTCTTTTGTGAATATTATTGCTTCTGAATTTGAAATCACTTTGAAATGGTATCTCTCAGTTCAGTTGCAGCTTTGATATATATGCAGACTTTTATTGTGATCTTTGTGAATATTCCTACCTGCTGATATATATGCAGACTTTTATTCTGTTTCTTCTGAACTTCCAGCTTTGGTTAATAAGGCTAATTTCTTGTTATTAACTTATATTTTTTTGGGCTTGATTAGAACTGTACCTTTAGTTTATGGCTTGTTCATTATTTCAGATACGGCACTTATTTAATTGATCTGCATTGATTTATTTAATTGCTCTGCATTGATTTATTTAATTGCTTTAGCAGGTTTAGACTTTAGTGTGTTGGGTCACACCTTTAGTTTGCTGGAACATAGAAAAGTGGTTAAACTAGAGGCTTAACCTGGTTTTGTCCCTGCTCTTCTCAGTCTCAACTAAATTATTTTCAGTAACTGATTTTTATGCATGTGCCTTATGATTGTCATATGTTTCCATGTGAAAATAGCTTTTTAACATAAAAACTGATAAAAAACAAAGTGTCTTTTGATTTTTGAGGCTGTGACTGTGTGCTGCTTCAAGTTAAGGGAAAATGAGCACCATTTATATCTGTGGCCTGTGGGTTATATTTAATTATTTATAATTATATACCTTTTTTTAGATATCGTTCATTCACTACTTCTTTAGCTCATCAGATCTCCACTAACACTATTGCCTATCATAGGTCTTATCTTTCTTTTTTACAATATAAATACTAAAATAGATGTTATTACTTATATCAAGGGGTTGGTTTGCTTTTCTAAATATGGCCTAAGAAACAATATCTTTTACTTTTCCTCCAATTTTTCATCTTTCAATAGGAAGATTTGATAGAAAATACAATAGTAGGAAGTAGCCATTTTCATAGAAATATAGAGGATCTGTATTTGTTTTAGTCTTCTGGTCTTTTTCCTGTCAATATTGTTCCAGTAGATATGATATTTGCAGATATATATAATGTAATTTATGTAGTGAATTGGCACCTTGAAAATTTTCATATAAATGACTAAATGTGTTCTTTGGATTTAGAATATGGCATCTGCCTTTGGACCTATTGAGTTGTCAAATCAGTTTAAGATTGTGCTTGTCCGTAACTCCACATATAGATTAAATTAAATCTCCTGATCCACTTTTCATGCAATTGTTTCTTTGAGCATAAATAACAAAAACATGCTTGAAAAGGATAAAAAGAGGGATACCATGCCCACATATTTTGACTTGATGTGTATTAAATTTTATACTTCTTGAAACTTGAAATTAATTTACTGGTTTCAGGGGATATTTCTTTTAATAATTTCTTTGAAGGTAGTTTTGCTCTGTTTGCATGACTGCCCTCTGTTTCATTAAAAAGACAATAACACTGAATTGTTTCAACATTTTTAATATTATTGTGCTTTTCTCTTGATCAACGGATAGAACTGCAATGTTAGATGAAATAATTGATCTGCATTTGTTTATTTCAGATACTGCACTTATTTAATTGATCTGCCCTGTTTCTATCCAAGGAACAAGCTTTTGCCTTCTTCGATTTCGCCTGCTGCTCTTCTGTCCTGTGCTATCCGGTTCTGTCCTAATTTCCACCTTATTGTGGTTTATTGGCTAAGATAGAGTACTGTTTAGAATCTTTACATGTATGGTTGGCTAATGACTTTTATTAGAAGATACTTATGTATGTAAGATATGTTTTTTTATAGAATATTAGTAGTAAATTCTAAGTGATATTATGGTTATTTTAATATGGCTATGCATACTTTAGTGTGAGATGTATGAATATTTACAATTAACTTTATTTTAGTACTTTTGGATCATTATTATAAATATATTTTGGTTAGAGATAATTTTTATTATTTAAAAAAATTATTTAGTATAATTGTGTATTTATTTTTATTTTATAATATTCAACTCATTTAAATAAAAATGTAGAATTATTATATATGTAATCATATTAACTATTATGTTGTATTAATAATTATTATATATATATATATATATATATATATATATATATATATATATAGAGAGAGAGAGAGAGAGAGAGAGAGAAAATAAGACCTAAGGCTACACTTATATACAGTAGCTATAGTATACAAAAAAAAGGGACCTAAGGCTACACTTATAAAAAGTAGCCATGGTATATAATGTGGCTACGCTTTACAGTGATGCAGTAGCGTTGAAAGGTAGCCTATTCTGGCAAAAATGGAAGCTGAAAAGCGTAGCCTTTGGTCCTGGACAGCATCACTTGAAAAGCGTAGCCTATTTCCAAACGCCAAAAGCGTAGCCCTTGGTGCAGAAAAGCGTAGCCTTTGAGAATAGGCAACGGCCGAATAGGAATCACCCCAAAAAGCGTAGCCGTAGCCTAAAAAGCGTAGCCGTAGCCTAAGGCATCATTTTTTTTCACTTTTGGCTACACTTTTCAAGTGTACCTGAATGGGTGTTTTTCTTGTAGTGGATGATGGCTCTGATAATGAGTGGTGTAGTGAGTTAGGGCAAGTAGAGGGAAGGAAGAAGACCAACTCTATTTTATTCTGATGGGAGCTCATCAAATTTTTTTTTTGAAGTGTTGAAAGAATATTATGTTAGGGTTTAGAGTGGGAATGAAACCAAAAATATATAATATTTGTTTTAAATTTATTTTAACTTTATTTCTTCCAAAAATAATATTTATTATATATTTATAACAATAGTTTTTTAGTGTTCTATAAATTTAGTATTTATAGATAATTATTTTTATATGTTTTTTAATTTGCATAATTATTTAAATAATATTAGAAAATTATTGCTTGATAAAAAATTATTGTCATGGTTATGAAATTATTCTTTAAAATAGTTAAAGAGAACAATTTTATTTTGTTGCTATAATGTAATGAAAAATTGAACTTCAATAGCAATACTCTAAAAATTGTTGTCTAAGACTATCTTATAGAATGGTTTTAAAGTGTAGCATTTTGACAACGATTTTTATGTGTGTTTTTTTGTACAATTATTTAAACAACATTAAAATCGTTGCTTAAATACAAATAATATGCATCCTAAAAACCGTTGTAAAAAATCGTTCTTTAAAATAGTCAAAGAAAACGATTTTATTTTATTGCTATAAAATAATAAAAAATTTAACTTCATTAATAATATTGTAAAATTTTTTTGTCTAAAATCATTTAAGAAAACAATTTTAAAACGTTACAAAATTTAGTGTTGCTAAATCCCATATATATTGTAGTGTGTAAAAAAATACTTAAATTTTGAGGACCTCACCTTTATTTGACATTGACAATATCATAAGACCATAACTAATTGGATAGCACTCTTATTTATGGCATCATTGTCCGTCATACATATAAGCTAATCCATTTGTATCAATTTCGATATTTTTAAAGTGCAATGCAATAAAGTTATCATTTCAATTCTTCATACAAAAAAATGTGGAATCGAAGGTGATTGCGTATATTTATAGTAATCGGAAGGAGTTATCTAATAAGATTCTCACTCCAATATAAGCCTTGCACAACTGTCTTCTCAAAACTATAGAGAAATTGATTGTTGTCCCCTTCTATAATTATGATTCGCTGGATGTTGATCATTGACAGTTTAATAAGGTGTTTTAGGCATTTTTGTCTGTTAAAGTTTGATGGATATTAGTGGCTAAGAGAAATGGGTTAAATTTTGGCTTCTTTTTTTTTTTTTTCAAATTTAAATTCTATTGAGACATTTTAAGTAGAAAATTGGAGAAACTCTAGTTTTGTCTCTTAATTCGGTGGAAGCCAAAACAGAGTTACGTACAAAGTGTATTCCAATGAAGTGTAATTGAATAGTAGAATCAGGAGATACTTTTGTTTTGTCTCCCAAAGTTTAGAATCAGAAATAGAGAAGGGAAAGAGGGATGACACACAGATGTATCCTAATTCAGTTACTCAGTGCAATGTAGCCTACGTCCAATCTCCATCATAACTAACAATGATGGAATTTCACTATCTTTCAACCAATTACAATCACCAATTCTCCCTAGGATTCTAACCCAAACCAGATTTGACTAGTAACTCACCCTAACTTTTCAACAGTAAAGTGCTAACCCAACTTGTAAGGGAATCTCCTCAGAATCATGATAGCAAAATAAAAAAACTTACAAAGAATTTCTGAAATAACTATGGTTTTTTCTCTAAGTTTAACTTTCTACCTTTTTACCATTCAATGACTTTTTTTTACAAACCTCACCATTTTGTCTTTTACTATTGAAACACAGAAAGACTAAACTGAAAAAATGAGATACTCAATAAAAACCGTGAAGGAGAAGAATGGATAGTGTAGTGAGCTATGGAACCTAAACTTTGTGCTTTCTCTCATTGCTTCAATCCTTGGCTATTCACCCCTTTAATAGAGGAGTGAAGCTTCCAGGGCTTGAAACCTTTCTTCAGCACTTGTTACTCTTCTTCTCTAAAAAATCAAACACAACAGCAACGTGACAGAAGAGAGAGAGGGTCGAAGCAATGACTGAATCAAACATGCAACCATACCTTCAATCTTCTCTTTCAAACTTTTTTTTCTTGCTTCTTGAATTTGAACCATGCATGCTTGCTTTGGCTCCGAGTCATTTTTCTGATCGTTGATTCACAGCAGAGCACCATTATCTTTACTTTTCTCATTTTTTCAAATTGGTGCTTGAGACCCAAATGATTTCTTCAAAAACTCTTTGATGAAGCACAAATGTGGAAATATTTTTGTGATTTGCCCTTCTGATTTGATTTTTCCTTTTGTCCTAATCTCTTTGACCTTCTCTTCGTTGCTTGTAAATGAAACCTCCTTTTTGTTCTTCAATTTGCCCTAACATCATAATTTTCTTTTCCTTTCTTCTTGTTTCAGAGAGTTCACGTGATGTGATGTGAAAGAAAAGAGAAGAGAGAGAAGAGAAAGTTTTGGTTTTGGTGGATGTGAAGTGAATGGATTTAAATGTAATAAAGTTCAAGTTCAAGAGAGTGAGTTTGGATATGGACCACCGTTTGAGCTTATGATGATGATTTTGGGACAGATTTATTTCTTTCAGATTGCTTGCTTTCATTTTCACTCATGCTTTGAATTGAAAATATGATATGAGTGCTTTTTTTGAATCAACATTGAGTTTCATTAGTTTGTTTGGCCTATTTTTCATGCTTCTTGGGCCAGTGAGATTTAATTAATTTTTCTGTGCATTAAACAAAAAAATCACACAAACAATTTGATAATAACCCAATAATGTTTAGTCATCATCTTAACAATGTTTTAGTTCTTTAAACTCAACAAAGTTTTTAAGTACTGCAAGCCATTTGCATTGGTAGGCAGTACACATTTTTTTCTAAATATGGTAAAGGTTTGCTAGTCGGTGTTGCTTAAGACAGGAATAATAATATTCTTCTTCTCATTGCATTTGCAATTGTCGAGTTACTAGTTTATTGGTTTATTGGTCTAACCGATCCAATCGTGGTTCAATTGAAAAACTGTTTTATAATAAAATAATGAATAAATTATAAATAAACACCTTAAAATATAATTATAGTCTAATATAAACATCTTCTAAATTCAAAGAATTATATGAAATGTCATCTACCAAAGTGTTATGATCTTGTGAAACTACAAACTCAAAAATTAAATAACAAAAGAAAATATTCAACAAGAACTTCAACCCAGCAATCTTCTGAACTAAACTTGAATGGAGATGCAACTTACTCGCAATCTTTTTATCATATCCAATCACAGAAAAAAAAATAGATAATGCCAAGGGATTTGGAAGAATCACAACCAAGCCTATGCATCTTATGAAAAACAATTCAGGACTTAATTCAATTCATTTTTTTTCTTTATTGAATTAAAAACAAAACAAAGCAACAAAACAGAATATAGTACAACAATGAGTAGAGCTACTCATTCAAAAATTTAATCTAAGTAGCACTAACATGAATGATGCCAATCTATTATGCAGTGTGCCTAATGCACCATTCACCAAGCATTCTGCCTTCTATTTTATTAAAAAGTCCAAATTGTTTTGAAGTTAACCATAATAGAAAAAGAACCTAACTTTCAAGATGCAGTAACAAAATCATGAAATTTGAACAAAATCAAATATTCAAACCAAAACTATCATAAGTAAAATCAATGCTCAATATTACTAAATATACAGGCCAAAATTATAATCAGAAAAATCAATGTCTAATCTTATTATTTATAAATACATTCAAAAAGGAGGACACTCACAAATTTAGCATGATTTTAAAGTAGAACAAGAGTGAGGGCAGATGAAAATCAGTGACAGCATAATGCCAAGGCACAACAGAGGCAGCAACAGAGATAGCGACTCTAGCGGCCCTCTTCGAGTTCAAACATCGCGGCGGCAGCGACGACTTTACCCTTCACATCACCTCCTCCCACGACTTCCCCCATCTCTTCTTTCGCCTTCTTTCGAAGCTGGATCTGTTTTTCCCTTCTCAACAGAGAATTTAAAAAAGAAAACAAAGATTAAGAACTGGGCAGTTGCATTGACCTTCAAGCAACACAAGAATAAGAAAAAAATACACAACACAACAGCCTCTACAGTTCAATAGAGCATGAACAATCTCACATCAGCTTCCAAACACACCACAAAATCAGCCTTTGCCCAAGCACTGACCTTCGAGCAAAACAACAAGAGGGACGAGAGCAACACAGTGAGCAGAACAGCGAGAGGGACGACAAGCAAGCCGACGAGTAGGACGGAACGCAGACGATGACGATGGATAGGGAAAAGAGACCAGGTCCTAGAGACTAGGAGAATATTAACAACGTCACAGGGCGAAGATTGAAGCCAATGCTACGTGCGACGGATAGCGACAATAGTGAAGAGGATGTGGTGATGGTGGAGGCTAGATTTTCCTTTGGCTGAGGCTAGGTCACATGATGACCAACTTGTTGAAATGCATAAACATAATGTTGATGGGAACACGATACTTACCTATATCCAATTATATATCATTTTACGCATTTGAAGATGAAGTATATACAAGTTAAAATTTTGATTGAAAGTATATTTTTGCATCCAAATGTTATATCCATTCATTCTCTCTTTTCATTCTTTAAAAATTTTCCTTTTTTATAAATATTTTTACAATATTCTACTAGTTATTTTGTTAATGTGTTCTTTTGTATATTTTTTAAATATAGCTAAGTTTTTTTTAATATTAAGAAGCCTCTCAGCCCTAACGACTCCACGACCCAATGGGAATTAGGCCCCCTTAGGCCCAATTCTCCCCTTCGACCTTAGGATCTCAGACAACTCAGCAGAGATCGCTAACCGAGATCTGATTACATATATAAATCTAATCTTGCCTAAATTAGAAGATCGGAAGAGGAAAGAAATACATATATAAAAGGTAGTCATGCACTCCCCCAGGTATGAGACACGAAAAATGCTAAACCTCATCCTCTAAGATCAATTTTGACTTGGACGTCAGAGTGTCTTTGCAAGCCCCTCCTGTAACACCCTAATATTCAAATCCTTATGCTCAAGTCATAAGTCAATGATATTACGGTGGTACGACTCTCAGGTGGATTTTTAATATATAAATATAGGTAATTTCGAAAGGAGTATTAATCGAGAAGCCTGAAAAGAGTAGAAATAAAATCGCGAAGACGTATCACTCA
This sequence comes from Arachis stenosperma, assembly GCF_014773155.1. Taxonomy (NCBI): domain Eukaryota; kingdom Viridiplantae; phylum Streptophyta; class Magnoliopsida; order Fabales; family Fabaceae; genus Arachis; species Arachis stenosperma. The sequence continues at coordinate 145,861,117 of NC_080385.1, forward strand.
CGTTTCGACAACGAAAAGATAAAACGTGAAGCCGAAAGCGATATACGGACAGGGCATAAAGGAGATAAAGAGATAGATAACAGATAGATATATATAACATAAGTAATAGCCACTAGTCGCGACCCGCGAAGTTTAGGCCGGCTAGGGTACAGTATGAAAGTAACTGACAACAGTACATCCTAATCTCTCCCAAAGGAAACATAAGAGCCTCTATAGGCAAGTTCCAAAAGAGTTCAACACATAATATAATCTTTTCAAAACAAAGGTGGAGAGATTCTAAGGAAAACACAAAGTAGAGAAAATAAATATCTTCGCCGTCTCTCAGACGAATCGCAGCTCACTTCTGAGCATCTGAACCTGTATCTGAAAAACAAGAGATATATACGGAATGAGAACCCCGGGCCCATGGGTTCCCAGTACGGTAAAAGTGCCAAATAAATACAATGCACTGCAATAAAACTCACTAAGCATCCTAAACTCCTTTTCACCAAGTATCCAGCCTAGATTCTCACTAATCCATAAATAGGCATCTGTCGTAAGGGGATACTAAATCTAGTTCATGTTACACATGTTTCCCAACTCGCTGATTCTTCCACAAATCAGACTCAGAATCATAAGCAAAACCATCACCAGTTGTTCTGCCTCAGCAACTCTATATCAATACATCATACCCTCGCCTGGAGCTAGTGAAATCACATCACTGCATCTACCCAGGGGGCTTAAATTATCTCATTCAAAAATCATCATCATCATGCAATCGCGTTATCAATTCATCTCATCAAGAACAGCCACCAACATCCACCGACACCAACATGAGGGATCTCTCAGTTGTACAAACACAAGCAATACAGACAAGTAATACACAAATAAGGTACAAGTAGAACAAGTAGCACGTAATCAGGTAACATAGCATATATGACATAGAAATCCAAAACAAATAGGCAAACCCAAACAATTCAAACATATGCAAATGATGTATGCCTGCCCTATGGCTGATGATATCATCTGTCGGTTATATAGCTAACCCGACATGTCCTGGTAGCTAACCATTGGACAGAAACACCCCTCGCGGAGCAAGTAGGTTTGAGCTACAACCCCCTTGCTACTACCCGCTCAACCCAGAGCCAGTGGAACAACCACTACTACGGCTACTACCCAGGCGGGTGTTTAAAAGCTCAACCTGGAGCAAGTAGAACAACCACTACTGCGGCTACTACCCAGGCGTCACAATCTCTGACCTGGAGCAAGTGGGATGAACCACAACCCTTGCTACTGCCCAGGTATCTTAAGCATTAACCCGGAGCAAGTGGGACGAACCACAACCCTTGCTACTGCCCAGGTATCTTAAACATTAACCCGGAGCAAGCGGGACGAACCACAACCCTTGCTACTGCCCAGGTATCTCAAACATATATTCATTCAATCTCAATTCATATTATCAATTCTCATTGTTATCAAATCTCAAACATTAACCTGGAGCAAGTGGGACGAACCACAACCCTTACTACTACCCAGGTATCACAAATACATTCATTCAAAACTCCATAATTAAACTCATTTATCATAAACATCCTTTTCCGTCTCACACCCGGAGCAAGTGGACAACGCCACTGCCTACTACCCAGGGTTACACATCACATTTTAACATCTTCCATTATTATCCATTTAACACATTCATTCATTAATCATATATGCAATTATTCTCAGCCATAATCAATAATGGCTTTGCCGTGACCCGGCAATAACTCAGCCATCCGGCTCATGGTCCAATCAAGAACCAGCCATTTATCAATAAATATAGCCCTTCGGCTCATGGCATACACGGTACTCCCACCGTCATCCTCCATATCTCATATAATCATCGTTGGTCATCATTGATCATAACTTTTCCCCTTGCTTCACTCGCAAGTTACCACATCCCCTAACTCTTTTCTCATTGATAGGCATATCATAATGATTTAATACATAAGGGGTGAGATCGGAGGCTTAAAATTATGAGATTTGGCTTTTAAATCTCAAAAATCAACTTTGGGATGAAAACAGGGCCACGCGTACGCGTACTCCACGCGCACGCGTGGATGGCCACAAAACTCATCGGCGCATACGCGCCATTCACGCGGACGCGTGGATTGAAAAATAGACAACGACGCGTATGCGTCAGCCACGCGTACGCGTGGGTACACTTGCGCCCCAAGCACAAGACTGGCACAACTCTGGGACAACTCTCGAGAAAATAGCTGGGCAATGGGTGCAGCGCATCGACGCGCATGCGCACACCACGCGCACGCGTGGATGGTGCCTTCTTGAAGAACGACGCATACGCGCCAAGTGCGCCTACGCGTGGAGGGTCATTCTGCTAAAAATTTTCTAAGTTAAAAGCTGCAGAATTCACAGATTCAACCCCCAATCTTCTGACGGACATAACTTTCTCATTTTAAATCGTTTTTCACCCGTTCTTCGAACGGCATGGACATCCCGAATCCAATTTCATTTCTAAACAGATTTGGCACAAAACAGAGATCCGTAGTCCAAGTTATGTCCCGTCAAAGTATGCCCAAAAACCATGTTTTTCATACAAAACCAAAACATGCCAATTTCAACCCTTTTTGAAACCAATCAAAATATATCAAAATTAACATCAAGCCTCCTCAACTCATACATTAACACTTTAACACGATTCACAAAACCGCCATATAACCATCTTTACCCATTTCAAACAAATGGCTAAATTACAAACATATCAACATGTCATACATCCTTCCTCATCCCAATTTCCAACTATACTATTTCCAATCAACCATCATTATACATAACCAATATCATACTCACTATCACGTGGTTTCAACCCCAAATCAACCTTAATCATTTCTCAAGCATATATCACAACATACATATCTCTCATGCATTATCATACCATCAAGGCATCAATAATCATACTCACATATATGACCACATAATATCTCAACCAAAATCAAACATACCTCATCTATACTATTTCACCCAAAATTACCAATTTCCACACTTCAACTCCTCAAACCTCATTATTCAATAACCAACCCAATCATTCATATATTCATTATATGAAATTCATCCAATCACTTGTGTCATCATACAATGCACACATCAACTTACCTCCCTTACCTCTTTCTGGCCTCCGGCCCAAAATTTACGGCCTCCGGCCCAATTTCACAATTTAAATGCATAAACCACAAATTAATACTCATTACCCAATACATCAAATTTTCAATACACCAAGCATACAAGGCCACACAATTCTCAACCCAATCATCAATTCACATTACATACCAACTATGCATATTAGCATCAACCATTTACACAATCCAAACTTAATCCTAGGGGCATCTAGCCTAGGAATTCTCATCACACCACACGGTACTTAAATGAAACTTAAACCGTACCTCTTGTAGCCAAATCAATTGAGCCTCTTCTTTGGAGGTCTCTACCAACCTTAGCCCCAAGCCTCACCAAAGCTCCTCAAGCAACACCAATCTCCCAATTGTGCACCAAAACCATCAAATGCACTAACATAACCAATATGACATATATACATCAACCTAGGGCTCATAAAACTGACAAATCACAAGGGTTTGAGCACTTCTTACCTCAGCCCATATGAAGTAGGGATAGAACTCACTTAGAATCTATGTTGGAGTATTCCTAAATACCCAAAATCACAAGATTTCAACACTAACTTCCCAAAAACGTGTAACAGTGGGGAAATTCGAAAACTGGGCAGAGATGAATGGAATAATCACCACAAAACTTAGATAGAATTGTAGAGGATGAGAAGAGCGACGCGTGGCCGCAAACGGATCGTCAATCGGAGCTCCGTAGCTCAAGTTATGGTGGTTTGAAGATCAAAGAGAGTTAGGTTTTCTCTCTTCTCTTCTCTCTTCTCTATTTCAGCGCCCCAACCTCTCTTTTAGTGTAAAATGAGCTGAAATATTCATAACTAATATTTATATATGTTGGGTCTTGGGCCCACTTAGGCCCAGTTCACTTATTTTTGTCCGTTGGCCCAATTTTGGACCAAAACCTTTAAGATTAGCGCTCTAAATCGCACTTCAAATATTTCTACCTCCCCTAATTATAATTCCTCATTTCTTAATCTTATTTACTCATAATCAATTTTCTCAGCTGCAGTACCAGACAGGTCTCAGCCGGTACTGCCTGTCAAAATTCCACTGCGCGCTTTTACACATGAAACTATGTCTTCCGACTCGGAAAAATTCACTGAATCCAAATATCACATTGAAATCATCAAATTCCAATCGCCAAATCTTCCAACCATATTCGCTCCTACTTAAATCATTATTTAATTAATTTCGGTTAGACCGGGTATTACATTCTACCCCCCTAACAGAAATTTTCACCCTCGAAAATTCCATCCATCCCTACGAGTACGCGAGCATAGTCTGCCTTTATATCAAACACATAACAGTTCCAAGGTCCTTTTACGCTGCGCGCTTCCGTTGCCGCGCTCTGATTTCTCTATTCCTGAGGGTCTCGGTCGTTCGTTCAACGCCGACCAACAGCCTCGTTCCTTACTTTTACCGTCTCATCAACCCACACCCTATTAAATTTCAAATCATGTCATCAATAATATTGCCATCTTCGTTAATCATAGCCATCATCCCACATCACTATAATCAATCAAAGCTTTCTTCGTTTTTAGAATCCAATGAGTTTGTACTAACAAGCTGACAAACTCTTATGAATCCGCTTTACTTTACTAATCTAAAAAAGCTTTCGAGACACATCTCTTTTGTTGAAGTTACTCAGATCAAAAATCATCTTCAAAAACATAACCAAATACTCCTTCAAATTCTTGGAAAAATTTTCAACAGCACCTCTCCAAAAATTGGAGTTTACCACCCGTCACGGGTTTCCTCAAACCAATCTCAGTACCACATCAGCATTGCAATTTAAAGGTTTCCAAACGATTCCTCTGAAACCGATCATTACAAATCTTGATCTAAATCCAAGGTCACCATGACCAAACATCATAGCACTCATCTCTCGAACACAACAACTTGCACTCAATCATCATCTAAATACGACTACGCATCAATGATAATTTCCTCATCCGTTTCAGAACCGTTAAGGCTCACAGCCGCAATTAATTCCAATTATCGAGAATCAGTATCTGTATAAGCTCACTAAACTTTTAAGTACTCAAAGCATAAAGCATTTCTAATCATACCCCACTTTTCCTTATTATTACCATACTATGCTAACGCTTTTAGCGAGCTTCCGCTATGCCACTTTGATTTCTCGTCAAGTATTAGCTCCATCACTTATTTCCTCAAGTACCCAACCACAACTTAGCATGACTGGCATTTCAAATCAACGTTTCCAAACCCATCACTTAGGACCATTTCTTATCTATTTAAATCAAAGGAACTAAAAGTCACAGGTTCAATCCGTTTTACCAAAAATCTAGAAATCAACCAACTACATAACAAACACAACACGTCATTCTCAACAGAAAATCATTTACATCACGGGCATTTATCCATTTGTATTAAGGCAATTCCTTACTCGGACCATCCGGTTTGCTTCTCAGTCTAATATTAAGCTCGACATTCCCAGTTTTACTGTACAGGCGGTATTATAAAATCACACACTGCCATTTAAGCCTGATTATTGCAATTACCTCAATCTTACTGCCGCAATCGGCCCGCATCCTGACTCTCTCCTTGTTGGCAATTTCTTGATACATGCCCTGGTAACCCGCACTTGTAACATACGCCTAACCCCAATCGGCATGGCCTATCTGGGTGATGACTTCCACACCTATGGCAGCTCAAAACATTAGAAGCAGCCGCTGCCCGTTTTCCCTACCGTTTCTTTGGGACTCCTCACTCGTTGCAAAGTCATTCTGTCCTTGGGAAAAGTGTTGTATGTATCCTCTCTCCTTAAACTCTCGATCCCTTGGTGCAAATCCTTGGTTGTGCTCTCTATGACTTCCTTTCTCTGCAACCATCCTCTTCACACACTCTTCAACAATTCTACTCTTATTCACCAACTCTGAAAAAGTTCGGATCTCCATTGGTCCCACTGAACTCAAGATGTCACTCCGGAGCCCTCCTTCATACTTAATGCATTTCCATTCCTCGAAGTCTCCCGGAGCTCCCTAACACATGCGGGAAAACCTGAATAGCTCCTCAAATTTGTCTGTATACTCAGATACGGACATAGCACCTTGCTTCAACTGTAGTAACTCCAATTCCTTGGATGTCCTGGCGGAATTTGGAAAGTATTTCTTATAGAATTCCACCTGGAAGGCATCCCAAGTGATAGGATCATTCCCCTGTTGTAGGAGATGTCGAACCCCTTGCCACCAATGCGATGCTTCCTCCGTAAGCAGATAGGTAGCAAATTCAACACACTGCTCTTCAGGCACCAACTGCACTTGTAGTGCTCGCTCCATGGCCTGAAACCAGGTGTCAGCTTCAATCGGATTAGTGGTTCCCTTGAACTTAGGTGGGTTAACCTTTAAGAAAGTTGCCAGTGTCATCGGGCCCTGAGCTTCCCTTCCGCCATTGCCATTATTGTTTATCTGTTGCCCAAGGGCCTCCGCAGTGGCCTGCATAGCAGCAGCCATATTCTCTAATGCCGCCATAAGGTTTACCGGGTTATTCGAGTTGATTTCCGGTTCCTGTGTACTAGTACGATCTCTCTCACGTCCCCGACCGGGTCCACGAGGCGCCATCTGGTTCTTATACACACCAAACAATCGATATCAAGTTGATCAGTCTCAATATCAGAAGTATAGTGCTTCAAAGTACCAAAGGTACACTCATGGACTTCATGCTAGATGTATCGGTTAGATACCCTAACTAGCACAGGCACAGACTCAGAGTATGCATTGAAGCATAAGCAGTTCCATCCCTCAGGCTCACGAGGACGAACTGCTCTGATACCATAATGTAATACCCTAATATTCAAATCCTTATGCTCGAGTCATAAGTCAATGATATTACGGTGGTACAACTCTCAGGTGGATTTTTAATATATAAATATAGGTAATTTCGAAAGGAGTATTAATCGAGAAGCCTGAAAAGAGTAGAAATAAAATCGCGAATACGTATCACTCACGTTTTGACAACGAAAAGTTAAAACGTGAAGCCGAAAGCGATATACGGACAGGGCATAAAGGAGTTAAAGAGATATATAACAGATAGATATATATAACATAAGTAATAGCCACTAGTCGCGACCCGCGAAGTTTAGGCTGGCTAGGGTACAGTATGAAAGTAACTGACAACAGTACATTCTAATCTCTCCCAAAGGAAACATAAGAGCCTCTATAGGCAAGTTCCAAAAGAGTTCAACACATAATATAATCTTTTCAAAACAAAGGTGGAGAGATTCTAAGGAAAACACAAAGTAGAGAAAATAAATATCTTCGCCGTCTCTCAGACGAATCGCAGCTCACTTCTGAGCATCTGAACCTGTATCTGAAAAACAAGAGATATATACGGAATGAGAACCCCGGGCCCATGGGTTCCCAGTACGGTAAAAGTGCCAAATAAATACAATGCACTGCAATAAAAACTCACTAAGCATCCTAAACTCCTTTTCACCAAGTATCCAGCCTAGATTCTCACTAATCCATAAATAGGCATCTGTCGTAAGGGGATACTAAATCTAGTTCATGTTACACATGTTTCCCAACTCGCTGATTCTTCCACAAATCAGACTCAGAATCATAAGCAAAACCATCACCAGTTGTTCTGCCTCAGCAACTCTATATCAATACATCATACCCTCGCCTGGAACTAGTGAAATCACATCACTGCATCTACCCAGGGGGCTTAAATTATCTCATTCAAAAATCATCATCATCATGCAATCGCGTTATCAATTCATCTCATCAAGAACAGCCATCAACATCCACCGACACCAACATGAGGGATCTCTCAGTTGTACAAACACAAGCAATACAGACAAGTAATACACAAATAAGGTACAAGTAGAACAAGTAGCACGTAATCAGGTAACATAGCATATATAACATAGAAATCCAAAACAAATAGGCAAACCCAAACAATTCAAACATATGCAAATGATGTATGCCTGCCCTATGGCTGATGATATCATCTGTCGGTTATATAGCCAACCCGACATGTCCTGGTAGCTAACCATTGGACAGAAACACCCCTCGCGGAGCAAGTAGGTTTGAGCTACAACCCCCTTGCTACTACCTGCTCAACCCAGAGCCAGTGGAACAACCACTACTACGGCTACTACCCAGGCGGGTGTTTAAAAGCTCAACCTGGAGCCAGTGGAACAACCACTACTGCGGCTACTACCCAGGCATCACAATCTCTGACCTGGAGCAAGTGGGATGAACCACAACCCTTGCTACTGCCCAGGTATCTTAAGCATTAACCCGGAGCAAGTGGGACGAACCACAACCCTTGCTACTGCCCAGGTATCTTAAACATTAACCCGGAGCAAGCGGGACGAACCACAACCCTTGCTACTGCCCAGGTATCTCAAACATATATTCATTCAATCTCAATTCATATTATCAATTCTCATTGTTATCAAATCTCAAACATTAACCTGGAGCAAGTGGGACGAACCACAACCCTTACTACTACCTAGGTATCACAAATACATTCATTCAAAACTCCATAATTAAACTCATTTATCATAAACATCCTTTTCCGTCTCACACCCGGAGCAAGTGGACAACGCCACTGCCTACTACCCAGGGTTACACATCACATTTCAACATCTTCCATTATTATCCATTTAACACATTCATTCATTAATCATATATGCAATTATTCTCAGCCATAATCAATAATGGCTTTGCCGTGACCCGGCAATAACTCAGCCATCCGGCTCATGGTCCAATCAAGAACCAGCCATTTATCAATAAATATAGCCCTTCAGCTCATGGCATACACGGTACTCCCACTGTCATCCTCCATATCTCATATAATCATCGTTGGTCATCATTGGTCATAACTTTTCCCCTTGCTTCACTCGCAAGTTACCACATCCCCGAACTCTTTTCTCATTGATAGGCATATCATAATGATTTAATACATAAGGGGTGAGATCGGAGGATTAAAAGTATGAGATTTGGCTTTTAAAACTCAAAAATCAACTTTGGGATGAAAACAGGGCCACGCGTACGCGTACTCCACGCGCACGCGTGGATGGCCACAAAACTCATCGGCGCATACGCGCCATTCACGCGGACGCGCGGATTGAAAAATAGACAACGACGCGTACGCGTCAGCCACGCGTACGCGTGGGTACACTTGCGCCCCAAGCACAAGACTGGCACAACTCTGGCACAACTCTCGGGAAAATGGCTGGGCAATGGGTGCAGCGCATCGACGCGCACGCGCACACCACGCGCACGCGTGGATGGTGCCTTCTTGAATAACGACGCGTACGCGCCAAGTGCGCCTATGCGTGGAGGGTCATTCTGCTAAAAATTTTCTAAGTTAAAAGCTGCAGAATTCACAGATTCAACCCCCAATCTTCTGACGGACATAACTTTCTCATTTTAAATCGTTTTTCACCCGTTCTTCGAACGGCATGGACATCCCGGATCCAATTTCATTTCTAAACAGATTTGGCATAAAACAGAGATCCGTAGTCCAAGTTATGTCCCGTCAAAGTATACCCAAAAACCATGTTTTTCATACAAAACCAAAACATGCCAATTTCAACCCTTTTTGAAACCAATCAAAATATATCAAAATTAACATCAAGCCTCCTCAACTCATACATTAACACTTTACCACGATTCACAAAACCGCCATATAACCATCTTTATCCATTTCAAACAAATGGCTAAATTACAAACATATCAACATGTCATACATCCTTCCTCATCCCAATTTCCAACTATACTATTTCCAATCAACCATCATTATACATAACCAATATCATACTCACTATCACGTGGTATCACCCCCAAATCAACCTTAATCATTTCTCAAGCATATATCACAACATACATATCTCTCATGCATTATCATACCATCAAGGCATCAATAATCATACTCACATATATGACCACATAATATATCTCAACCAAAATCAAACATACCTCATCTATACTATTTCACCCAAAATTACCAATTTTCACACTTCAACTCCTCAAACCTCATTATTCAATAACCAACCCAATCATTCATATATTCATTATATGAAATTCATCCAATCACTTGTGTCATCATACAATGCACACATCAACTTACCTCCCTTACCTCTTTCCGGCCTCCGGCCCAAAATTTACGGCCTCCGGCCCAATTTCACAATTTAAATGCATAAACCACAAATTAATACTCATTACCTAATATATCAAATTTTCAATACACCAAGCATACAAGGCCACACAATTCTCAATCCAATCATCAATTCACATTACATACCAACTATGCATATTAGCATCAACCATTTACACAATCCAAACTTAATCCTAGGGGAATCTAGCCTAGAAATTCTCATCACACCACACGGTACTTAAATGAAACTTAAACCGTACCTCTTGTAGCCAAATCAATTGAGCCTCTTCTTTGAAAGTCTCCACCAACCTTAACCCCAAGCCTCACCAAAGCACCTCAAGCAACACCAATCTCCCAATTGTGCACCAAAACCATCAAATGCACTAACATAACCAATATGACATATATACATCAACCTAGGGCTCATAAAAATGACAAATCACAAGGGTTTGAGCATTTCTTACCTCAGCACATATGAAGTAGGGATAGAACTCACTTAGAATCCATGTTGGAGTATTCCTAAACACCCAAAATCACAAGATTTCAACACTAACTTCCCAAAAACGTGTAACAGTGGAGAAATTCGAAAACTGGGCAGAGATGAATGGAATACTCACCACAAAACTTAGATAGAATTGTAGAGGATGAGAAGAGCGATGCGTGGCCGCAAACAGCTCGTCAATCGGAGCTCCGTAGCTCAAGTTATGGTGGTTTGAAGATCAAAGAGAGTTAGGTTTTCTCTCTTCTCTTCTCTCTTCTCTATTTCAGCGCCCCAACCTCTCTTTTAGGGTAAAATGAGCTGAAATGTTCATAACTAATGTTTATATATGTTGGGTCTTGAGCCCACTTAGGCCCAGTTCACTTATTTTTGTCCGTTGGCCCAATTTTGGACCAAAACCTTTAAGATTAGCGCTCTAAATCGCACTTCAAATATTTCTACCTCCCCTAATTATAATTTCTCATCTCTTAATCTTATTTACTCATAATCAATTTTCTCAGCTGCAGTACCAGACAGGTCTCAGCCGGTACTGCCGGTCAAAATTCCACTGCGCGCTTTTACACAGGAAACTGTGTCTTCCGACTCGGAAAAATTCACTGAATCCAAATATCACATTGAAATCATCAAATTCCAATCGCCAAATCTTCCAACCATATTCGCTCCTACTTAACTCATTATTTAATTAATTTCGGTTAGACCGGGTATTACACGTCCCCTCCCTTTCAATCAAAGACCCAAAAGCCATGAATCTCATCAACCTTGCCAGGTCACAAATCCCATTCTAGGTCAGTCTTGAACATTAACACCGTTTGTGGGGATTTGCTGACAAAAAAATTTAAAGGCTTCTAGGCTAGTGGACAACCAAAATCCATTAAAAAATTACAATGAATACAATCCTTTGGAAAACCTCGTGCCAAATAGCGTCTGAGTTCTAAGCATGGTCCACACAGCAGCAACGCCCAATCACCAGCCACAACATCCAGAACTCAAACCCAGAAACCGGCTCGCGTCCTTTTGGTGGGACGGGGTCTAATAATTCCCAGATAATCAAGGAATTACGTCATAGGTTGCAAAACCTTGAGAGAAAGGTCACTGCTAGGGATTGAAATCAGCCAAGTTATAAGGGACATTTGGGAACACAATCCTGGGAAAGGCATCGCTCTGGCTCGCCAGAACGCAAACCGGAAGGCAACGAGGCAAAAACAACTCGAATCACTCTTGCAACAGTAGCTCGCATTCCCCAAGTAATGAACAGCGTGAGCGCCAAGCTCAGGGACACGAAAGGTCTCCAATAAAAAAAGGAGACGGCACAATGAGCCTTAGTCATGGGGGTCACTCCCTTTGCTAGTAGGGTCCTCCAGATTTGCCTGCTGAAGCACTTTGATAAGCCAACAGACATGCGATATGACAGGACTAAAGACCTCCAAGAACACCTAACCACATTTGAATCCCAAGTGAACTTGGAAGGGGTCTCCGATGCGGTGTGTTGCCGAGTTTTTCCTGTAACACTCAATGGTCTCACAATCAAATGGTTCAATTCCTTGCCACAAGAGTCTATCAAGTGTTTTTTAGATATATCCTGAAAATTCTTAACATAGTTCACCACCAGAATCGCCAAGGCTAGGCACCCCATAAATCTCTTAGAAGTGACCTAACAAGAAAATGAATCCACGAGGAAGTACCTAGATCGGTTCAATGACGAATGTGTAGAGATCGACAGCCTTACATATTCAATTGCAAGCCTTTACCTAACCATTAGGCTAACAAATCATGATTTTTGAAAGCACCTAACCATCAATCCCATAGAGACCAAGCACGAGATCCAAAAGATAGCAAGAGAGTACATAAATGATGAGGAAGTAAGCAGGTCGTGGCAGCCACCAAATGGAATGCCACTAGTGCCCCTTAGCAACAACGCATCCCATCCCCCGTCCCCCAAAACTAGGGAATGGGTGAGGACCAGGCGAGCAAGCATCCCCGTCCCCCGAGAATTGGAAAGTTTACCAACTACACCCCCTAACCGCTCTAATTGCAGAAGTCTACCAACAAATAGCTAACCGGGGAGTCATACTGAAAGCTAGGCAGCTCAAAGAACGAACTAGGGGAAACAAGTCATTAATCACTGGGGTTACGGGCACCGAACCCAAGATTATTTTGATCTAATAGATTCCTTGAAGCAGGCCATTTGAGACCGAAAGCTTCTCGAGTTTATGAAAATTATTCACAAACCAAGGAAGCCCACCCAAGAATGGTTGCCAGAACGGCAAGAGAGGCGCAACCCCAAAACTATCAGAGTACCCCCAAGGGACGAAACCAACATATACCCTACCATCGTGGTTAATGTTGTGGTTGGACAACTAGAGCAAAAGTCTAAATCCTCCCAGAGGAAAGAGTTCAAAGTCCTTACAGAGACCACCTCGAAATACGGAAGCTGCCCACATATTTCACTTTTGGTTGACAAGATTGCTGACTCGATTACATGGCCGATGACCCACCCATGGTCATCACAGCCAGGGTTTGAACGAGCCTCGTGAAAAGAATCTTGGTTGATACAGGTGCTGACTCCAATCTTGGGATGAGAATCTCCAAACCCACCAACACAGTGTAGTTGATCTAGGAGATTTCTTCATGAAGCCGGGTGTGGCAGTCAGGCTCCCGATTTGCATAAGGAGCGGAAGCATGAAGAGAATAGTCATGGCTGACATCATTGTACTCAAAGACTCCACTACATACAACGTCATTTTGGGAAGAAAACCCATTAATGACTTTTACGCAGTGATGTTCACTAAATTTTTAACCATGAAGTTTTGGGCAGACGATGAGACCATTGGTACTATCCACGGCAATGTAGAATCAAGAATATCCTGTAACAACGCCATGCGAAAGAAATCTCGCGATGTTGCAAGAATTTTCGTCGCCGACTTAGACGCAAGACTGGAAAAATGCCCTCGACTAGTACCAGAAGGGGACCTTGAGAAGGTACAAATAGGCGATATAGAAGAAAAATACAACTTCCTCAACCAAAACTTACCTCATAAGCTCAAGGCCCCGCGACAGCCATCCTAAAAGAAAATAGAGATTTGTTTGCATGGACTCGCGCCGACATGCCAGGGTTGGACCTTGGTTTCATATCCCACTGACTTGTCATAAAGCCGGAGGCAATGCCAGTGTTGCAAAAGCAACGAAAGACGTCGGCAGAAAGGGCAATCAAGGTCAAAAAGTAGAGTGTTTGCTTTCTTCAAGCCGGATTTATCCGGGAACTCACCTACTCGACCTGGCTATCAAACGTAGTGCTTGTAAAAAAACCTAACAAAAAATAAAGGATGTGCGTAAATTACTTATACTTCAATAAAGCTTGCTCTAAAGACTCTTTCCCACTGCACAGCATCGATAACATGGTTTATTCGGCTTTTGGATACAGTATCTAATCTTTATGGATACTTACTCCGGTCACAATCAGATACAAATGCACTGTCCTGATGAAGAAAAAATAGTGTTTATCATGCCAGCTGGCATTTACTAATACATAGTTATGCCATTCGTCTTGAAGAATGCTGGGGTCACGTACCAGTGGCTCATGACAGATTTCCAAGATCAAATTGGGGAAACGGTGAAAGTGTACATTGATGACATGCTCATCAAGACCACAAGAGCAGAATCTCTATTAAAAGATCTGTAACAGGTGTTCTAATATCTCCAAAACACAGAATGCACTTGAACCTGACAAAGTGTGCTTTTACAATGGAGGCCGAAAAGTTCCCCAGCTTCATGCTAAAGCAGCGGGGAGTCAAGGCCAACTTGAAAAAATGTGATGCGATCATCTAGATGGCTAACCCAGAATCTGTTAAAAATATCCAAAGCTTAACTGGGTGACTCACAGCCCTTTCCCAATTCTTAAAGGCCTTTGGCCAAAAAGCCTTACCCTTGTTTAGCTTAATGAAAAAAGGAATAACTTTCCAATGGACAGAGGAGTGCGAGGAAGCTTTTCTGCACTTCAAAAAACTCTTATTGAAACCCCTAGTGCTAGCAAAACCAGAGGTTAGAGAACCCTTGTTATTATATCTGCCAATCTTTGATGAAGCCATGAAGGCGGCTCTCATTCGAAAAGAGGATAAAGAGCAGTTTCCGATATACTTCATGAGTAAAGTATTTCAAAATGCGGAGTTATAATATTCACAGCTGGAGAATTTAGCCTTTGCCTTGCTCATCTCTTTAAGATGGCTATGGCAATATTTTCAATGGCATCAAGTCGTGGCACACACAGATCAACCCATCAGGCAAGTGCTCCAAAAATCCAACTTGGCGAGTAGAATGATGACTTGATCCGTGGAACTATTGTAATTCAACATTGCCTACCAGCCAAGGCATGCTAACAAGGCTCAAGCCATGGCGGATTTTTAGGCCAAAATGGCCAACCAAGACCCCGACCCCCATCTCCATTGTGGAAACTCAACGTAAATAGAACTTCTGACCAAACTTTGGCCAGTGCAAGGGTGATCCTGGAAAACTTAGATGAAGTCTTATGTGAGCAATCCATCAAATATGAGTTTCTGGTGTCAAATAGCCAAGCAGAATATGAAGCCATCATAGCTGGGTTTCCCTAGCTGAAGAACTCGGGGTCAGGAGTTTGGAGGTCAAAAGCGATTCCCAAGTTGTCACGTCACAAATCAACGAGACATACTAGACCCAAGATACCCTGCTCTAGAAATACCTAGATAAGTCTAAGGAATTGTGCGCAAACTTTGACAAGGTGACAATCCAACATGTTCCCAGAGAGAAATAATGGGGCAGACTTACTGTCGAAGCTGGCTAGCACAAACTCCTTAGGGAAAAACCATTCCTTCATTCATGAGAGGAAAAGCTTTAGCCTAAAAGCTAGTGAGAGATGGTTACTACTAGCCAACCATAGTCCATGATCAAGTCATGTGTCAAGTGCCAAGAGGATGGAAATTTTCACAAAGTTTCTGCAGACAAACTATCTCCCAATCCCATATTAGTTCTGCTACCCTTTGCAATATAGGGAGTCGACATCATAGGCTCACCCCAAGGACCCAGGACAACTCAAGTTCCTCATAGTGGCCATCGACAATACACCAAGTGGATCGAAGCTGAAGTTTTGGCCAGCATACGACAACCCAGTGCAGGAAGTTTTTCTAGAGACAGATAATCAACTAGTTCGACATATCAAAAGTCGTCATCTCAGACAATGGCACCCAATTTGCCAACAAAAAGTTCCACAGCTTCCTCGAGGGACTAGGGGATTAGGAAATATTTCTCTTCAATTGAGCATCTCCAAACCAATGGTCAATTTGAGGCCGCCAACAAAGTGATTCTAAAGGGTGTCAAGAAGAAATTGGAACAGAAGAAGGGCGATTGGGCAAATGAACATAGCTCGGTTCTTTGGTCGTGTCACACTAGCCCACAATTGGCAACTAGTGAAACTCCTTTCCACCTAACCTACGGCACGGAGGCAGTAATCCTCGTGGAAGCTGTGGAGCTAAGTCCTAGATTCCTCATCGGAACCTTTGACCAAGTAGTAGAAAAAGACTAACTGGATAAGGTTCGGGAACTAGCTCACTCTAGAGAGACAACCCTCAAGCAACAACTAGCACTCAGGTACAACCGAAGTGTTAAGAAATAAATTTTTGAGAACGGAGATCTAGTGCTCTATCAGAACGATATAGGAACCCGGAAGCCAGGTGAAAGGAAACTCGCGGCAAATTGGAAAGGTCCTTACCATGTCTGAGAAGTATGTGGCAAAGGAGTTTACCAACTAGAATGGCTGATGGTTCCATAATCCCGAGAACTTGGAACGTCATCAACCTTAAAAAGTTCTACTCGTAAAAAGTAAATGTTGGACTTTTTATAGTTCTCTCTCGTTATTTTTTACCATTTTACCCACTAGAGGGTACTTTTTTCTCACCTTTTGACCCACAAAGGTCAAAGATTTTAACAATACCCAAAAAATTCCTTTTTAAGTTGTTTATGACACTTTAACAGTCAATTTCATAAGTTACCTGCTTATAGTTTAGCACAGAATCTTAACTATTTTTTAAGTTACACACACGGTATCACAGGACTAATCAACTTGGAAACTATATTCAGAAACACCTCAAAAGTGAATATCCAAAACAAAACGCAGTATGAAATTTGACAACTTAAAACCAAATGTCATAAATACGATTTCAACATCCAAACCAAAGTATACTAAGTTGGCCCCTCAGGCATACAATATATATATATATATATATATATATATATATATATATATATATATATATATATATATATATATATAAAAGGAAAAACTAAGCCTTCTTCTCAAAGCCGAGATCCACGATCTGTCCATCAAAGATAGTCTTAAAGGCATTAATCCAAGAAATGTCAAAGTCGAGGAAAAGGAGGGAGACCTGTGAATTCAACGACTCTTTCGTAACAGAAATGACCTCCTTTGCATTTCTCACAATCTCATTGTTTCTCTTTCTCAAAACGTTCGCAGCATCCTCGGCACTTTCTTCTCCACCTCCTCAGCACGATGTTCTGCTTTTGACTTCTCCACCTGTAAGAAAGTCTCAAGATCAGTAAGACGCTGGATCTCATCACTGGCCTCCTAAACCTTTTTCTCAATCATAACCCTAGCAACTTCCGCCGCATCCCTCTCAGCTCAGGCAGACTGGGCTTGGCAAAGCTTTTCGTCTAATATTCGTGATTGCTCGAGAACTGTTTTAGTCTTGCAAACCATCGTTGCGGAACGGAGTAAGGAGCGGCATACCCACTTCGCTTGGTGGCCAAGTCACAGTAAGCAAAATATTCCTTTGTTTCCAGAAGCAGATGTTCGTCAATAAAAGTCGGGGTATCAAATGCCTTTTTCATCACGAAGGGAATGACCACTTCTTTCCCCTTTTCATCTAGTGCCATCTTCCACTTTTTCTGGGGAGACAGTGGCATATTTTCATGAAGATCACCTTTAGACTGGGAAACAATGACCTTGCGAGACCCCTCGCTAGCACTAGAAGCCAGGACCACCTCAGCCTAAGGCTGCTCCTCATCCTCCACGTCGAGGAAGGCAGCCATGAGGCTCTCTATAGTCGTAAGCCCGCCAGCCATGTCAACTTCAAAAGAAGAAGATCATAACAAAAAAGATACTAAGAAGGATGACTCAGAAATGAAAGAAAAAGAAAGAATCTTACCCACGTATTGGCAACCGGCCTCCCAATCGCCTATCACATGTCGAGGGTTCAATGGCCTACTCCAAAAAATGACTGTTAATACCTCGACAATATTTTTACTCTCCTAACTCAGACCTTATGAGTCACCTTTACCAAGGTAAGCCAGAAGGGGTGATGTCCCCTCGCCGGTCTCACTTGAAAATAATCTTCCTTGAACCCATGAAAGGAGTTCTAGAAAAGTCCGATTATTTTCCAGCCTTGGACGGCCCAGAAGGACATGTACCCTTTCTTGTGTTTGTCCTTTCGAAGAGGCATGGTGAGCAGGAAAAAATAAAATAAAAAAAATACATCAACAACAGCCAGGATATACAGATACTCACACACAAGCTTGAAGTACCTAATAGCCGCCCAACTATTAGAATGGAGCTGCGAGGGAGGAACATTGCATCAGTTGAGAAGTCCACAAACTCAAAGAAGGGGAAGCGAACTCCTACGACATCAAACATGGGTTTATAGACTGACATCCAATCAAGAACCAAGGGAGAGTCCATGTTTACATAACATACCCGCTTTTGAGGGTCAGGGAGAGAAAACTCGTAATTTTCCTTAGTGCCATCCCCGCCTCAGATCGCACCAGCATTGCAAAGCTCCTGTAAATCATCTTCGCTAAGGCGTGAGGGGGTTCCTACGACGTTAATATTGCACCAAAAATACATCCGAAGAACCCCTTACCGAAAAAATGAGCTTCCATTGAGGTTCAGCTCTCATTTGCACCTTACCTACATAATTGGGGGCACCACTACCACTGTGAGCCTAAGAACAATAGAAAATCGAAGCTTGGAATACTAAAGGGAAAATAAAAAAATTAGGGGTGTACATTAAAAAACTAAAATGTAGTTAACTGGTTAAAATATCATAACCGCATTTTGGTTAACCAATTTACAAAAAATTTTAAAAATTATATCCATATTTTTAAAATTGGTTAACTAAAATCAAATTAAAAAAATATTTTTTAACCAATTAATTAAAACCAAAATTAAATTTAAAAAAAATAGTTTTTTTTTAAAATTGATTTTTGGTCCAATTTTATTTTTTCAAAAACCAGTTTTTTTATTCAAAAACCAATTATTTTTAAATTCGGTTTTCATTTTTATAACCAATTAAAAACCGATTTTAAATTTAATAAAAAAAAAATTTTATATATTTTTTAACGTGTTTGATAAATTTTTAATAATAAAAATAATAGCAGTATAAAAATAAAAAATATCTTTTTTAAAAAGTCACAATTTGCATCTTTTTTAAAAAGTTTTATTCTTAAAAAAAATATTTTTTACATAATAAATAAACAAAAAATATTTTTATATTATTATATCAAACATAATTGATAAAAAAGATCTTTTCACATGAAATATCAAATATAAAATTATTTTAAATTTTTTTATAAAATCTTTTAAAAAATAACTAAAAAAATTATTAGAAGTTTACCAAACAAATCTTAAATTAAATACTTAAAATTTCTTAATTTGTGAATATCATAAATGCGAAAAGATTTAACAAATTGAACAACTAATAAAATATTAAAAATAACAAATATCAACGATTTATTTAAACAAATAAATAGTACAGGTAATCAAATTGAAATCTTCACAACTTGATTTATTTTCACAACAAAATAAATAGAATCATCCCAAAGAATTATTAAATTCATAAAAAGGAACCATCTTCTTGAACTAGGCAGATGATTCCAATTCTCTTATTGTTTTTCTGATATACTTTAAGTTAGCACACATTTTCTCTCTATCAGAAAAGTTTTCTTTGATGATTGGAGCATTCTTGAAATTATTAAACCATGAATGCAAACGAGGGAATTTCTCAGCTTCTAGAACCTTCAATTCATTCAAATCTTCCATAGCTACAAGAAATTTGATCATTGATCCAAAAGCTATGTCCACCATATTAATAGTGTCACCACCAAAGAATAGTTTCTCATCAACCAATAATAAGCATTGATCTTCAACATCTTTTAGAAGTTTTTGGACCTTTTCTATGGCCTTTTTCTTCTCTTCATCATCAGCAATGTCGACCAAAATCAACTGCACAACTGCAGGAAACTTTATGCATTGCCCCAAACATATATTAATTCACACATTTAGTCCATGTATAAAACTACTAAATGCTTGGACATATAATAAATTAGGAAAATATAATACATTATTGTAAATTAATCAGCTCAATATGTAATCTTGTAAGAAAATAAATTGTAGAATATTTTGTTTAATATTAAGAATAAAAATATGACTTAACTAATAAGCAAGATTTTGAAGACGGTGATTACAAGAAAATTGAGTCGAAATGGTCAGTCCCATTCAAGATAAAAATTGTCTGTTTGGTAATGAATTGATAAAAAATAATTATTGGTTGAATCAATGTATTTTTAACGATTAACCGATTTAAAATATTAAATAAAAAAAATTAAATTATATAAGTTATACATAGAGATATTATTTTATCATATATGATTAAATCCCGGTTAAACTTCGGATGAATTTTTTTAAAATTAAATAATGATTGAGTTTATAATAAACATACCAACTGATCAGAATATGTAACCCAAAACCTTGCTTGAGACCTCTGATAGGGATCAAGAGGGACCAATGGATTTTGTGGCCATAACTCTTCAATGTATTCAAGAATGAGCATGGACTCACAAATTGGTTTTCCACCATGAACAAGCACTGGGGTCTTCTTATGCACAGGGTTGTATTCAAGGAGTTGAGGGCTCTTATTGAAGCGATCTTCCTCAATGTTCTCATATGATAGACCCTTCAATTTCAAGGTCCATACCACCCTCATTGTAAAGGGGCTATACCAAAATCCATGTAACTTCAAATCTTCCATTATTGCTGTGAATTTCTGATTCTTGTATGTGGTGTGTGTGTTTTAATTTGCTAAGACAATAGTAAAGAATTCAAGGTGTTACCATGTCCAACATGCCGTCTAGATTTTATTTATAGAGTAAGCCGTGGAATAATAATATGATGGTCATTGGTCAACATGAATTTTTTAATTTTCAAAATAATATTGTGAAACAAAATAAGAATGTTATATATATTTAATGGAAGGAAAGAAAAAGCTTCATTTTTTTAATCAAAAGATAGTACAGTAACAAGTATTTATTGATATGAATAAGATTACAAACAACATTTTTTTGTCCAATAACATAAATGAGATTCTCAACAAAGCTGGATTATGTAGCTATCCAATATTCTAATTCTAAGAAAAGAATTCAAAATTAGTAGGAAGAATACAAAAAATTAAGAATTAAATGATAAAAAAATAGAAGCATTATTTGATCTTTCATCTTTGGTGGCTGGTAATGGCATGTTGGCTACGGCAGCTGATTAATATAAGTTAATTCTCCACAAAACTTGTATAATTAATTTAATTAGATATAGACATCCGGGTTATTACTTTGATCATTAAAAAATTTCCAACCATGTATAAATTATTATATATGTATCTATACGATTATTTGTTGGATAAATAAAGATGAGAAGATGATAAAATCTAACTATATTATGATTTTAAAGTACAATGAGATATTTATTTCCAAATTTAATTATTATAAAATTGATAATAATATTTTTTCAAAATACAATAAAATTTATAAATTTCTTATATAAAAATATAAAAGATTTCTCAACTCTTGAACAAATAAATATAACCATTCTCAGTAGATGAATAATTGCACACTTAGTACAATATTCTCTTAAAATAATGGACAATTATATATACAAGCATATAGCACAAAGCAACCTTATAACTTATAAGTCACGTGTATTTACTTTTCATTAGTATTCCAATAGATACATGTATATCCGTTAACCATAAAAAAGATCACGTATGTAACCGTTTGTAATCAAATATTTAAAACGGAAATAACTCTGAATATTAATAAAACTAATATTAATTTATTAAATTTAAATATATCCTTTACGATTTTACAAATAATATTTTTGTGGACTCTTAAAAAAAAAGAAAAAGAAATCATGACGTGATGTAAAGTGATGGCATCATTCGTATAATCGTGTGTGTATTGTGTGAATTTAAATTCTATAAAATAAAAAAATTAGTAAACTAATAAAATAAAAAATTAATTATTATTAAATTTATAAATTTTATTATATGCGAATTTTATTATTTTAATTTAAATTAATTAATTTTTCACTTTAATAATTTATTGCTAATTGAATCCAAAACTTTTTAATAGAATAAATTAAAATATTTACAAATTATACAATTATTATTATTATTATTATTATTATTATTATTATTATTATTATTATTATTACGCATCTTATAAATTAAAGTGTAGTAGCTATATTAATCCACCAATCAGTGATAATCTAATTAATTTTATTTATTTATACAAAGTGAAATAAATTGCTTCTTATCTATCGCCAACTTTATTATTATTATTATCTCCTAATTGTCATAGCTGATATAGTGATACTTACTAAAATTATAAGCTCAGGTATTTATATATATCTCTTATTTTCAGAAATACCTAAAGTAAGCGCTAAGCAATATATATCGGTAATGCATGGTATACATAATATATAGAGGGTTTAATTAGTTAAGACACAAAATATTCTAAAAGATAAGTGAACACAGATACACACAAATTTAGAAAATTTGTATATCACCTTGGAGCTGAGATACGAAGACACAGTGACACACCATGTGAAACATAAACTATTTCTATTTTTTCATTGATATTTTTCAAAATCTTAGTTTTATCCTCTCTATCATCCTTCTTTCTTTTTTACTTAGTTTTTTTCTCTGTGTCCTTCTGTTGAGCCAGGGCTGATTTTGGATTTTACAAATAATACAAATATTTTTTGGGTTAAAATCTAAATGTATTTAATGTATGTGTTAAGTATTGCAGATCCACTTGTATGATTGTTTCACTCTAAGTTAGTTTTGCTTCATGCTACAGCTCCAACACTTAAAGCCATAATGCATCAGCCTTTTGTATTTAAATGGGTAACTATATGATTTAAGAGAAAGAGCACGGAATAGAATAGTGAGAACAAAAAAAAAAAAACAACAAGAAAGACATCTATCAACAACAAGGACAGTTATAGCTCTAACAAAGCAACAAGATACACAAGGACAACTCTACTATTCCAAAGACATCAGCAAAACACAATTCAGAATGTAGGAAAATAAAACATAAACTTGCAAAAGCAGCAGAGCAGCTCCACGGATAGCAAGAGTAATGGAGCAGAGAAAAAAGGTAATGCATGCCAAGGATGAAAGCAAATCCAAGGACAGCAGAGATAATGGAATGGTTTCTCAACCAGCAGGGATAGTGGAGCCGGATGAACAAGGACTACATGTCTTTAGAGACAGTTCCAATGGATAGTTGGAACAAGAAAAGGGAGAGGCAAATAGGAAAGCAAGCTGATAATATAAGGGGCATCACTTCAACATTTGAAGATAAGAAAAAGAGAGCACATTCAAGAGCACCATCTCAACTATTGAGCTGAATTATTTTTCTTCTACTAGTGCTTCATTTCTGATTTTTGTTATGACTATCTTGAGTCATCTTTTGTATTGAGAAAAAGGTGAGTAAAAAAGTCACGAGAGAAAAAGTAAAAAGATGCATGAAAGAGCCACTAAAATTTTGTGTAATTGAGTTATTGAACTAGGACTAGTTCTCCTTGCCAAGTTGGGTTAGCACTTGGTGAGTTTGAATCTGTTTAGATTCTCCTTCCAAGTTAGAACAGCACTTTGGATAGCTGAGCTTTAGTGGTGAAAGCTTAGTGGTAGATACTAGTTGAATTAGGTTGTAATTCATTAGTATTGGTAATTGTAATCAGTTGATTATAGTGGAAATTCCACCATGGTTGTGGTGGAGACTGGATATAGGATTCATGACACTTAGAATCCGAACCAGGATACATGTTGATCTCTTTCTCTTCTTCCTTTCTCTATTTCTTTTCTGCACATGAGACAAAATGAAAAAATCTTCTGCATTTTAGCTTCCGCGAAAAACTGAGCTTGAGACGTTAATTTTGAGCTAACTTGATTCAATCCCCACTTCTCAAATTCAAGCAAATCCATCATCTTCTCTCCTCCTCTTTTTTTTCTCCCGCCACATTACAAGAAATTGAAAACCATTAGATTTATTGGAGGAATTATAAAAAAAAATCGTCAATAAATTTATTATTATCAAATTTAGTTTCGGACATATCCAATAATGAATTTCATTGATAATTGATTACTATCGGATTTTTATAAATGAATGACAAAAAATTAAAAGTAGTTACCGTCGAATAATTTCTACCGATAACCTTAGCGCAATACATTATGGTTTCGTGCCGAATTATTACTGAAAAACAAATTTAACAATAAATTTGATGGTAAAACATTATTTTATATTTATTTAAATAAAATCTACTAGTAGATTAACCAACGATAAATTTAACTAATTTTTATTTATTATTTATTTTTTTTTAATTCAGTGGAAATCAAATAGTATTTTTAAAGAAAACATTCAGTTATATATAATGTGAAATATCGAGTGTATAGAATAAAAATTCAAAAAAATAAGATACTGTTAAATAAAGCAAAACAAAACCCTAATCACTACGGATCCTGATAGTCATTGTCATACCCCTATTCCTGCTGAGGCAACAATCTAGGTGGTGGTGTCGGTGCTTGTCCTGACTCCTTTGTAAAGGATGGAGAGCCCCTCTAGCATGTCGACTTATCGTTATGTCTATCTATTGTATGTCTACCTGAAACAATGTAATTATATCATAATCTAATTAAAGTTTAATAAAAAAATACATAAAATAGAACTAATCCAATGACTCAAGTTTATCCAATTTTCTTAGCCTAAGCCAAGAGTGAGAAAAACTACTCAAAAATTAGAGGAAACATTTTATCAAACACATAGAGTGCAAGAAAAGTAAACATCACAAAATGTAAAAATTAATGAAACCCATAACTAACATAAGTAAGAAATCAACAATAGCAATGAAGATAAACATGAAAGAGACATGGAAACATAAAATTGCATTAAAAGAAATTAAGATCCAACAATGGTTCATCAACATAAAAGAGAGCAAAATAAGAAATGACAAGTAAAACTAAGAAGATTAAGATAATAGAACACTAAAATATAAAAAGAATTGAAATCAAAACAAGAATTGAAAGATAAATTTGAGAGAGATTAACCTAAACTACCATAAATTCTAGAGAGAATGGAGAGCTTCTCTCTCTAGAATTCTAACCTAAACCATCATGAAAACTAAACTATAACTACTTGGTTCATTCTCCTTCAATCCTTGGGTTCAATAGCATCATAAATGAGTTAGATTGGGCCCAAAATGCTTTAGAAATCGCTGGCCATGAATTGCCTTTAGTGAGTCACACTGATCCACCCACGCGTGCGCGTGGAGGACGCATACGCATCCCTAAACACTACGCAACTATGACAAATTTTATATCATTTTGAAGCCTCGATGTTAACTTTCCAACGCAACTAGAACCGTCTCATTTGGACCTCTGTAACTCAAGCTATAATCGATTTAGTACGAAGAGGTCAGGCTTGACAGCTTTGCAATTCCTTCATTTCTTCATGAGTTCTCCCACTTTGCATGCTTTTTTTCATTCCTTCAATCCAATCTTTGCCTTTTAAATATAGAAAAAGTTGATAAAATCCACTAAATTACGCATAAGATAAACCACAAAATTCTAGTTTATCATATGTCCAGCATAAAACTTAAAATTAGAGACAAAAAATTAACCTAAATACTGTATAAACAACCTACATATATATCTCAACATGAACAATCCATGACGAAAGCTAAATGAAATTCAAACAAAAAACAAAATCTGAAATAGAAATAAAATTAGTAAATTATAAAAATTATTAAATAAAAAATCATAATAAAAAATGTATATATGCAATGTGTGCAATATACAATAAGACAACCTTTTTGATATTGTGTATTCATTATCTATGCTTTCTCTATGTCGTCGTACAACGAAGACTTTGTATTTCATTTCCTTAATTTAATAAAATATCACTCCAACTTTGGTAAAAAAAATATTTGATACTTTAGTTTAGTTTTCAAAAATATGTATAAATTATATTAGTTTAGTTTTTCTGGTATCTTTTATTTTCAACTGATGCTAATATTATACCCATGTAGATCGTTAACGACACACATAACATAAAATCCCAAATTGATTTTTTTTAACATATTTTATTAATTAATATATCACATTAACATCGCATCAATATAAAAGATTACAATAAAAAAGCCTATGATCCATACTTATGTTTTCAAGAAACCAATTAAGAGTTGAGACAATTAAATATTTTAGAGATTTCATTAATTTATTACTAAATTTTTTAAGATTTTACTTTATTAACAAAATTATTTGACTTAACTCGTTGAAAAAAGAATAAAGCAATCAACACATTACTCATATTTGAATACAAGAAAGTAATGAATGTTTTGTGAAAGTACTAGCAACAGGTAAATTATTATCTTACCTTCCCGGTCGGCAACAATGACGACGGAATTGTGGTGGAGACGACAACGTGATGGTGGCGGCGATAATGGTGAAATAGAACTGAATGGGATTCTAAAAGAGGTTAGAATCTTTCATTTAAAATGTAAAATCGGGGATGGAATAAGATGAGGATCGGGATTAGGACAACTTATTTGGAATAAGGAGAAAAAATGCAGTTCCGGTGACTGAGCGAGCAGCGGTGACAGCGACATCAACAGCGGTGGAGACAGATGGAATAGCTCTATTTCAGGTGACTAAATATGATCAAAGCGAGTCCACCCAGTCTTTGGAGGAGAATGGAAGTGGCTAGCACTGGTGGACGGTGGTCGAAGGGAATATCGGAAGTAGAGAGAAAGAGAGAGGAGAGTGGTGAAGAGAGAAGGGGGTTTTCAAAAGTGAGGGTGCTAGGAAGGTTGCACATTTTGAATTTAGTTCACCCTTACCATCGAATTTGCCGATGGATAAATCCGACGATAACATATTCAAATTCGTCAACACGTAGCTCTCTGCTAAATATGTTTACCGGCGGATAAATCCGATCTGCCAGTAAATCCGCCCTAGTTTTCAGACATATTCTTTAGTTTTTCCTCCAATTATTATTGACAAATTTATTGTCGGAAACGAAAATCTTCCGATAATTCTTTGACCTGACGAATTTGATGCATATGCCGCCAGTAATTTCGACGGTAAAGTCGCCACTAACTTACGATATTAAATTCAACAGTATTTAGCATTTTTCTTATAGTATCGCCCGCACACTCCTCCTATGTCTCCTATCTACTCTTTGCTCTCTTCCTATAATGAAAGAAACTCTCAGATCTGGGTTAATCTTCTCTGCCACTAGTGTTCCATTGCTCGCCTGTAAACTGGGAAGTATTGCAAATCTCTTCTCCTTCTCCTTTTGCTATAACTCCTTCTTACATCCACCTCACCATTTCTATTCTCAATTCTTACATCTGTGATCTGTCCTCAATCTTTTCTGGCTCTCCCCCCACACTCACCTTAGCCATCTCCTCCTCATCCTTCAACTCTTCTCTACGTTCTCGTTATCCCATTCTCTACCACTTCTCATTGTTTTTTGTTCAAAATCCGGCATCGTTACTCTCCTTTAAAGGTTTGCTGATGTTGCTCTCTTTTTGAAGTGTTATTACTGCTATAAAATATCACTGATAATATTCTTTGTTTTAGGGATAATATAGACTTTTAAAAATTGTGTGAGTCATCTACATTGATATGTCAATTATAACTCAAAAACACTAATATTTTATATCTATATTTATAATATCAATATTTTTTTTTTGAATAAAGAAGCTCAACACGAAAGTGGAGCGAACAAGTCTGTAAAATAATAAAACAACACTTATTTTAAACACCTAATAATTTATTCCAATATCATCTCTGGTATTGCCATCAATAACTAAAGAGATTCTGACTTTTCCACTCCTTATAGTTGAAAAGAGTCATATTAATAATTTCTTCTACACATTTTGCTGTATTCTAAAACAACTTCCTATTTCTTTTTAGACAAAGTCTATGGTGTAGATGCCAAAAGACATCCACACATGTAAAAGTAATGTGTTTTACTTTTCTGAGTGACATTTGGCATTTTTTTTGGGACTAGTGGGATTTGATGTATACTGTAAGTGTTCTCTTTCATGATGTGCAGTAAAAGTACTGCAACTTTCAGCTTTTGTCTATTTAAATATAATGTTAATTATATTATTAAATTTTAATGACTTATTTTTTTGTCACATAATAAGCCGAATAAAAAATTAAACAATGCATTCAGTTGGGCTAATAAATCTGTCGAAGCATAGCTTTTTCTGTTTTTCTTTTTTCTAACTATGCACAATAATAGTATAAAGTGCAAAATAAAATGATGCAACATACGACATGATAAAGTCGGTTTAGCAGAACCGCCCAGTTTTCTCTCATGGAGAACTTTTCTCTTATTCGGAGTGTTTCCCTGTAGTTAAGCTTTGTGCTTACCTGTTTCTTGTTCACTCTGTTGTGCAGTTTTTCTTTTTACCTATCTTTTTGTTATTACAATCCTACATATGGCCCATCATGACGACCAGTCCATTGAGGGCAAAGTTATCTCTATCAATTCTGTTGAGGACGCCAGCTTTATTGCAGAAAATCTCAATCTGGTGGGTAAGATTCTCTCCAACAAAGAGGTCAGCTTCAGCACCTGCAGAGTAGCTCTTTTAGGAATCTGGGGTCACCCGGAAGGAGTTACCATCTCTGATGTTGGCAGGAACAAAGTTCTCATCAGCTTCAAGGATGCCCGGAAAGGGATCCAAATACGGAATGGAGGACCGTGGAGTGTCCGAGGCAGTCTTCTTAATCTGCAAATATGGAGTGGGCGTGAATCAGTTTATGAAGTGGACCACAGGTATATGAGTTATGGGTACAAATACATGGACTTCCACTCAGTTATATAACAAGGAAAACAGCAGAAACTATTGGTAGCAAAATTGGCACTGTAATGGAGGCTGAAAATCCTAGATTAAATGATACACTGCAGAGAACATTCTTGAGGGTGAGGGTAACAATGAATATCACTAAACCTCTGCCAACTGGTTTTTGGTTAGCGATGCAGGAGCATCAGACTAGTTGGGTGGACTTCAAGTATGAGAGGATCCAGGATGGTTATTGTTTGAATTGTGGTATCCTTGGTCATACCAAGAAGGAATGCACAAACCCTATGGCAATGGCTAGCTGGGATCACATGAAACCAAGGTATGTGCTTGGTTTAGGAGTTAATCGAGCCAGGGCCATCTCAACTAGGGGAAAAGTGGAGGATGAGAAGGAAATGTACAGGGAGGGGAGTGAGGCTAGGCAGGAATGTCAGGAGGAGCGGGCTAGAATGGAGCATATGGAGGAGCATTCGGCAACAGCACGTAGTATGGGCAAGGGATTATGATCAGGGGTTCTGAGAAATATTGAAGTTAATTCTGATCAGAAGTCGGTACTAGGAAAGGAAAGCCAGGGATCTAGAAAGCATGCTGAGGAGGTCTCAGGAAATCTGCTGATCGAACAAGCGGTTTCAGACAGGGAAGCTTTGGGAAGGGGACACAACGCGATAAACACTAACGCTGTCATCAGAAAAGGCAGTGACAAGTTCCATGAGATAGGCGAAGTTAGTTCTGCGTTTAGACCCAATGCCACTTTGTCTGTGGAGCAGGGAGCCTCTGGACCTTGTAAGCCTCAGAATACTCATAAGGCGTGTCAGGAGCATCTTGAGGACGGGGGGACCAAGGGGCGGCAACCTTTTCGTAACAATGCAAGGCTAAATGAGAGATGTGTGAATAAGCCCAAGCAGATAGAGGAATGTGTTCAGCACCAACAAGTGGAGGGTGTTGCTTGGGGGAGTCCTGTAAAGCTAACAATCGGGGAAGAATTGCAGAAACTTTTTGGTAAAAAAGAGGCCCAAACTGAGCAGCATAGAGATATGATAATCAATGAGCAATCGCAGAAGGGGGCACAAATTGTTAGGCATGGTGCAGCCCAGCTGTGGAGCTACAGGGAGAAACCGAAAATGAAGAGAACTGTCACTGCAACCGGTAGAACCATCATCCAGCGAATGGATAATGGGGAGAAGTATTATGTTGAATTACCGGAGGAACACCAGGATACGGAGGAGGCGACTCCTGCTGTGCCGGAGCAGATGGACGTGAGTCAACGTGGGTTGGAGCTGGCTTTTGATGTGGGGTTGAATCTGAACTCTAAAAGGACAAGGAATGCAAGTAGCCTAGCTGTCTATGTGGACTCCTTGGAGGATGGTGCACAGCAAGGTTTGGGAAAATCAGGTAAGAAGCTCAAATATGATGCTGGACTAGTTATGGCTGAGGAGGCGGGCCTTATCACGCCCCACCAACAGCCATGATTGTTGTCAGCTGGAACTGTCGTGGAATGGCGGCCCCATCAACAGTGTCTGAACTAAGGAGTATCTGTAAATATCTTAGGCCGTCTGTTTTGTTTCTTATGGAGACTAAAGCTAGCAATCTTACATGTGTTAGGCTTAGAAGAACTTTGGGTTTTGATAATATGTTTTGTGTTGAATCCCGGGGGTTGTCCGGGGGGCTGTGTCTGTTTTGGAAAACTAATCTAAGTGTTAATGTTTATGCCTGGTGTGATAGCTTTATTAAAGCTCAGATAAGCGCTACTAATGATATAGATTGGGAAGGAATTTTTGTTTATGGCCATCCCAATTATATGAGGAGAAAGGAGTTATGGAATGAGTTAACTTATGTAAATAATAATCTGCATGTACCAAGGGCTTTTATTGGGGACTTCAATGATGTAATTTCACAGCATGAGAAAGTGGGTCTGCATCCAAAGCCGACTAGTCAGATTGATACCTTTAGGGGTTTTGTAGATAAGAATGCTCTCATGGACTTGGAGTTGCAAGGGACAAAGTATACATGGTTTAGTAATCCTAGAAATGGTTTTGTTACTAAAGAAAGGATAGATAGAGTCCTTGCTAATTGGGAATGGAGGAAAGCTTTTCAACATGCCACCCTTTCAGCCTTACCAGCTATTTCTTCTGATCATACGCCTTTAGTTCTCAATGTCAAACCCAGGGGAAAAAGAAGCGGATGTTTTAAATTTGAGGCCTTTTGGGCTGATCATGCTGATTGTGGTAATGTCATAAATAGAGGATGGAACAGTGTTTGTAATACTGCGGTTGATCATTGGACGAATTTAATTCGAAGGATGAACAGGTGTAAGCAAGAATTGGTCAAATGGAGCAGGGTTAACTTTAAGAGGGCAGATGTTGAAATCCAGAAGCTAATGCATAGCCTTAAGCTAGCAGAGGAAAGAGATTATTCAGAGACTCAGCAGCAGGAAATTAATAAATTAAAAATGGATATTACTGCGCTGTGGAAACAGGAGGAAAAGTATTGGGGTCAGAGATCTAGAGTAAAATGGCTGAATTTTGGTGACAAGAATACTGCCTTTTTCCATGCATCTACCATTCAACGTAGGGATAGGAATAGAATTGAAAGGTTAAAGGATACTAGCGGAGAATGGGTGTGTGGGGAGAATGAGATACTTAAGTTGGCTGTTCTTCATTTTCAGAATCTCTTTAAAGCCTCCGATAATCTTGTTATGTCTGAATGCATCAGCAAAATCCCTATTAGAGTCACTGAAGATATGAATCGAGAGCTAATGGAAGACCTTTCTGATCAGGAAATCAAAGAAGCCATGTTCAGCCTTGGAAGTCTTAAGGCGCTAGGCCCGGATGGATTAAATGGCCTTTTTTTCCAAAAGCATTGGCCAATTATTGAGAAAGAGGTTTGTGCTGTTGTTAAGCATTTCTTTCAGGAAGGGGTCATACCAAGGAGCATCGGCGACACTATTATTGTTTTGGTTCCTAAGGCCAACTACCTAGAAACGCTCAACCAGCTTCGACCGATCAGCTGTTGCAATTTTATATATAAAATCATTTCTAAGGTGTTGGTTATTAGGCTTAGAAGAATAATAGATATGATTGTTTCACCTATTCAGAGTGCTTTTGTGGGGGGACGCCTTATTCAGGATAACATGGTAATAGTGCAGGAAATGTTTCATGCTTTAAACAAAAAAGGGCAGCATGCTTCTAGGAACTTAGCTGTTAAGATTGATATGAACAAAGCCTATGACAGGGTTGAATGGCCTTTCCTAGAGGCTACTCTGAGAGCATTTGGGCTTAATTTGCACTGGGTCAGGTTGATTATGATGTGTGTCTCGCAGGTTTCTTATAAAATCAAAATCAATGGTGTTCTGTCGAAAAGGTTTCTGCCACAGAGAGGACTTAGGCAGGGAGACCCCCTTTCGCCATACCTGTTTATCATAGCAGCTGAGGTTTTTACTGTCCTTATGGACAAGGCTAAAGAAGAGGGTAGAATCTCTGGTGTCAGAATTGCTCCTACTGCTCCTGCCATCTCCCATATCCTTTTTGCGGATGACTGCATCATTTTCTCGAAGGATAGTGAGGAGGAAGTATATCAGCTTATTACTGTTTTAAATATGTATACAGAAGCCTCCGGGCAGCGAATAAATGTTGATAAGTCTGGGATTACTTTCGGCTACCAGGTTCCGATTAGAAACAGAGTAGAAATCGAAGAGATTTTAGGGTTGCCTGCTTGGGATCATCCAGGTAAGTACCTTGGTCTTCCGGCTCAGTGGGGCAGATCTAAGAATAAAGCTCTGAGATGGATTGAGGAGCGAGTGTCTGATAAGCTCTGTGGTTGGAAAGAAAAACTTCTTACTCAGTCTGGAAGGGAGGTTCTCATCAAATCAGTTATCCAAGCGATGTCGGCTTATGCTATGAATGTTGTTCTCTTTCCTAAAGATTTTTGTCACCGTCTGTGTCAAAAAGTTGCTAAATTTTGGTGGGCCTCAACTGGTAAGGATAGGGGTATTCATTGGAGGAGTTGGGATAAAATTTGCGCGAGCAAGAGGGATGGAGGAATTGGTTTTAAGGATTTTTACAGTCAAAATTTAGCTCACTTGGCAAAGCAAGCTTGGCGGGTTTTCGAATACCCTAATGCGGTGTGGGTGCAGGTGCTTAAGGCTGTGTACTTTCCGAATGAGGACTTCAAAGTGTCAAAGGCTGGGAAGGGAGCATCTTGGATCTGGAAAAGTATTGTGCATGGTAAGGACTTTCTTTTGAGAAATGGTAGATGGTTGATTGGGAACGGAGATAGAGTAAGGATTTTGGAAGACAATTGGATATTGAACATGAATAAGAGCCCTGTTATTATGAGCAATGATGTCACGTTTGTAAAGGAGTTAATTAGTGTAGGACAGGGGTGGAATATAAGTGAGTTAAGGAAACATTTTGATGGGGATACCATAGGAAAGATCATTAGGACCCCAGTGAGTGTTATTGGTAGAGAGGATAAATTCAGTTGGCCTCTGAAAGTAGATGGGAAGTACACCATCAAAACGGGATACCATGCTGCCAGGAAAGAGCAGCGTATCAACGATAGTAGTGTTCCATCAACTAGTGATGACTTTAACGACCTATGGAGGGACATTTGGAAACTGAAAGTGCCTCAAAAGATCAGAACCTTCCTATGGCGGGCCTCGCACAACATTTTACCGGTCTTTCAGAATCTTTACAATAAAAAAAATTTCTAACACTCCTAGTTGCCCTATTTGTTTGCAGGAACCAGAGTCCACGGAGCATGCGCTGCTGCTCTGCCCTTGGACAAGGGCTGTGTGGTTTGGAGCCCAAATTCAGTGCTGTCCTACGGCCTATACAGTCACATCTTTTGGAAAATGGATAATGGATCTTTTTGAAAAAATGAAAGTATGCACAGGTACGGATTATGAGTTGTGTAGTAGTAGAGTAGGCTTTTTGGCATGGGAAGTGTGGAAAGCAAGAAATCTAGCAGTGCATCACAGATCCAAACCTAACCCTTTCCTAGTGATTAACAAGGCTAAACAAATGGAAACAGAATTTGCAGATTCCGCAGAAGTACCAGCAATAAATTCTATGGATACTAGGAGGACAGTTAGAAGGGTTACCTGGAGGCCGCCTCTGCCAGGATGGATTAAGTGCAATGTTGATGCAGCGTTCCTTGAAGTGTTCTCTGGAGGAGCAACAGCGGCGGTATTCAGAGACCATGTTGGAAACCTTCTCACAGCCTCAAACTCTAGAATTGCGGCTTCCTCGCCTTTAGCTGCGGAAGCTTTAGCGGTTAGAGAAGCAGTCATATTAGCTCAGAACTTTCAATTGCAACGAGTTATTTTTGAATCTGACAGTTTGGTACTCGTCCAAGCCCTCAAATCAGGGGCATCAATTGCAGAAATTCAAGTTATCTTGGAAGACATTTGGGATTTAGTGCGTAATATCTCAAATTTTGGGTTTACCTGGGTGCCTAGAGAAGGGAATGCCCTAGCCCATGAGGTAGCTAAGCTTACAGCTCATGGCTCTCTTGGTCAGAATTGGCCCAGCTGCAAGCCACAATCCGTCATGAACATATTGAATGAAGAGTGCTGCTTGTCACTGCATTGGGCGAGCAGATCATGAATATGCCACCTTGTTTTGGACTAACTGAGTTTCAATTTAATTAGATAGTGACTTACTTTGATTGCAGGTTGCAATTTCCAGGGCTTGTTGAAAGCAGAGGCTGGCACCTTCCTTGTCGGGAGGGGATAGAACAGCATGCATGCTGCTTCCTTTTTCTGTTAGATGGCAGATTGGAGCTGGTGCTTTGTTGAATGTTACGAGTGTTGTAGGGTTATGTCCTGTTCTTCACTCTTCTGGCTGTGATCTGCATTTCTTTCCAAGTTTAGTGAATCGTGGTCTCCACACAAAACAGATGAATCGAATGGAAAAGAGAGGTCAGAGCAGAAGGAGTAACTAACCGGTTGCCATGGCGGAAGAGAAATCATTGTCTTTGAGACTAGGAATAGGCAAAGACCCACTCACGGCAGAAGTTCCTCACGGCGAATTCACCACCAGGGGCATCAACTTTTGGGGTCGGCGACGGGTAGCGGTGACGGACATCCCAGAATGATTCCGGGCAGATTCAGGTCGAGATTAAGGACAATGACAATCTCAATCACAGAGCCTTCGAGCAGCATCAGTTCTCCTCCTACAGTCGGGTCAAATGGTTTCCTTGTTCTGGATGTCTGGGCAACGGCGGCAATGGAACATCTCCAAAGGAAAGTTTGCGATTCCGGGTTGACGATTTCAATGACAATGAACGAAGTCGGGTTCAGATCCATGCAAGAAATCCACAGCCTTTTGATGGAACTCTGCGGACACTGGCAACGTGCTTGCAGAGCATTACCGAAGAAGGAGATGAATTTTGATCTTTAAGGTGGCTCTTGAACCGGGTTGTATCCTGGGGTGTTTGTGTGTTTTGTTTGTCTCTGCCGGGTCAGTTATCTGACCTAAGGCTTTGTCCAAAAAAAAAAAATGATGCAACATATTATTTGGTTCCTTTATCAAATTTACTCATCTAATAATTATTTTTCTGATTATAAAAGTAGACTTTATAATGCCATGATTCCTTTCAAGAAATATAAAATGATTATAAAGTTACTAAATTTTACAGATAAATAATTTTATTTTTCTAATTATACTTACAAAAACTTATATTAAAATCAAATATTAATTAGGTAATACGTGCTTCAAATATTTATAATTTAAAGAGTTCAATTATAATTTAAAAGTTATTAGTTTTTATATTTTTAAAAATTTAATTTAATTTGATGTATTTTAATTTTGTTTATTTAGTTATTAGATTGGACTTTATATTTATAGTCTTATATTTTTTTTTAACCTAAAAATATTATAAATACCTCATAAATTATTGTAATTGTCATATTGAGTGATTAGAGGCGTGAAAATTCTCTTTTGATTTTATGATGAAACCATCATGGTGTAGACAAGTAATTTGAATAAGTCTCTAATCTCTTGTTGTTTCGAAAAATTGGGCAGAAGGTTGAGTGTGTTCTTTCGATTCAATTCTCAAAGTATAGTGTGAACGAGTTAGGTTGAATAAGTCTCTTTTTTGTTACATTAAGAAATTAAATTAAAAGTCAAGTGATTCTCTTTGTATTCAATTTCAACCTATTCTTTATTTTCTATTTCAATTTTAATATATCTTTTTATTCAATTTCAATTATTGTCTTTTATTTATTTTGAATTCTGTTCTATATCAATAGACCTATTTCAGAATATATGTTTAATGGTTAAATATTTTATGACATTTTAAATTTGAACTTTATCCTAAAGTAATATACTCTTAATTCTTTAGAATTGAATACTAATAAAATTGTATAATAATAATATAAATATTAGTTAATATATAAACATTGATTAAATTACCAAATATATTTTAATTAAATAAAATTAATTTTTTTCGTGTAAAAGTAAAATAAAAGAATATTTACAAACTATATATATTTTGTAAAATTTAAAGTTCTACCTATATAAATTATATATCTTAATTACTCACCAAATTAATAAATATATATTTGTATAGCAATAGGATTAGAAATGATAGTATTGAGCAGAAAAAAATATTCCATCGTTTAGAAAAAGAAATCAAGAAAAAATTTAGAGAAAAACTCAAAATAGTCCTTAATAATTATCTCAAAAGACAATGAGGTTTTTGACAAAGGAAAAATACCAACCCAATTCCTGAGCTTTACTTTTATGGAACGGATTAGTCTCTGTACCAAAAAAAGTCAATGTTATTTTTTTTGGTATAAGAGCTAATCAGTCCTAAAAAAAATCAGGAGCTGAATTGGATGTTTTTTTTTGGGATCTCGTTGTCCTTTCGAGATAATTGTCAAGGATCGAGTGGGGTATTCACTCAAAAATTTAATAGGTCCAACTGAATGATTCTATTTGGCCTAATATATACCAAAATCTGAATGTCATTAAAATTTTAATAACATAATTAATGTTACATTTAAACAGACAAATTTTGAGTATTATAGTATATTTACTGCACAGTATAAAAGACAGCATAAGTTGCAGACACCAAATGTCACTCATAAAACTAAAACATGTTGTTTCTACATGTATAGATATTTTTTGACATTTATATCATAAATTTTGCCTTCTTTTTAACTAGATGTTTTAAACTACTACAAAGAAAATTTAACCACTTCTTACACTCTTTCTTCTTAAAAGATACACATATCCAATTTAAAAAGTGTTCTTTCACTGTATTCGAGAAAGATTATTATCTGTCAAAATCAGATAACCAAGCACACCACACCTGCTAAGTAAAGTTACAGTCAAAAAACAAGTGGTGAACATATTTAACATTCTTATTACACAAAAGACACACATTATCACTCGAATTTATAATTCTGAGATGACCTAATCTTTCTTTTATATTCACCCTACCTATCAAAATAAACCATACAAACAGCTCAACTCTTAGAGGGACTAACCCTCTCCAAATAGTCTTAGTAAAACTATAACTTGTTACGTTATCTAAAAACATTTCTGCTTGCAACACCTGCACAAAATTGTTAATAAAAAATACACTTTGTTTATCAAACTTTCAGACCACTCTATCTTCTCTATCAATAACTAATTTAATCGACTTTAAAATATCATGTAACTAATTTACAAATTCCAACTCCCATTAAAAAAATTTACGCCTCCATTAAAATTTTCAAATTCACTCTATATATAATATCAATATTTTTTTATCTCTGTCTTACACTACACGCTAACCAAACAAACATCGCCTAAGTGATGCCATCTCTTACATCACCAAATGATTACTTTTCCTTATTCTTTTCAAATGATTATTCGCATAGTATACGTGTCAATCAACTTAATAATTTATCTGTGGTTAGACATTTTTTAATGATCAAAGTAACCATGAAGTCTTTATTTGATCAAATTATTAATTAATTAAACAAGTTTTATGGAGAATTAACTACAATTAGCTGCCGTGCGTAACAAACACGCCGTCACCATCGACCAAAGATAAAGGATCAAATAGTGTTTTTTCTTCTATTAAAATAATCTAAATTATTTTTATTTTTATAAACGTCATTACATTTTGTTCTTTCCTAAATTAACCACTTTCAATAACGTTATTATATTTCGTTCGCAATAAATTATCATTTTCGACCATAAAAAATTGAGCATCGATAATTTTAATTTTGAAATAATATAAATTAATAACTCAATACTCGTAAAAATTTGGATTATTCAAATTAGTTTATAGTTTTACCGTTTTTATTAGAATTATTGACTGACGACTAAATCATTCATTATCAGAAATAATATTTCATTCTTTCGGATTATTTTAAAGTGAAATTCATGTTGGGCAATGATAATCATATTACTATTCTCCAGATTATATATAAAAGACATGTTGGACATGGCAAATACACCACGAAAATTAGAAATTCACAATAATAACAATGGAAGATTTGAAGTTACATGGATTTTGGTATAGTCCCTTTACGATGAGGGTGGTATGGACCTTGAAGTTGAAGGGTCTAGCATATGAGAACATTGAAGAAGATCGCTACAATAAGAGTCCTCAACTTCTAGAATACAACCCTGTGCATAAGAAGACTCCAGTGCTTGTTCATGGTGGAAAACCCATTTGTGAGTCCATGATCATTGTTCAATACATTGATGAGTTATGGCCACAGAATCCATTGGTCCCTCATGATCCCTATGACAGAGCTCAAGCAAGATTTTGGGTTGCATATTCTGAACAACTGGTATGTTTCTAATAATAAACTCAATCATTGTGTTTTTCTAGTCTTTATTCGAACATCATATCCTCTGATTTGTATTTGAAGATCATTTTAGGATAAAAGTACACAATAGATGTAAAATTCTAAATAGCCAAAAGAGTGGGTCTGGTTTATGTTTTTATTTTTATTTTAGTGTTTCTAATTAATTTTTAAAATTTTGTGCAAAAAAAATATAAGGTGAAAATAAAAAATAATTTTTTATTATTTTTTTTATAAAATTAAATATTTCTATTTTGAAATATATATTTTTTTATATTTTATTATAAATGAGTTATATATTATGTCTTATTCCGATCTTTAATAATAGGCTAATATTTAAATTCGTTTTATATTAGATTCAGATTTTTAATAATAGGCTAATTTATTTTAGTTGTATTATATTAGATTTATTATTATTTTTTTTTGTTATAGATTTATTATTATTTAATATTATCAAAAAGACAGAAAATGTCGTTTGGGCCCATGATATTATTACTCTTAATGTTTATGCATTTTTATTTTCTTTCGAAATCCATGCTATTGCATTATTATTTGAATTTGAATTAATGTTGATAAAATATCATTCAAAAACATGTTGTTCTATCTTTTTGGTCTAATCCATTACAATGACTAAACATTACGGTCCAACCTCCTCCAAAAGTTGTTCTATTGTCTTTCGGCCTTTACAAAAAACCCAAAGCCAATCAGTAACCCACAAACGGCCAAACACACAAAAAAGTCCAGTCCAAACATCTAATAATCATTAACCATAGCTTATAGTTAACACAATCATCCATCTAATTTCTGCGTGTGTTGCACCCAACACCACACGCGTCCTTCTCTCCATCATGACAACTCATTTCAGCAGCTGCTGAAATTTTAGGCATTTAACACCATAGAAGTATCTTAATTTTTTATACATATATTAAATGTGTGAATTATTAATATATAAGTTTGGGGCAATGCATAAAGTTTTCTGCAGTTGTACCACTAATTTACGTCGATATTGCTGATGATGAAGAGAAGGAGAAGGTCATAGAAAAGGTTCAAAAACTTCTAAAAGATATTGAAGATCAATGCGTATTATTGGATGATGAGAAAAAATTCTTTGGTGGTGACAATATCAATATAGTGGACATAGCTTTCGGGTCAATGATCAAATTTCTTGTAACTATGGAAGATCTGAATAAATTGAAGGTGCTAGAAGTTGAGAAGTTTCCTCGCTTACATTCATGGTTTGATAATTTCAAGAATGTTTCAATCATCAAAGAAAACCTTCCCAATAGAGAGAAAATGTGTGCTATTATGAAGTATATCAGAGAAAGGAAAAGAGAATTGCAATCATCTAACTAGTTCAAAAAGATGGTTCCTTATATGAAGTGATTATGTTCTTTATATACATTTGCTTGAAAATAATAAATGTTTAGGTTGATTTATTTACTTTGTTGTGAAAATAAATCAAGTTGAGAAGATTTCAACTTGATCACATGTACTATTATATTTATTTATTTAAGTGAATCGTTGAGATTTGTCACTTTTAATATTCTATAATTTTGTTAAATTTTAAAAAAATATT
Source organism: Arachis stenosperma (assembly GCF_014773155.1). NCBI lineage: Eukaryota > Viridiplantae > Streptophyta > Magnoliopsida > Fabales > Fabaceae > Arachis > Arachis stenosperma. The sequence continues at coordinate 145,901,467 of NC_080385.1, forward strand.
TTCACATTTAATTTACCATATACATGAAATTAAGAACTTTTAATCATTTATGCATGCATCTCTAAAGAGTTTTCAATGAAACATTAAAGAGATGTGTATTGTGATTTGTTATTGCAACAGTATTTATATATCATAATAGATAATACAACTTTGGCTATTAATAGTAAGCTGTTATAGATCTGTTATAACTGAAAACAGAATGAGAATAAACTAAGCTAATTCTCACTTAATGACTTGATCTTGATTTTTTATCACATCTTTCTTTATCTCTATTACCTTCCCTCAAACTCATGGTAAGTTTGAAAAGAACCTTGAGTTTGAAACAAAATTTTTTACAGGTAGGAATCGATAAGGCTTTGGTAAAAATGTCAACAGCCTATTTTATAAATGAAATATGAGCAACCTTCAATTGCTTTTGGTTGACTCTCTCACGAACAAAGTGTAAATTCAACTCAAAATGTTTAGTGCGATTATATAGAATTAGGTTTTCAGCAAGAAAGACCGCACTGATATTATCACAGAATAGAGTGGGGGTAAGAGAAGGTTGAATGTGAAGTTCCTTCGGCAGGTTTTGTAGCTAAATAATTTTAGAATTTGCTGCTGCTAATCCTCGATATTCAGCCTTTATGTTGGATTTACTAACTGAAGTTTGCTTTTTGCTTAACCTGGAAACTAAATTGGAATCCTTGATCAGTATAAGCATGAAATAATAATCCTTGATCAAGAGTTCTAGCCAGGTATCTCAAAATCCTTTTTATACACTTTCAGTGTGTAAGAAGAGGTTTTTTGCATATACCGGCTAACCTTATTAACCGAAAAAGAAATCTCAGGTCTTGTAAGAGTTGCATATTATAATGATCCTACTAAAGACTTGTATAAGGAGGGGTTATCAAATTCATCTTCTCCCTGACTCGAGAGTTTCAAATTTGTGACCATAGGAGTTGGAACACCTTTAGAGTGTAGCATGTTTGATTTTTCTAACAAATTTGTAATATACTTTGTTTGAATCAAGTGATAAGAATTAGAAGACAATCTAGTAGCTTCAATGCCTAAGAAGCTGCTAAACTTTCCAAGATCTTTAGGAGAAAAAAAGTTGTTCAATTGAGTAATAGTTGTTTAAATAACACTGTTATCATTACCAGTAATAAGAAGATCATCAACATAAACTAAAATGTGGAGAATAATGTTACCAGAGGTTTTAACGAATAAGAAAGGATCTTACCTTGTTCTATAGAATCCAAACCCAGCTAGAGTATGTAGAAGCCAATTTCAGAAACTAAGCTCGAGGAGCTTATTTAAGTCCATAAATTGACTTATTTAACTTATATACACATGCAAAATCACCCTATTGGAAGCCTGGTGGCTGAGACATGTATCCAAATTCATGAAGATCTCCATTCAAGAATACATTGTTGAAATCTAGTTGCCTGATTGTCTAATGAAAAGATAATACCACTCGAATTGTAGATGGTTTAATGACAGGAGAAAAAGTTTGATCATAATCAAGTCCCTCGATTTGGTGGTTACCATTTAATCGAGCTTTGTACTTCAATATTTGATCATTAGGATGTCATTTGATGGCAAAAATCCATCTACATCCAATTAGCTTGTCAGTGGTTGCTGAATTGACCAATATCTATGTGTTTGTATTTTATCAGACTTGTAATTCTTTCAACATAGCCTTTTCCCAATGTGATGATTTTAGTGTAGCTACAACTGAAGAGGGTATATGATTAATAAGATCAGAGTCGGTAGAAAGTGAAGTTGTGAGAGCCTTTGGTTTAACAATTCTTGATTTGGATCTATTCTGCATAGGAAATTTTTGTAGGGTGAATCTTCAAATTGGATGACACTGTCATTGATTGGTGTACTATGAGGATGTAAGGAAGTATGAAGCTGGTTAGACGTAGCCTGTGAGGTTGAGAGAGTACAAGACTAGGGGCAGTAGCATGAGCGGAAGTAGTAGTGGGAGATGACAAATAAGCTATAGAATTGGCATAGAAAGAGAGGTATTAGAAAATTGAACTGTTGGTAAATGGAAATAGTTCAGAATAAGGATACCTGCCTTCATCAAACAAGACATGTCTTGTGATAATAATTCTACTTTCTCTTGTAAAATATTTGTATCCTTTGTGATGAGGTGCATAACCCAAGAATAGAGAGAGTTGTGACTTAAAATCTAATTTATGAAAATTATAAGGCTTCAAATAAGGAAGGAATAATCTGGTGGATGATGATGTAAAAGTTCAAATGGGAAGAAATTATTAGTATTAGAGGAAGGGAGTATGTTAATGATATATGTAGCAGAAAGAGATGCATCATCCCAGTGGATTAAGGGCATTGAGGCAGCGGCTAAAAGTGTTAAGCCAACTTCACTCACATGTATGTGCTTTCTCTTTGCCCTCCCGTTCTGATTTTTTCTCTTGAGCTAGATATTGAGTAAATGTGGTAGAGAGGTACTCTCTACCATAATCAGATTTGGTATGCAATAAATAAATGTAAGTATACCTAGTGTAAGCATCAACAAATAAAATATAGTACGTAAAACCATAAAAAGAGGTATATGGGACAAGACCCCAAATGTCACTGTAAACCATCTCTAAAGGGACATGAAAATTAAAGTCATCTAGTTTAAAGGGAATCAGATACATATTAGCCTAACAACAATATTCACAAAGACATGATTTTATTGAATTTTTAGAAATAAGGAGATTACATTAATTCATTACAGAGATAACTATTTTTGAAGCACAGTGACCTAGACGTTTGTGAAGTATAAGTAGCGGAAAAAGAAATACAGGAAACAGAATCTGATGTAGTGGGATGACTAATCTTAGGTTCAGTTATGGTTACAACAATTCTATCAAATTTGTACACCCCATTATATAGAGGTCCTTGTAGAAGAATCGATTTCACATAGCAAATGTTAGGATGAAACTCAAAAAAGCATGCATTATCAGTGAAAAACACTCATTAAATTCTGTGTAATTTTCAGAACTAGCAAGAGATTGTTTAAAAAAACACTTCTTGGTATCTAAATTAACTAAATAAGAATGACCAATATGAGAGATGTTACTACTTGATCCATTACCTATTGATGCCATGGAGTCTACAATTGCCTAGATCTTTGTGAGATACTTTATAGCAGTCAATCCTTGTTTCTTCACAGATTTCAATTGCTGAATCTTGATCTTTGAGGAGAGGAGCCATGTCATAAGGTAATCATCTTTCTTCTTCCAATCTTTGTATGTTTTGGATTTTGTTCCATCTTCCTTTGCAACATCGGATTCAAATTGTAATAGCACAAAGATGATCAGCAAGATTAGCATTGATAATATGAAGAGCAAGTTTCTGCCAACTCTGAAAACTATTTTCAGTCAGTTGATCTAGAACGGGTGCAGTAAAAGGCGAAGAAAAAGGAAAAAGGAGTATTCTGATGAAGAATGATTAAGGTCATAGATTGATCACCAAAATTCTTGATACCATCAAAGACTTTTCAATAAAATAGTACTGTTATACAATAGATGATACAACTTTAATTATTTATAGCAAGCTATCAATAAAATAAGAACAAATGATATCATAGATCTCTTACAACTAAAAACAACAACAACAAAGCCTTGTCCCACTAGGTGGGGTCGGCTACATGAATCAAACGACGCCATTGTGCTCTGTCATGTATCATGTCTACAGAGAGACCGTTTACATGTAGATCTCGTTTGACCACCTCCTGGATGGTCTTCTTAGGTCTTCCTCTGCCTTTCACCCTTGTCCATCTTTCATCTCATCCACCCTCTTGACTGGTGTCTTATCGGTCTTCTTCTCACATGTCCAAACCACCTGAGACGCGATTCAACTATCTTTTCCACAATGGGTGCTACTCCAACTCTCTCCCTTATATCTTTGTTCCTTATTTTATCCAATCGCGTATGACCACTCATTCATCTCAACATCTTCATCTCTGCCACACTCAGCTTATGTTCGTGCTCCCCTTTGGCTGCCCAACACTCCGTACCATAAAGCGTAGCTGGTCTTATAGCGGTGCGATAGAATTTGCCTTTAAGTTTTAAAGGCACTTTTTTGTCGCATATAAAACCATATGCACTCCGCCATTTTGACCAACCTGCTTGGATCCTATAATTTACATCATATTCAATCTCTTCATTATTCTGTATGATGCACCCAAGATACTTAAAACTTTTAACTTCTCGTAGGATATTTTCTCCAATCTTCACCTCTATATTAGGGTTTTCCCTTCTCAGACTAAACTTACATTCCATATATTCCGTCTTGCTATGGCTTATGCGCAGACCATACTATTCTAGAACTTCTCTCCATAAGTCCAACTTCTTATTTAGGTCTTCCCTTGACTCTCCCATAAGGCAATATCATCGGCAAAAAGCATGCACCATGGCACAGGCTCTTGGATGTGCTCTATGAGTACTTCCAAGACTAATGTGAAAAGGTATAGACTTAAGGATGATCCCTGGTGTAATCCAATACCAATAGGAAATTTCTCTGTCACACCACCTTAAGTCTTTACACTAGTTGTGACCCCATCATACATGTCTTTAATTGCACGAATATATACGATCCTTACTCTCCTCTTTTCTAAAACCTTCCATAAGACCTCCCTTGGCACCCTATCGTACGCTTTTTCCAAATTAATAAACACCATATGTAGATCCCTTTTACTACTATGATACCTCTCCATCATCCTTCTTAACAGGTATATCACTTCGGTGGTGGATCTGCCTAGCATAAATCCAAATTGGTTCTCTATTACTTGTGTCTCTTTTCTTAACCTCTGTTCTATCACCCTTTCCTATAACTTCATGGTATGGCTCATGAGCTTGATCCCTCTATAGTTTTCGCAACTTTGTATATCCCCCTTATTCTTGTAGATAGGTACCAAGGTGCTTTTTGCTCCACTCATCAGACATCTTCTTTGACCTTAAAATCTCATTAAAAACCTTGGTTAACCAGTTGATGCCTTTCTCTCCAAAGCCCTTCCAAACCTCAATCGGGATATTATCAGGTCCTACTGCCCTGCCATTTTTTATCTGCTTTAGAGCCTTTTTTACTAGGAAGTCTCGAATCCTTCGATAGTAGTCAAAGTTTTGATCTTCTTCCCTTGTGCATAACCGACCAAGGCTTGGAAGAGTCTTCTGTCCTTCATTAAATAACTCGCAGAAATAGCTCTTCCACCTTTCATTAATCATCTCCTCTTGAGCCAGCACCTCTCCATCCTTATCCTTTATGCACTTAATCTGATCCAAATCTCTCATTTTTCTTTCATGGCTCTTTGTGATTCTATATATACCTTTTTCTCCTTTTTTCGTGCCCAAAGACTGGTAGAGACCCTCATATGCTCTTGTTCTTGCTTCCCTTACAGCCACTTTTGTCTCTTTCTTAGCCGCCTTATATTTTTCCGAATTATTTGCATTGCGGCATAAAAATCACTCTTTGAAGCACTTCCTTTTTATCTTTATCTTTTCTTGTACACTCGCATTCCACCACCAAGACTCCTTGTCTCTTAGTCCTATTCCTTTAGATTCACCAAAACTTTCTTTTGCTGTTCTTCTAATAACTTCTGCCATCTCCCTCCACATCTCTTCCGCGCTTCCTTTCCCATCCCACTTTGCCTCTTTTCCTTCCCATCTTAGGAAGCTTCTTTGTTCCTCACATTTCATCCGCCACCACCTCGTCCTTGGGTTCTTCATAATGTCTTTTCCTCAACTTTTGCTCAACATGAAAATCCATGACGAGCACCCTATGTTGTGTTGTCAAACTCTTTCCTGGGATAATTTTACAATTAATGCAAAATTTCCGGTCGATTCTCTTCAACAAGAAGAAGTCGATTTGAGAGCTTGTCATGCCACTCTTATAGGTTATAAGATATTCGTCTCTCTTTTTAAAACATGTATTTACGATGAGAAGGTCAAAGGTTGAGGAAAAGTCCAAAATAGTTTTACCCTTGGCATTGATCACCCCGAAACCATGGCCTCCGTGAAAACTTCCATACCCAGTCACTTCTCTTCCAACATGGCCATTTAAATCTCCTCCTAAGAAAATCTTATCTGACGAAGGTATGCCTTGGACCAAACTCTCTAGATCCTCCCAAAACCTTATCTTGTGTTGTTCGTCCGAACCCACTTGCGGTGCATAGGCGCTAATCACATGAAAAACACCTCTCTCCACCATAAATTTGATAGAGATGATCCGATCTCCCACCCTCTTGACATCCACTACGTCTTTCTTCCACTTCTTATCCACAATAATACCAACCCCATTCCTATTCTTCATCTTTCCTGTATACCAAAGTTTGCAACCAGAAGTATCCAACTTCCTAGCCTTCGCACCAACCACTTTTGTTTCTTGTAGGCACATAATGTTAATCTTCCTCCTTGTCATGGTGTCCACCACCTCTATGGACTTTCTTGTTAGAGTGCCTGTATTCCATGTCCCAAATCTCAATCTTATGTCGCTCCGACCTTTACCTTTTACTTTGTGGACTAGCTTATTTACCCTTGTCCGTTCACAAAAATGCCGGAACCCTAACTCATTCAACACTACATCCGGGCACTGATGCAGCGGCTCTTATTACTCATTCGACACCGTACTCGAACCATACAGCACATTGCTTCCGGGCAACTGGTGCACGAAATTGTGATCTCAATGGCGCCAACAACTTGGTACGCACAATTATAATCTCAACTCTTTTTCACAACGTCACATAACTAACCAGGAAGTGCACTGGGTCGTCCAAGTAATAAACCTTACGTGAGTAAGGGTCGATCCCACGGAGATTGAAACCATGTCGTTTGGATCTCTGTAGCTAAAGTTATAGCCATTTGAGTGCGAAGAGGTCAGGCTGGACAGCTTAGCGATTTCTCCAACTTATTATATTCCTTCCACTTTTGCATGCTTCCTTCCCATCCTCCAAGCCATTTCTACCTTATAATATCTGAAAACACTTAACACACATATCAAGGAATCTAATGGTAATAAGAGAGGATTAATAATAAGCAAATATAAGATCAAAGAAGCATGTTTTCAATCAAAGCACATAATTAGGAAGGCAAATGTAAAACCATGCAAATAGTATGAATAAGTGGGTAAAGAGTTGATAAAAACCACTCAATTGAGCACAAGATAAACCATGAAATATGGGTTTATCAACCTCCCCACACTTAAACATTAGCATGTCCTCATGCTAAGCTCAAGAGAAGCTATAAAGGAATGAAGAGGAATGATAGAATGTATGAGATGCAACCTATGAATGCAACTAAATGCAAAATGTTTCTACTTACTTGGTTAAAAATAAATAAGTTCTTCAAGACAAATATGAACTGGATTTCACTAATTCAAATCACAAAATACAATACAAATAACTTGCAAGAAGAAGATAGCTCATGAAAGTAGGGAACATAGAATTGAGCACTGAACCCTTACTGGTAGTGTATATCATTCTAACTCTCAAGTGTCTAGGGTCAATTCTCTCAATTCTTTACTAATCTTGCTTTCTATAGCTTGCTCTTCATCTAACAATCAACAAAAATTTAATGCACCAATACACAAATCAAGAGGTCTTTTAAGGGTTGTAATGGGGTTAGGGTCAAGGTAGGATTGTATTTGGCCAAGTGGACTAAAATTTGAATCCTTAATTAACATAAACTATTCCACCTAACTTAGGACAATCCATGTAATCATAATATAAAATCTGACTTCCTATTAACTATGTTTTCCACATATTCATGCATTCTAATTTCAAGTACAACTCATATGCATTGCTTTCACCACTTACTTTGGGGCATTTTGTCCCCTTTCACTTATTTTGCTCTTTTTTTTATATTTTTTTCTTTAGTTTTTCTCAATGCATATGATTAATTTATTGAATGCATGAACATGTCCTAAACATTTCTTTCACATTTTCAGAAAATTCTAACATACTCAATTCTCAAACCAGATGTTTCTAAACCCACTTTTCCCCACACTTAATTCATAGGCATTCTCACTAGTCTAAGCTAACCAAGGATTCAAATTAAGGACATTATTGTTTTTTACTTAGAGTTAATGATGTGCTAAAATAAAGATCAAAGGGGTAAAATAGGCTCAAAATTGGTTTGCAATAGATAATGGAAGGGAAGGCCGTATGGGTATGTAAGCTTAGTGAAACAAGGCCTCAATCATGTAAGTGCATGCATACATCAAATATGGAAATATAGAATTAAGCAAGACAAAGATCACAATTTTAGAGAGAAAAATACACACTAAAACAAAATTTTGGTTGATAAAATGCAACCAATCAAATAGGCTCAAAATCTCACTGGTTTTGTGTGTTCAAGGTTTAAACCATGTTCCAAAATAAAATTTCTTCATACAAGTTATTCAAAAAGTTTTTAATTTAAATTAGTGAAATACAATAAAAAGTTTCTTAAAAAAGAAAATATTACTTCAACCAAGTGGTAAAATATGCAAAAATCAAATAAACATGCAAATGCAACAACTAATCTACAAAGAAAATTTAAACATTGGTGTTGAGATAAGAAAGTACAAACCCATGGAAATCGGTATCGACCTCCCCACACTTAAAGATTGCACCGTCCTCGGTGCATGCTGAGATGTGCAGGTGGACGGGTTGTTCCAACTGATGCATTTCTTCAAGATTTTGCAGATGGACTTGTCTGTTTCCCCTTATAGAAGTTTCTCCCTTTTCCGTCTTCGGTGGCCAGCCTGAAAGAAGAGAAAAAGAAGAAAAGTAACCCAAAAGATAGAAAATAAATAAAGTATGGGTGATAATGCCAAATGATAAGGGTCTCATTTACATGGAAGCTTCAACATGTACGCGAGAAAATAATAGAAGCCATGGCATGCCAGTGGTACAAAATGTACAACAATGGGGAAGAGAGTGTAAGACAATATAAATTCATGTCAATGCAAAATTAATACAAATAACATAAAAGATTAATATTGACTTAAATAGTATTGCCCAACAGTGTAAAATAAGTTACCAAAATAAATTCAAGAAAAGATGCAACAGTTGAATAAGAAAAGATATTTAACACCAATGGAAAAATAAAAAATTCAGAAAAAAAAATAAAAATATGCACAAATTTAAAATGCAATGAATGAGATATGCAAATAAATTAAAATAAAATAAAAAGAAAAATAAGAAGAATGAGAAGGGAAAGAAGTGAGTGAGGGAGGAAAAATTAGGATTCGGGAAGAAAAGATAAGATATTTGGCAAATTAGGATAAGCTGTGCGACGCAAGCGATGCGATCGCGTGGAGCACGCGGTCGCGCAACTTGCGCTATAAATTAATCGACGCGGTCGCGTCGGTCACGCGGTCACGTGACACGTTTTATGCTACTGGCGTGCGGGTAGCCTCGCGCTCGCACAACTCTCTTTTCGGAATCATATTAGTGCCAAATTTTAAGTGACGCGATCGTGTGGGGCATGCGATCGCGTGAGTGGGCTTTAAAGGAATATGACGCGGTCGCGTGGGTCACGCAGCCGCGTGGGAAGGATTATGCGTTCAGCACCAATCCTGCACCACTCTCGCACAACTTTCGGGTGTGCACCACTTTGACGTCGAAATCTTGGTCACGCGGCCACGTGGGAGGCCATTATTCCCATATGACGCGGTCGCGTGGGGTGATTTATGCCATTGGCACGCCTCCTGCCACGCTCCAGCGTGACTCTCTGTTCGTTTTTATTTTCTCCCCTCTCCTTGCGACGCGGACGCGTCAATGATGCGATCGCGTCGCGTGCCATTTTTTTTATATGAAATATGCAGAATGCAATATTAATATGAATGTTATGCAAAACTCCAGGTTCAATGAAATAAAATAAAATTCAAAATTAAACAAAACTAAATAAAATTATAATTGAAAAAAAGGAAAGATCATACCATGGTGGGTTGTCTCCCACCTAGCACTTTTAGTTAAAGTCCTTAAGTTGGACATTTGATGAGCTTCCTGCTATGGTGGCTTGTGCTTGTACTGATCCAGGAATCCCCACCAATGTTTGCGCTTCCAATAGCCTCCGGGGTCCCAAACTAGGCGCAGAAAGCCTTCAAGCAAGTTGAAGCAAGTGACAAGGCCCCAAGAGTGGTGATTGGTAGAATGGATTCCGGGGTCCCAGACCTTGCCTTTGCACCCGTCTTTTGGTTGAGCAATATTGTTCCATCCGGGTGGCAAGCAGTCTGAATTCTCACGTAAGCGGCCACACAACTTCCTAGTCCCACTCAGTTGAGCTCTATACCAACCTTTACTCTTAAACTTAAAGCTTCCAACCATGATGAACTTTGCAGGACGATTCTTACCACTGACCATCTTCCTCTTACTCTTGATGCTACAAAGAGCTCTAAGTTGACCATCCGTCTCCAGTAGCCCATATTCAAGTGGGGTTAGAAAGCTAAGGGATATGAATTTTACCCACTTGAATGTTGTGAAGGATGATGGCGACTTAGGGGGAGGTGTTTCTAATAAAATTACAAGCTTCACTCCCTTGTGCTCTTCTTCGACATCTTCCACCTCTTGGCAATATTCTTTAATATCAACCTCTTCCTCTTGGTGGATTTCTTCCAATTCAATCTCTTCTTCAGTGTTCACCAAGGGCAAAGGAGGTTGTGCTTCTTCTTCTGTAATCTCCATGTCAAGTCCAATGGGAAAGGATTCAAATGTAGATAAGAATTCATTAATGATTGAATCCATCTCTTGATCGTCTCCTTCAAAGTCTTCAACCATGATATGCTTTGGAGGTTGTACACCCTCCTCAACATCAGCTTCAAATGTCTTTGAAGGATGTTCTATAACTTGACTTTTCCATGGAGGTTCAGCATCTCCTAAGTCTTCAACCGCTTCTTCTTCTTCTTGAACAATGACAGCTTCTTCTACTCGTTCTAGTACGAATTCATTCTCTGTCTTGTTCACTGGGGTTTCTGGTATCTCCTTCATGCTACGCTCTTCACTAGACTGTCCACATGGAGTTGTGGCTGATCCTTGTATAATTGAGCGCCGAGAAGCTAATTGACTCATTATTGCTTGCCCCAATTGATGAATGGTTGCCTGACATCGATCCACTGTTTCCTTGAGACGATCCTTTGTCTCTTGATACACTCGGCTTTCATAAATAGGATCATAGTGCTCTTGGATTGATGGATATGGAGATGGTGAATATTGAGGTGGTGGTTTTTGTGAGTAATTGGGTTAGAATTGGGGTGGTTCTATATATGGTTCATATGGCTCATAAGGTGGTTGGCATGGTGGTTGAGGGTTAGGGTCATATGGAAGTGAATGGTGGAAAGGGGCTTGTGAGTGTGGTGGGTTGAGGTTGTGTTGAAAGGATGATCTCTGAGCATAGGGTGGGGCTTGTTGGTAGCTACAAGGTGGTCCACCATATCTATCAGCTTGGGATGCATTGTAGCCTGGTCTTTGTCCATGATATCTAGGATGGTGTTGTTGCCTAAAGGGTTGATTAAATCCTCTTGGCTCCATCCATCCTTGATTGGTCTGACCTTGATGCATATTCCTGCTGTGGTCTCTATTTCCTTCAACAAAGTTAGAACCAAACTCAAAGCGAGAGGGGTGAGAATTCATAGTAGTTATCATAAATAAGGGGGAAAAAGGAGAAACAAATAAACAAGTAAAAGAAAAATATTTTTTTTTGAAAAATATTTACAATAACCAATAATAAGGCACACGTTTGCAATTCCCCGGCAACGGCGCCATTTTGACGTTAGGATTTTTGCCAGTAAAAAATTTTATAAAAATAGTCGCGTTGTAGATATAGTCTCTAAACCGACAGAAATCCCTTCGTACAAATGTTTTGGTTGTCACAAGTAACAAACCCCTAAATAAATTGATAACCGAAGTATTTAAACCTCGGGTCGTCTTCTGAAGGAATTGCAGGGAAGTATGTTCTTATTATTGGTTATGAGTTTGTAAATTGGGGTTTTGGAAGTAAGGTGGGAATATGTTATATGACAAGTAAAATAAAATAATAATAACTGTAAAATAAACCTTTGGCAAGGTATAAGAACTAGAAGTCCTATCCTAGTTATCCTTATCAATTGTGATGAGAATTGGATTTTTCTTCCACTTTGTTAACCTCTAACTATGAAGGTAAGTTAAGTGGATGAATTCCAATTTTCAATTAACAATGAGTTTGATAACAAAAGAATCGCCAGTTATTTAACCAAAGCCAAAAGGAAAACTATCTACTCGAATGAAAATAATTTGGATAAGTACCGACAACATAAATTAAAGAAAGTAATCATAGATCTGAAATATCTCAAATAGCATTAATTTAAAAGAGTAATCTGTAACATGGAAGAGTTCATAAATTAAATTGGGATAAATAAAAATAAAGAACCTGGGATCGAGAGTCACTCTTAAAACTAAGAGAAGTCCTAAATCCTAATCCTAAGAGAGAGAGGAGAGAACCTCCCTCAAAACTAGATCTAAATCATCGAAAGTGAATTATGAATAGCATGATTATGAATGGATGCATTCCCCCACTTTATAGCCTCTAATCTGTGTTCTCTGGGCCGAAAACTGAGTCAGAAACAGCCCAGAAATCACTTCCAACGCTTTTTGGTCCGTACAGGTCGTGGAAAAGTGACGCGGCCGCATGGCTCACGCGGCCGCGCGGGTTGCGTTCCTGCCAGGTCACGCGTCCGCGTGACTCACGCGTCCGCGTGACTCACGCGTTCGCGTCGCCTGGCCTTGGGGCAGCTATGACAATTTATATATCAAATCGAAGCCCCGAACGTTGGCTTTCTAACGCAACTAAAACTGCGTCGTTTGGACCTCTGTAGCTAAAGTTATAGCCGTTTGAGTGCGAAGAGGTCAGGCTGGACAGCTTAGCAATTTCTCCAACTTATTATATTCCTTCCACTTTTGCATGCTTCCTTCCCATCCTCCAAGCCATTTCTGCCTTATAATATCTGAAAACACTTAACACACATATCAAGGCATCTAATGGTAATAAGAGAGGATTAAAATAAGCAAATATAAGATCAAAGAAGCATGTTTTCAATCAAAGCACATAATTAGGAAGGCAAATGTAAAACCATGCAAATAGTATGAATAAGTGGGTAAAGAGTTGATAAAAACCACTCAATTGAGTACAAGATAAACCTTGAAATATGGGTTTATCATTACTTTATGAGTCTTGGCTGTGGCCTTAAGCACTTTGTTTTCCAGTATTACCACCGGATACATAAATGCCACAGACACATAACTGGGTGAACCTTTTCAGATTGTGACTCAGATTTGCTAAAGTCCCCAGTTAGAGGTGTCTAGAGTTCTTAAGCACATTCTTTTTGGTTTGGATCACGACTTTAACCACTCAGTCTCAAGCTTTTCACTTGGACTTTTATGACACAAGTACATGGTTAGGGACAGCTTGATTTAGCCGCTTAGGCCTGGATTTTATTTCCTTGGGCCCTCCTATCCATTAATGCTCAAAGCCTTGGATCCTTTTTACCCTTGCCTTTTGGTTTAAAGGGCTACTGGCTTTTTCTGCTTGCTTTTTCTTTTTCTTTCTTTTTTCTTTTAATTTTTGCCACTTTTTTTTCGCAAGCTTTCTTATTCACTGCTTTTTCTTGCTTCAAGAATCAATTTTATGATTTTTCAGATTATCAATAACATTTCTCTTTGTTCATCATTCTTTCAAGAGCCAATAATTTTAACATTCATAAACAACAAGATCAAAAATATGCACTGTTCAAGCATTCATTCAGAAAACAAAAAATATTGCCACCACATCAAAATAATTAAACTAATTTCAAGATAAAATTTGAAATCCAAGTACTTCTTGTTCTTTTTTAATTAGGCACATTTTTCATTTAAGAGAGGTGAAGGATTCATGGAATTATTCATAGCTTTAAGACATAGACACTAGACACTAATGATCATGTAGTGAAGACACAAACATAAACAAACATAAAGCTCAAAACTGAAAACAGAAAAATAAATAGACAAGGAGATTAAGGAATGAGTCCACCTTAGTGAGGGTGGCATCTTCCTCTTGAAGAACCAATGGTGCTCTTGAGCTCCTCTATGTCTCTTCCTTGCCTTTGTTGCTCCTTCTTCATAGCTCTTTGATCTTCTCTAATCTCATGGAGAATGATGGAGTGCTCTTGGTGCTCCACCCTTAGTTGGTCCATATTGTAACTCAAGCCTTCCAAAGAGGTGTTGAGTTGCTCCCAATAGTTGTGTGGAGGAAAATGCATCCCTTGAGGCATCTCAGGGATTTCTTGATGAGGGAATTCCTCATACTCTTGTTAAGGTCCATGAGTGGGCTCCCTTATTCGCTCCATTCTTTTCTTAGTGATGGGCTTGTCCTCTTCAATGAGGATGTCTCCTTCTATGTCTATCCTAGCCAAATTGCATAGGTGACAAATGAGATGAGGAAAGGCTAACCTTGCCAAGGTGGATGACTTGTCAGCCACCTTGTAGAGTTCTAGAAGTATGATCTCATGAACTTCCACTTCCTCCCCAATCATGATACTATGGATCATGATGGCCCGATCCACAGTCACTTCAGATCGGTTGCTAGTAGGATTGATGGAACGTTGGATGAACTCCAACCATTCTCTAGCCACGGGCTTAAGGTCCGGTCTTCTTAATTGAACCGGATTGCCTCTTGAGTCTCTTTTTCATTGAGCTCCTTTCACACATATGTCCATGAAGACTTGGTCTAACCTTTGATCAAAGTTGACCCTTCTAGTGTAGGGGCGTGCATTTTCTTGCATCATTGGCAAGTGGAACGCCAACCTTACATTTTTCATACTGAAATCTAAGTATTCCCCCGAACCATTGTAAGCCAATTCTTTGGATTCGAGTTCATACTTTGATCATGGTTTCTAGTGATCCATGCATTAGCATAGAACTCTTGAACTATTAAGATTCCGACTTGTTGAATGGGGTTGGTAAGAACTTTCCAACCTCTTCTTCGGATTTCATGTCGAATCTCCGGATCCGGATACTCATTTATCTTGAGCATGAAATGGACCTCAGGGATCACCTTCTTCTTGGCCACAACTTCATAGAAGTAGTCTTGATGGACTTTTGAGATGAATCTCTCCATCTCCCATGACTCGGAGGTGGAAGCTTTTGCCTTTCCTTTCCTCTTTCTAGAGATTTCTCCGGCCTTAGGTGCCATAATGGTTATGAAAAAATAAAAAACAATGCTTTTACCACACCAAACTTAAAAGGTTTACCCGTCCTCGAGCAAAAGAAGAAAGAAAGAAGGGGAAGAAGAAGAAAATGAAGGAGATGGAGGGTTATAGGTGGTTTGGCCAAGAGGGGGAAAAGTGTTTGTATTGTATGAATATGAAGGAGTAGTGAGGGGTTTATATAGGGGTGAGGGGAGGGTTAGGTTTCGGTCATTAGGGTTGGGTTGGGAGGAAAAAGTGTTTTGAATTTGAAAGGTGAGGTAGGTGGAGTTTTTGGAGAAGAGGGATGGAGGTGATTGGTGAAGAGAATAGGATTTTATAGGTGAGTGGTGTTTTGGGTAGAGTGTTATAGAGATGTGTGAAGGGGAGAGAGAGAGGTGGGATAGGTGGGGATCCTGTGGGGTCCACAGATCTTGAGGGGTCAAGGATTTATCATCCCTGCTCCTATTAGGCGTGTGAACGCCCTTACAGTGCAATCCTAGCATTTAACGCCAAATTGCTGCTTGTTTCTGGCATTAAACGCCAGCTTTTATTCCTTTTCTGGCGTTAAACGCCAGGTTGCAACCTGTTTCTGGCATTTAATGCCAGCTTGTTGCTTCTTTCTAGCATTTAACGCCAGTCTAGTGCTTGTTTCTGGCGTTTAACGCCCAGAATGGTGCCAGACTGGGCATTAAACGCCCATTCTGCTACCCTTACTGGTGTTTAAACGCCAGTAAGTTTCTCCTCCAGGGTGTGCTGTTTTTAATGCTATTTTTTATTTTTCTTTAATTTTTGCAGTTGTTTTTGTGACTCCACATGATCATCAACCTAAAAAAGAAAATAACATAGATAAATAAAAATTGGGTTACTTCTCAATAAGCGCTTCTTTAATGTCAATAGCTTGACAGTGGGCTCTCATGGAGCCTCACAGATAATCAGATCATTGTTGGGACCTCCCAACACCAAACTTAGAGTTTGAATGTGGGGGTTCAACACCAAACTTAGAGTTTGATTGTGGCCTCCCAACACCAAACTTAGAGTTTGACTGTGAGGGCTTTGTTTAACTCTGCATTGAGAGAAGCTTTTCTTGCTTCTTCTCCATGGTTACAGAGGGAGATCCTTGAGTTTTAAACACAAGGTAGTCCTCATTCAATTGAAGGATCAACTCTCCTCTATCCACATCAATCACAGCTTTTGCTGTGGCTAGGAAAGGTCTTCCAAGGATGATGGATTCATCCTCATCCTTCCTAGTGTCTAGGATTATAAAATCAGCAGGGATGTAAAGGCCTTTGACCTTTACTAGCACGTCCTCTACCTGTCCATAAGCATTTTTCATGGATTTTTCTGCCATCTCTAATGAGAATTTGGCAGCCTGTACCTCAAAGATTCCCAGTTTCTCCATTACAGAGAGTGGCATTAAGTTTATGCCTGACCCCAGGTCACACAGAGCCTTCTCAAAGGTCATGGTGCCTATGGTACAGGAAATTAAGAATTTATCAGGATCCTGTTTCTTTTGAGGTAATGTCTGCCTAACCAAGTCATTCAGTTCATTGGTGAGCAAGGGGGTTCATCCACCCAAGTCTCATTACCAAATAACTTGGCATTCAGCTTCATGATTGCTCCAAGGTACTTAGCAACTTGCTCTTCAGTAATATCTTCATCCTTTTCAGAGAAAGAATATTCATCAGAGCTCATGAATGGCAGAAGTAGGTTTAATGGAATCTATATGGTCTCTAGATGAGCCTCAGATTCCTTAGGTTCCTCAAATGGGAACTCCTTTTTGTCCAGAGGACGTCCCATGAGGTCTTCCTAACTGGGATTCACATCCTCCTCCTCCTCTCTAGGTTCGGCCACACCAAGTAAGGTTATGGCCTTGCACTCTCTTTTTGGATTCTCTTCTGTATTGCTTGGGAGAGTACTAGGAGGAGTTTCAGTGACTCTTTTACTCAGCTGGCCCACTTGTGCCTCCAAATTTCTAATAGAGGACCTTGTTTCATTCATGAAACTTAGAGTGGCCTTAGATAGATTAGAGACTATATTTGCTAAGCTAGAGGGGCTCTGCTCAGAATTCTCTGTCTGTTGCTGAGAGGATGATGGAAAAGAATTGCTATTGCTAAACCTATTTCTTCTACCATTATTAAATCCTTGTTGAGGCTTTTGTTGATCCTTCCATGACAGATTTGGATGATTTCTCCATGAGGGATTATAAGTATTTTCATAGGCTTCATCCATGTAATTCACCTCTGCCATTGCAGGATTCTCAAGATCATAAGCTTCTTCTTCAGAAGATGCTTCTTTAGTACTGTTAGATGCATTTTGCAATCCATTCAGACTCTGAGAAATCATATTGACTTGTGGTGGACGAAATTGTGATCACTTGTTATTTTGTTTATAAAGGATGTATACTCTTATGGCACTGTTTATTTTCTTCACAACTCCGTTCAACTAACCAGCAAGTGTACTGGGTCGTCCAAGTAATAACCTTACGTGAGTAAGGGTCGAATCCACAGAGATTGTTGGTATGAAGCAAGCTATGGTCACCTTGCAAATCTCAGTTAGGGAGATTAAAGGGTAATTGTGATTATTGGATTGTAAATAAAAGGGAATAATAAAAGGGATAGAAATACTTATGTAGATTCATTGGTAGGAATTTCAGATAAGCGGAATGGAGGTGCTGTAGAGCTCACGAACGCCTGCTCTCCTATTCCTTCTACTCAATTCTTCTTACTCCTCTCCATGGCAAGCTGTATGTAGGGCATCACCGTTGTCAGTGGCTACATCCCATCCTCTCAGTGAAAATGGTCCTCTGCGGCTGTCACTCGCATGGCTAATCATCTGTCGGTTCTCAATCAGGTTGGAATAGAATCCATTGATTCTTTTGCGCTTGTCATCACGCCCAGCCTTTAGGAGTTTGAAGCTCGTCACAGTCATTCAATCCCAGAATCCTACTCGGAATACCATAGACAAGGTTTAGACTTTCCGGATCCTCATGAATGCCGCCATCTATCTAACTTATACCACGAAGATTCTGTTGGGGAATCTAAGAGATACGCATTCAAGCTCTGTTGCATGTAGAACGTAAGTGGTTGTCAATCACGCGCGTTCATAGGTGAGAATGATGAT
Organism: Arachis stenosperma; assembly: GCF_014773155.1. NCBI lineage: Eukaryota > Viridiplantae > Streptophyta > Magnoliopsida > Fabales > Fabaceae > Arachis > Arachis stenosperma. The sequence goes on from NC_080385.1 coordinate 145,919,758, forward strand.
GAGCGTCACATAATCATCACATTCATCATGTTCTTAGGTACGAATGAATATCTTGGAATAAGAATAAGATAGAATTGAATAAAAGAAAATAGAATTGCATTAGTACTTGAGGTACAGCAGAGCTCCACACCCTTAATCTATGGTGTGCAGAAACTCCACTGTTGAAAATACATAAGTGAAAGAGGTTCAGGCATGGCCAAATGGCCAGCCCCCTAAAACGTGATCAATAGTCTCTTAGGATGAAGAATAAAACAAAACTGAGACCAAAGATGTCTAATACAATAGATAAATGTCCTATATATACTAGACTAGCTACTAGGGTTTACATGAGTAAGTAATTGATGCATAAATCCACTTCCGGGGCCCACTTGGTGTATGCTTGGGCTGAGCTTGATCAATCCACGTGTAGAGGCATTTCTTGGAGTTGAACTTCAGGTTATGACGTGTTTTGGGCGTTCAACTCCGGATCATGACGATTTTCTGGCGTTTAACTCCAGACAGCAGCGTGTACTTGGCGTTCAACGCCAAGTTACGTCGTCAATCTTCGAATAAAGCATGGACTATTATATATTGCTGGAAAGCCCTGGATGTCTACTTTCCAACGCCGTTGAGAGCGCGCCATTTGGAGTTCTGTAGCTCCAGAAAATCCATTTCGAGTGCAGGGAGGTCAGAATCCAACAGCATCAGCAGTCCTTTTGTCAGCCTTTTTCAGAGTTTTGCTCAAATCCCTCAATTTCAGTCAGAATTTACCTGAAATCACAGAAAAACACAAAAACTCATAGTAAAGTCCAGAAATGTGAATTTAACATAAAAACTAATGAAAACATCCCTAAAAGTAGCTTAAACTTATTAAAAACTATGTAAAAACTATGCCAAAAAGCGTATAAATTATCCGCTCATCACAACACCAAACTTAAATTGTTGCTTGTCCCCAAGCAACTGAAAATCAAATAGGATAGAAAGAAGAGAATATACTATAAATTCAGAAATATCACTGAATATTAATTATAATTAAATGAGCGGGACTTGTAGCTTTTTGCTTCTGAACAGTTTTGGCATCTCACTTTTTTCCTTTGAAGTTTATGAATGATTGGCTTCTCTAGGAACTTAGAATTTCGGATAGTGTTATTGACTTTCCTAGTTAAGCATGTTGATTCTTGAACACAGCTACTTATGAGTCTTGGCCGTGGCCCTAAGCACTTTGTTTTCCAGTATTACCACCAGATACATAAATGCCACAGACACATAACTGGGTGAACCCTTTCAGATTGTGACTCAGCTTTGCTAAAGTCCCCAATTAGTGGTGTCCAGAGCTCTTAAGCACACTCTTTTGCTTTGGATCACGACTTTAACCACTTAGTCTCAAGCTTTTCACTTGGACCTTCATGACACAAGCACATGGTTAGGGACAGCTTGATTTAGCCGCTTAGGCCTGGATTTAATTTCCTTGGGCCCTCCTATCCATTGATGCTCAAAGCCTTGGATCCTTTTTACCCTTGCCTTTTGGTTTTAAGGGCTATTGGCTTTTTCTATTGCTCCTTCTTTTTCTATATACTCTTTTTAGCCATTTTTTTTCACTGCTTTTTCTTGCTTCAAGAATCAATTTCATGATGTTTTTCAGATCATCAATAACATTTCTATTTGTTCATCATTCTTTCAAGAACCAACAATTTTAACACTCATAAACAACAATATCAAAAGACATATGCACTGTTCAATCATTCATTTAGAAAACAAAAATTATTGTCACCACATCAATATAATTAAACTAAATTCAATAATAATTTCGAAAATTATGTACTTCTTGTTCTTTTGAATTAAAACATTTTTCTTTTAAGAGAGGTGAAGGATTAATGGAATTTATTCATAGCTTTAAGGCATGGTTACATACTAATGATCATGAAATAAAGACACAAAACATAGATAAACACAATAATTAAAAACCAAAAACAGAAAGAAATAAAGAACAAGGAATGAATCCACCTTTAGTTGCGTCTTCTTCTTGAAGGACCAATAATGTTCTTAAGCTCTTCTATGTCCCTTCCTTGCCTTTGTTGCTCCTCCCTCATTGCTCTTTGATCTTCTCTTATTTCTTGGAGAATGATGGAGTGTTCATGATGTTCCACCCTTAGTTTTTCCACATTGTGACTCAAATCTTCTAAGGAGGTGTTGAGTTGCTCCCAATAATTGTTGGGAGGAAAGTGCATCCCTTGAGGCATCTCAGGGATTTCTTGATTTGCAGCCACATGTTCTACCACTGAGCTATGACGGCTTATATTTTTGTCTTTCCATCTTCCATGACTCAGAGGTGGAAGCTTTTTGTCTTCCCTTTGAGGTTTCTCTGGCTTTAGGTGCCATTAATGGTAATGGAAAAGCAAAAAAGCTATGCTTTTACCACACCAAACTTAAAATATTGCTCGCCCTCGAGCAAGAAAAGAAAGAAGAGAAGAAGAAGAAGAAGAAAATGGAGGAGAGTGAGGGGAGATGGGTTCGGCTATATGGGTGGGATTGGGTGAGAAAGAATTTTGAATTTTGAAGGTGAGTGGGGTTTATGGGAAAGATTGAGTGGTGAATGAAAAATAGAAGGGATGACCATGAATGGAGAGAGAGAGGGCGAGGTAGGTGGGGATCCTGTGAGGTTCACAGATCCTGAGGTGTCAAGGAATTCCATCCCTGCACCAAATAGGCATGTAAAATGCCTTCATGCATCATTCTGGCGTTCAAACGCCCATTGGTGCATGTTCTGGGCGTTCAACGCCCATGTAATGCATGTTTCTGGCGTTGAACGCCAGTTTCATGCTTGTTCCTGGCGTTCAGCGCCAGAATGTCCTCTCTGTGCACCATCCTGGCGTTTAACGCCAGGTTGTTGCTTGTTTTGGGCGTTCAGCGCCAGAATGGTGCTCTGTTCTGGCGTTGAACGCCGGCCAGATGCACCTTATTAGCGTTGAACGCCAGTCTGTGCTGCCTCCAGGGTGAAAAATTTTTTTCTTCTGTTTTTGACTCTGTTTTTAATTTTTTGATTTTTTCGTGATTCCTCATGATCATGTACCTAATAAAACATAAAAATAACAAAGAAACAAAGTAAAATAAAATTAGATGAATAAAATTGGGTTGCCTCCCAACAAGCGCTTCTTTAATGTCAATAGCTTGACAGTGGCTCTCATGGAGCCACAAGGTGATCAGGTCAACTTAAGTGTGGTATTCCCAACACCAAACTTAGAGTTTGGATATGGGGTTTGAACACCAAACTTATAGTTTGGTTGTGGCCTCACAACACCAAACTTAGAGTTTGACTGTGTGGGCTCTTCTTGACTCTGAACTGAGAGAAGCTCTTCATGCTTACTCTCTTTTGTCACAGAGGGATGGCCATGTGCCTTAAACACAAGGTAGTCCCCATTCAATTGAAGGACTAACTCTCCTCTGTTGACATCTATCACAGCTCCTGCTGTGGCTAGGAAAGGTCTTCCTAGGATGATGCATTCATCATCTTCCTTCCTAGTGTCTAGGATTATGAAATCAGTGGGGATGTAAAGGCCTTCAACCCTTACTAGCACATCCTCCACTATTCCATAAGCTTGTCTTATGGACTTATCTGCCAATTGTAATGAGAACAAGGCAGGTTGTACCTCAATGATCCCCAGCTTCTCCATTACAGAGAGTGGCATAAGATTTATCCCTGACCCAAGATCACATAGAGCTTTTTCAAATCTCATGGTGCCAATGGTGCAAGGTATTAAGAACTTGCCAGGATCTTGTTTCTTTTGAGGTAGAGTTCTCTGAATCCAAGTATCTAGTTCACTAATGAGCAAGGGAGGTTCACTTTCCCAAGTCTCATTACCAAACAGCTTGGCATTTAGTTTCATGATAGCTCCTAAGTATTGAGCAACTTGCTCTCCAGTCACATCTTCATCCTCTTCAGAGGATGAATATTCTTCAGAGCTCATGAATGGCAGAAGGAGATTTAAAGGAATCTCTATGGTCTCTAGATGAGCCTCAGATTCCTCAGAATCCTTAATAGGAAACTCCTTCTTGCTTGAGGAACGTCCCAGGAGGTCTTCCTCACTAGGATTTTCGTCCTCCTCCTCCTTTGTGCATTCGGCCATATTGACTATGTCAATGGCCTTGCACTCTCCTTTTGGATTTTCTTCTGTATTGCTTGGGAGAATACTGGGAGGAGTTTCAATAACTTTCTTACTCAGCTGGCCCACTTGTGCCTCCAGATTTCTGATGGAGGATCTTGTTTCATTCATGAAACTGAAAGTGGCCTTTGACAGATCAGAGACTATATTGGCTAAATTAGAAGTGTTTTGTTCAGAATTCTCTGTCTGTTGCTGAGAAGATGATGGATATGGCTTGCTATTGTCCAGCCTATTACGTCCACCATTGTTAAAACCTTGTTGAGGTTTTTGTTGATCCTTCCAGGAGAAATTTGGATGATTTCTCCATGATGAGTTATAGGTGTTTCCATAAGGTTCACCCATATAATTAACCTCTGCCATGGCAGGGTTCTCAGGATCATATGCTTCTTCAGAAGCTGCCTCTCTAGTACTGTTGGATGCATGTTGCAATCCATTCAGATTTTGAGAGATTATGTTGACCTGTTGAGTCAACATTTTGTTCTGAGCCAATATGGCATTCAGAGCATCAATTTCAAGAACTCCTTTCTTCTGAGGTATCCCATTATTCACGGAATTCCTCTCAGAGGTATACATGAACTGGTTGTTTGCAACCATGTCAATGAGTTCTTGAGCCTCTCCAGGCATTTTCTTCAGGTGAATAGATCCACCTGCAGAATGATCCAATGACATTTTCGAAAATTCAGAGAGGCCATAATAGAATATATCTAATATGGTCCATTCTGAGAACATGTCAGATGGACATCTCTTGGTCAGCTGCTTGTATCTTTCCCAAGCTTCATAGAGGGATTCACCATCTTTTTGTTTGAAGGTTTGAACATCCACTCTCAGCTTGCTCAGCTTTTGAGGAGGAAAGAACTTATCTAAGAATGCAGTGACAAGCTTATCCCATGAGTCCAGGCTATCCTTGGGTTGTGAATCCAACCATACTCTAGCTCTGTCTCTTACAGCAAAAGGGAAAAGCAAGAGTCTGTAGACTTCAGGATTAACTCCATTTGTCTTTACAGTGTCACAGATCTGCAAGAACTCAGTTAAAAACTGGTAAGGATCTTCAGATGGAAGTCCATAAAACTTGCAGTTTTGTTGCATTAAAGCAACTAGTTGAGGCTTAAGCTCAAAGTTATTGGCTCCAATGGCAGGAATGGAGATGCTTCTTCCATCAAACTTGGACGTTGGCTTTGTGAAGTCTCCAAGCATTCTCCTTGCATTATTATTATTATTTTCTTCTGCCATCTCTTTCTCTTGTTCAAAAATTTCTAGAAGGTCTCTTCTGGATTGTTGTAATTTAGCTTCTTTTAATTTTCTCTTCAGAGTCCTTTCAGGTTCTGGATCAATTTCAACAAGAGTGCCTTTATCCCTGTTCCTGCTCATATGAAAGAGAAGAAAACAAGAAAAGAAAAGGAAGCCTCTATGTCACAGTATAGAGATTCCTTTATGTTAGTAGAAGAAGAAAGGGGTAGAAGAAGAGGGGGAGACAAAGAATGTAATGTAATGGAAGAAACACAACTGTGAGGATGGCAGAGATGTGAGATGAGATATTAGGATATGAATGAATAAATAGAATAAGATGGGGGAGGGATAATTTTTGAAAATTATTTTGAAAAAGAAGTTAGTGATTTTCGAAAATTAAAGTGAATTGTAATTAAAATTAAATCATGAAACAATTAGTTAATTAAAAAGAATTTTTGAAAAAGGGAAGAGATATTTTCGAAAATTAGAGAGAGAGAAGTAGTTAGGTGGTTTTGAAAAAGATAAAAGATAAACAAAAAGTTAGTTAGTTGATTGAAAAAGATTTGAAATCAAAATTGAAAAAGATAAGAAGATAAAAAGTTAGATAAGATATTTTGAAATCAAATTTTGAAAAAGATAAAATTTTTGAAAAAGATAGGATAAAAGATAAAAAGATATATTTGAAAGAGATATTTTGAAAAAGATTTAATTTTAAAAATTACTTAACTAACAAGAAACTACAAGATAAGATTCTAGAACTTAAAGATTGAACCTTTCTTAACAAGAAAGTAACAAACTTCAAATTTTTGAACCAATCACATTACTTGTTAGTTTATTTTCGAAAATATCAAATAAAGATAAGAAAAAGATTTTGAAAATATTTTGAAAAAGATTTTTGAAATTTTCGAAAATAATAAAAAAAATGAAAAAGATTTTGAAAAGATAAGATTTTTAAAATTGAAATTTTGACTTGACTTGTAAGAAACAACTAATTTTAAAAATTTTTTGACCAAGTCAACCCAAAATTTCGAAAATTGGAGGGAAATAAGGAAAATATATTTTTTTGATTTTTAAATTTTTAATTATGAGAGAGAAAAACAACAAAAATGCTCAATGCATGAAATTTTTAGATCAAAACAATGAATGCATGCAAGAATGCTATGAATGTCAAGATGAACACCAAGAACACTTTGAACATCATGATGAACATCAAGAACATAATTTTGAAAAATTTTGATGCAAAGAAAACATGCAAGACACCAAACTTAAAAAATTTTTAATGCATGGAAAATATGAATGCAAAAATGCACATGAAAAACAACAAACAATACAAAACAAGAAAACATCAAGATCAAACAAGAGGACTTATCAAGAACAACTTGAAGATCATGAAGAACACTATGAATGCATGGATTTTCGAAAAAATGCAAGAAAAATTTTAAAAGCATGCAATTGACACCAAACTTAAAAATTAACACAAGACTCAAACAAGAAACATAAAATATTTTTGATTTTTATGATTTTCTATTTTTTTTTTTGGATTTTTATTAATTATTTTCGAAAATAATGTTAGAAAAAATGAAAAATAAAAGGAAAATTTTGAAAAAGATTTTTGAAAAGAAAATTACCTAATCTGAGCAACAAGATGAACCGTCAGTTGTCCATACTCGAACAATCCCCGGCAACGGCGCCAAAAACTTGGTGGACGAAATTGTGATCACTTGTTATTTTGTTTATAAAGGATGTATACTCTTATGGCACTGTTTATTTTCTTCACAACTCCGTTCAACTAACCAGCAAGTGTACTGGGTCGTCCAAGTAATAACCTTACGTGAGTAAGGGTCGAATCCACAGAGATTGTTGGTATGAAGCAAGCTATGGTCACCTTGCAAATCTCAGTTAGGGAGATTAAAGGGTAATTGTGATTATTGGATTGTAAATAAAAGGGAATAATAAAAGGGATAGAAATACTTATGTAGATTCATTGGTAGGAATTTCAGATAAGCGGAATGGAGGTGCTGTAGAGCTCACGAACGCCTGCTCTCCTATTCCTTATACTCAATTCTTCTTACTCCTCTCCATGGCAAGCTGTATGTAGGGCATCACCGTTGTCAGTGGCTACATCCCATCCTCTCAGTGAAAATGGTCCTCTGCGGCTGTCACTCGCATGGCTAATCATCTGTCGGTTCTCAATCAGGTTGGAATAGAATCCATTGATTCTTTTGCGCTTGTCATCACGCCCAGCCTTCAGGAGTTTGAAGCTCGTCACAGTCATTCAATCCCAGAATCCTACTCGGAATACCATAGACAAGGTTTAGACTTTCCGGATCCTCATGAATGCCGCCATCTATCTAACTTATACCACGAAGATTCTGTTGGGGAATCTAAGAGATACGCATTCAAGCTCTGTTGCATGTAGAACGTAAGTGGTTGTCAATCACGCGCGTTCATAGGTGAGAATAATGATGAGCGTCACATAATCATCACATTCATCATGTTCTTAGGTACGAATGAATATCTTGGAATAAGAATAAGATAGAATTGAATAAAAGAAAATAGAATTGCATTAGTACTTGAGGTACAGCAGAGCTCCACACCCTTAATCTATGGTGTGCAGAAACTCCACTGTTGAAAATACATAAGTGAAAGAGGTTCAGGCATGGCCGAATGGCCAGCCCCCTAAAACGTGATCAATAGTCTCTTAGGATGAAGAATAAAACAAAACTGAGACCAAAGATGTCTAATACAATAGATAAATGTCCTATATATACTAGACTAGCTACTAGGGTTTACATGAGTAAGTAATTGATGCATAAATCCACTTCCGGGGCCCACTTGGTGTATGCTTGGGCTGAGCTTGATCAATCCACGTGTAGAGGCATTTCTTGGAGTTGAACTTCAGGTTATGACGTGTTTTGGGCGTTCAACTCCGGATCATGACGTTTTTCTGGCGTTTAACTCTAGACAGCAGCGTGTACTTGGCGTTCAACGCCAAGTTACGTCGTCAATCTTCGAATAAAGCATGGACTATTATATATTGCTGGAAAGCCCTGGATGTCTACTTTCCAACGCCGTTGAGAGCGCGCCATTTGGAGTTCTGTAGCTCCAGAAAATCCATTTCGAGTGCAGGGAGGTCAGAATCCAACAGCATCAGCAGTCCTTTTGTCAGCCTTTTTCAGAGTTTTGCTCAAATCCCTCAATTTCAGTCAGAATTTACCTGAAATCACAGAAAAACACACAAACTCATAGTAAAGTCCAGAAATGTGAATTTAACATAAAAACTAATGAAAACATCCCTAAAAGTAGCTTAAACTTATTAAAAACTATGTAAAAACTATGCCAAAAAGCGTATAAATTATCCGCTCATCAACTTGCTGAGTCAACATTTTGTTCTGAGCCAATATGACATTCAGAGAATCAATTTCAAGAACTCTCTTCCTCTGAGGCATCACATTACTCACAGGATTCCTTTCAGAGGTGTACATGAACTGGTTATTTGCAACCATGTCAATGATTCCTGAGCTTCTGCAGGCATTTTCTTTAGGTGAATAGATTCACCTGCAAAATGGTCCAATGACATCTTAGATAATTCAGACAGACCATCATAGAATATATCCAGGATGGTCCATTCTAAAAGCATGTTAGAATGACACTTTTTGGTCAGTTGCTTGTATCTTTCCTAAGCTTCATAGAGGGATTCAGCTTCTTTCTGCCTGAAGGTTTGAACATCCACTCTAAGCTTGCTCAGCTTTTGAGGAGAAAAGAACTTGGCTAAGAAAGTCCTGACCAACTTATCCCAAGAGTTTAGGCTATCTTTAGGTTGAGAGTTCAACTATGTTCTAGCTCTGTCTCTTACAGTAAAAGGGAAAAGTATAAGCTTATAGACCTCGGGATCAACTCCATTGGTCTTAAGAGTATCACAGATCTGTAAGAATTCAGTTAAGAACTGAAAATGATCTTCTGATGGAAGTCTATGAAACTTGCAATTCTGTTGCATCAGAGAAACTAATTGAGGCTTTAGCTCAAAATTGTTTGCTCCAATGGCAAGGATTGAGATGCTTCTTCTAGGAAGTTAGAATTTGGTGCAGTGAAGTCACCAAGCATCTTCCTTGCATTGTTATTGGGCTCAGCCATGTCTCTTTCTTTTTCGAGATTCTCTGTAAGGTTTTCTCTGGATTGTTGTGCTTTAGCTTCTCTTAGCTTCTTCTTCAGAGTCCTTTCAGGTTCAGGATCTGCTTCAACAAGAATGTCCTTGTCCTTGCTCCTGCTCATATGAAAAAGAAGAGAACAGAAAAGAAGAGGAATCCTCTATGTCACATTATAGAGATTTCTTTATGTGAGTAGAAGAAAAGAAGAATAGAAGAAGGATAAGAGAAGAATTCGAACACAGAGAAGAAGAGAGGGTTCGAATTTTGAGTAGAAGAGAAGTATTAGTAGATAAATAAAATAAATAGAAAGAGAGAGAGAGGGAAATTCAAAAATTAGAAGAAAAGAAAAATATTTTTGTTTTTATTTTAATTATTAGTTAGAATTCAAAAATTAAGAAAGGGAATGAAATTAAAAGTTAAAACAATAAGTTAAATAAGAAGATTTTTGAAAAAGAGGACGGTGATTTTCGAAAATTAGAGAAAGAAAAGTAGTTAGGTGGTTTTGAAAAAGATAAGAATTAGTAAAACAAACAAAAAGTCAATTAGTTAGTTGAAAAAGATTTGAAAATCAATTTTGAAAAGATAAGAAGTTAGAAAAGATTTTGAAATTGATTTTGAAAAAGATATTATTTGAAAAAGATTTGATTGAAAAAGATATGATTGAAAAGATATTTAAAAAAGATATGATTGAAATTTAATTTGAAAAAATATTTAATTTTTAAAATTGATGACTTGACTAACAAGAAACTAAAAGATATGATTCTAGAATTTAAAGATTGAACCTTTCTTAACAAGAAAGTAACAAACTTCAAATTTTTGAATCAATCACATTAATTGTTAGTAAAGTTTTCGAAAATTATAAAATAAAATTAAGAAAAAGATTTTGAAAAACAATTTTTAAAATTTTCGAAAATAATAAAAAAAATGAAAAATATTTTATTTTTGAAAAAGTTTTGAAAAGATAGGATTTTTGAAATTGAAATCTTGACTTGACTAACAAGAAACAACTTATTTTAAAAATTTTTGACTAAGTCAACCCAAAGATTTCGAAATTTATGAGTAAAATAAGGAAAATATATTTTTTTAATTTTTTTGAATTTAATGAGGAAAGAGAAAAACCACAAAAATGACTCAACACATAAAAATTTTGGATTAAAACAAATGATGCATGCAAGAATACTATGAATGTCAAGATGAACACCAAGAACACTTTGAAGATCAAGATGAACATCAAGACTTATTTTTGAAAAATTTTCAAGAAAAGAAAAACATGCAAGACACCAAAACTTAGAGATTTTTCATGTTTAGACACTATGAATTTAAAAATGCATATGAAAAACAACAAAAAACACAAAACAAGAAAATATGAAGATCAAACAAGAAGATTTATCAAGAACAACTTGAAGTTCATGAAGAACACATGCATGAAAAAAAAATTTTAGAAGATTAAATTATGCAATTGACACCAAACTTAAAAATTGACTCTATACTCAAACAAGAAACACAAAATATTTTTTGTTTTTATTATTTTATCAATTTTTTTGGATTTTTTTTGAATTTTTTCGAAAATTAATTTTGGAAAAACGAAAAAGAAGAAAAATTTTGAAAGATTTTTGAAAACTTTTTGAAAACAAAATAAAGGTTGAAATAAGAAGAAAATTACATAATCTGAGCAAAAAGATGAACCGTCAGTTGTCTAAACTCGAACAATCTCCGGCAACGGCGCCAAAAACTTGGTGCACGAAATTGTGATCTCAATGGAGCCAACAACTTGGTACGCACAATTGTAATCTCAACTCTTTTTTACAACTTCGCACAACTAACCAGTAAGTGCACTGGGTCGTCCAAGTAATAAACCTTACGTGAGTAAGGGTCGATCCCACGGAGATTGTCGGCTTGAAGCAAGCTATGGTCATCTTGTAAATCTCAGTCAGACGGATTCAAATGGTTATGGAGTTTTAATAATTAAAATATAAATAAACAGAAAATAAAGATAGAGATACTTATGTAATTCATTGGTGGGAATTTCAGATAAGCGTATGGAGATGTGTTGTTCCTTCTGAATCTCTGCTTTCCTACTGCCTTCATCCAATCCTTCATACTCCCTTCCATGGCAAGATGTATGTTGGGTGTCACCGTTGTCAATGGCTACTTCCCGTCCTCTCAGTGAAAATGGTCCTCTACGGTTTCTGTACGGCTAATCAATTGTCGGATTGCTCGTCTCGGATGAAAAATACCATCCACAGATATCGTATGGCTAATCAGCTGTTGGTTCTCAATCGTGTAGGAATAGGATTTACTATCCTTTTGCGTCTGTCACCACGCCCTACAGTCACGAGTTTGAAGCTCGTCACAATCATCCCTTCCCAGATCCTACTCGGAATACCACAGACAAGGTTTAGACTTTCCGGATCTCAGGAATGCTGCCAATGGATTCTAGCCTATACCACGAAGACTCTAATCTCGAATTCAAATTTCCCATTGTCAGAGGGGAGTCGATGTTAATCGTTGATTAGAAACCCAAGAGATATACATTCAAGCTTGTCTTCATGTAGAACGGAAGTGGTTGTTAATTACGCGTTCATAAGTGAGAATGGTGATGAGTGTCACATAATCATCACATTCATCATGTTCTTATGTGCGAATGGATATCTTAGAATAAGAATAAGCATGAATTGAATAGAAAACAGTAGTACTTTGCATTAATACTCGAGGAACAGCAGAGCTCCACACCTTAATCTATGGTGTGTAGAAACTCCACCGTTGAAAATACATAAGTGATAATGGTCCAGGCATGGCTGAATGGCCTGCCCCCATAAAAGTCTAAGATAGCATAGAACTGATCAAAGATCTGAGTACAATAGTAAAAAGTTCTATTTATACTAAACCAGTTACTAGGGTTACAAAAATAAGTAAATGATGCAGAAATCCACTTCCGGGTCCACTTAGTGTGTGCTTGGGCTGAGCATTGAAGCTTTCACGTGTAGAGGTCTTCCTTGGAGTTAAACGCCAGTTTGTAACTTGTTTCTGGCATTTGAATCTAGCTTGCAACTTGTTTCTGGCGTTTAACGCCAGAATAAGGCAGAAAACTGGCGTTGAATGCCAGTTTGCGTCGTCTAAACTCGGGCAAAGTATGAACTATTATATATTGCTGGAAAGCCCTGGATGTTTACTTTCCAACGTAATTGAGAACGCACCATTTGGACTTATGTAGCTCCAAAAAATTCATTTCAAGTGCAGGAAGGTCAGAATTCAACAGCATCAGCAGTCCTTTGTCAGCCTTTGAATCAGATTTTTGCTCAGGTCCCTCAATTTCAGCCAGAAAATACCTGAAATCACAGAAAAACACAAACTCATATTAAAGTCCAGAAATGTGAATTTTGCTTAAAAACTAATAAAAATATACTAAAAACTAACTAAATTATACTAAAAACTATGTAAAAACAATGCCAAAAAGTGTATAAATTATCCGTTCATCAGCAACGATCTAGTTTTAGCACAATAATGCCTTTGATTCATGTCATGGGGGTTCGACTATGTTTTTATGTTGGTTGTCGAAGACGTAACACAACCCTCCTCCTTTATCCGAGCTCGAGACCGGCTATGTACGGATGTACCGCAAGTGTAAAATAGGCGGAATTTTTTTTAGCAATATAAATTTAGGAAAAAATTAATACTTTTAAAAAAATCTAAAATACACAATGTAATTACTAAAAATATAAAAATATAAATCATTGTTAATTTTTTATATAATAATATAAATGTTAAATATATTAATATTTTAATATTAATAAGAAAATTACACAATTAATCTCTATATTTTTAATAAAATTATAATTTATTTCTATACTTTGTAAGTTATAATTGGATCTTTAAACCAAATATAATTTTTTTTATTAGATATCCAATCACGTTTAACATTTCAAAATATGTTGAGAAGTGCGCTTTTAGTCTTTTACTGTAAGTCTGTAAAACCTTTATTCTATAACTTAAGTTGGGTTTGTTTGAGATTAGAAGCAAAAGATCTTTTCTTACACCGTTTATCAATAAAAAAAAATCCGTTTTCTTCTAGGTTGAATTGACATAATAAGCTTTTTTTAATTATTATTACTATTATTCACTCTAATTTTCTGCTAACTATCTCTGATTATTATTTAATTATGTATTAAATTTTGGGAATTTAAAAAATGTTTAAAATAACTGAAAAAAAATCTCAACTTTAAAAAATATTCATAGAATTATTGGATTAAATGACTTCTTTCAAGTTCAACAACAGAAGCATAAAAGTCAAAAGTTGTAGTAGTTTTTATTTGATTGTTTATTGTTTAATTTATTTATTAGTTATTAATATTGACGTTGTTCGAATGAATCTACCGGAAGCTAATTTTTTGGATATAAAAAAAATTAGTGTTATTTTATTTAAATTTTGTTAATATTTTAAAAAGATATGGATATTTTAACATCATAATTGAATCGTTAATAAAAATTAAAAAAAATAAAATTAGCGGATAAATAAAGAAATATAAAGTATTGGAGACAAAGTAAATTGCATAAATTAAAATAAACAAAAAATAAAAAAATAATGAAGAAAAAAATAGAAGAACACGTAAAAGTAGAAAAATTTTATTAATAAAAACGAAAAAAAAAACAAATTATAAGTGTTTGAATTCAGAAAAATTATTTAAAATTTTCAATTTTTATTCTGTGATGTCAAAAGATAGAGAACGTTTTGAGTTTTTAAGTATTTTCCAAAAGAATTGAACTTACAAATTACAATGTTAACCTAAGATCTATTTATAAACTTTTTATGTCAACTAACAATTATACTTAACACACCACTTTACGACTAATTTAAATTGATTCTTGTGTAACTGTTTTCGCACTTTTCACTTAGTGTCAATTCAAAAATTAAAAAAAACTAAACTGTCAAATGACCTAATTTAATTAAAAATAAATATTAATATTATATAAAAAATATTAGCATATAATTAATTATTTTTTTACATAATTTTTTTATAATAATAATATTTTTTGTCTAACATAAAACTCTTAAAATTTTTCATTTGAAATCATACATTATTGAAAGTAAAAAAAAAAAATTGTTGTTTATAATAATAAAGGGGTATATACAAATATGTATATATATTTGTTCTTTTAAATTTATTACTATTGTTGTTGTTATATATATAAAATAACAAAAAAATATTGACTAGTACAAGTATATTATTTTAAAATATCATCTTGAAATATAATTGACAGTACTCGTATTTTCCTTCTTTCTTTTTTTTTGAATGATAATAAATAAATAAATAAAACAGTCTAATACACTAACATCTGGTAATACTTGTAAAAATAAAAAAAATACATTAGGCTGCGTTTGTTTATGGTGGACAGGACACAAAGATATGGACAATACATATGTAAAACGTGTTTGGATAGAGAGACATGGACAGTAGACACAGTGTCTCTGAGACACTTTTTTTACTTTTGTGTCCACTTCTAAACGAAGGACATTGATGGACACGGAAATAAGAAGGTGGACACGGGATTTTTAATGAAATTTTTTTTCCTTTTTGCTCATAGTAATTTTTCATTATTCCCTTATTACCCCTTTTATTATCTTGTGAAAAACCTAACCTAAGTTTTCTGCCGTCGTTTCCAATACTCTCTCTTCTTCTTGCTCTCTCTTTCTACTCTTGATCTGCTTCTTGTGAAAAATCTAACCTAAATTTTTCTGCCGTTGTTTTCAGGTACTCTCTCTTCTTCTTGCTCTCTCATTCTACTCTTGATCTTCTTCTTGCTCTTTCTGTCGTGATTTTCTACTTTGTTCTGTTCTTCCTCTTCCTTCACTTTTTTCACAATAATATCTTCTTATTGTTCTCTGTTTCTGTCTCTCTTTCTTCTTCTTCTTTTTCCTGATTCTGTATCTTCTTTTTGTTTCCAATTCTTTTCTTGGTTTTTTTATCTTCTTTTTTTTCTGATTTTTATCTACTTATCTTTTTTTATTGATTTTTTTGTGTAGTTAATCTAACAACAATATTTCTAATAGCCAATTAGCGCTTGTTCCTGTTACAATTCTTGGAAGACTGTTCTTCTCTTTATCGGTCACATAACCAGGTATTACTTTGCATCTCTCCTTATTGCTTCTTATTTTTGTTTTTTTATTCAAAAGAATTTTGTTCTGCTTTATTTTCATTTTTGTTTTTTTTTCTATTCAAATGAATGAAAAAAATTATTTTGAATTTTAATATGTTGATGTATTATGTTCATAATAAAAGAATGAATGAAAAGATTGTATTAAATTTGTCTCTTATTATTAGTTTGAACTAAAAATTAATATAATTAGTGAGTTATGTTGCTGTTGCTCATATGGCTGCTGTGTTTCTATTGTTGCTGATAATTTTTAGAATGTGTTAATTATATAAGTTATTTTTTATGCGTTGATTAGGCAAGAATGGAACCATCGGATCGCTTTGAGCAATTTAGACGATTTATTTTTTTTATTTTATGATTCAGGCTGAGCTTGAAGTAGTAACGATATTAGTTTTGATGTTTGCATTTTTATATTTGAGAAAAAGGAGAAGAGGACATTTGTTGATTAGGAATAGAGAAATTAATACTAATCCCTTAAGACGGAATGTATTAAACCGCTTAATAGGAGGGGAAATAGAAATTGTATTTGGGAATTAAGGATGAGCGTAGATGCATTAGGAAGATTGTGTGAGTTACTAAAAGTTCAAGGTGGATTAAGAGATGAATGTCGTGTAAGTATACCTGAACAAGTGATTACGTTTTTAATAATACTAGTTCATCATAAAAAGAATCGCATGCTTCAAGTTAGATTTTATAGGTTAGGAGAAACAATAAGTAGGTATTTCAACAAGGTGTTATCCTCGGTCATACGTGTCCAAAGTCTATTATTTGCAAAAACTGTTCCTGTTCCAGATGACTGCATAGATCCCAGATAGAAATGGTTCAAGGTAAATGTAGTAAATAATTGAGGTAGTGGTTTCGTATAATCTATAATTTTGTATAGAATTAGTCTTGACACTTCAATTTCTTTGGTTTAGGATTGTCTAGGAGCATTAGATGGAACATATATAGATGTGACTGTCCCTGAAAAAGATAAATCAAGATACCGAACAAGAAAAGGTAAGATATCAACTAATGTCCTGGGCGTATGCAATCGAGATATGAACTTTGTGTACGTACTTAGTGGATGGGAAGGATCCGCTTCGAATTCAAGAATCCTTAGAGATGCCATTTCACATCGTAATAACCTCAAGATACCAATTGGTATGTAAGTATTAATTTTTAGGTAATGAAAACATTTTAATGTTTTTAGCTCATTCAAATTCCATAGTCCTCTTAATGTATCTCTTTCGATTTATAGGAAATTATTATTTAGTAGATGCAGGTTATACTAATTGCAAGGGATTTCTAGCACCATATAGGCATACTCGATACCATGTTCAAGAATGGGCTCATGGTAGAAATGCTCCTAGGAATTTTCGAGAATATTTTAACAAGAAGCACTCTTCGGCTAGGAACATTATTGAGCGCTGTTTTGGTTTATTGAAGAAGAGATAGGCAATTTTGAGGAGTCCTTGTTTCTACAAAATTAAGACAGAATAAAATAATTATTGTTTGTTGTCTACTACAAAACTTTATTCATCTTAATATGGAATTCGACCTTAAAGAGGACACACTTCTTGAAGAGGAGCAAGTGCTTATTGGAGATGATCATGGTGGTAACGAAGATGGCGATGATGACATGATTGAGAGCATAGAGGGCAGCAATGATTGGACTACTTGGCGAGACAATTTAGCAAACGAAATGTACAATGATTGGATGAATTCCCGAATCAATTAGTTAATTTATTTGTTATATGTGTGTTTTATTAGAATCTTTCAATTTGTTTGATTGGATATTTGTTGTAAGAGCTAATTGTAAAGCTTTAATTATGTGAACTACATGTAGCACTTTATTAAATGTATTATATTTTATGAGTTATTACAATGTATACATCATGTATATCCTAAATGTTTACTTGAATTTTAATTGAGTTAATATAGATTATAGGGACAAATGGACAGACATGTCTAGACTGACGAAGAGACAGAAGCATTTATCGGTTTTATGGAGGAGCTTGTCATTGAAGGAAGAAGAGATGATGCGGGTCAGTTTAGACCTGGTTCTTTTGAAAAGCTTACGACAAAAATGAATGAGAAATTTTCATGTGGTAGTTTCAAATAAGCCATTTCAAGAATAAAGTTAAAAGGCTAAAAGAGAATTATCAATTTGCAGGTGACATGGCAGCTTGTAGCGGTTTTGGATGGGATGATGTGAAGCAATGTGTGATTGTGGATAACAAAGAGATCCTAGCTGCATATTTGAAGGTTGGTTTACTAGTTTAAATTTACTAAATTATTTATATTTTGTGCAACATGTATTTTCGTCCTTTTATGATATTTTTGTAACTCCTTTACCTAGAAACACAAGGACAAAGGCTATATACTCCAGGAAAGCCCTTTCCTCTGTATCCGTGTTTAGAAAAAATATTTTGTACAGAAAGAGCAAGTGGAGTGGATGTTGTAAGTGGTAATGACGCTGAAGAAGAAGTACAAAAAGATGGAGATGAAGAAATGGATGACGAAGAATTTTTTATATTTAACCCAACTCATGATTTCAGTGAATCTCTTCCCTAACAATCTAACTCTGTGGCTTCATCCTCTGAGAGAAAATAAGAAAAGAAGCCACATTCATCTAATGTGACAAAGGACAATTGAATCTAGGCATAAACAGGGTTCGACAATTGAATTAAGCGTGTTCCTTTTTTCTGCTGTAAGAACAGTAAGAACTGAGAAAGAGATGTATTATAGAGTATATAGTAATAAATGGTTCAAATTTTCAAATCTTCAATAACAAGGAGCAATTCAGAAATAGAATAATTGAAAAGGGAGATTTTTGAAACCCTAATTTCCTTTCCCAAATAAACTTTCTCCTGCCATGTTTTGTTCAAGGTTAAGGGAAAAATATCAATTACTTGTCTTTATTTTTTCAAATCAAGGGTTTGAAAACATGTTGTGCGAATCTAATAAAAATCAAGCAAGATAGAACTTATAAAACGAAGGTTCATAACAACAGCCAAGAAGAGAAAGAAGAGAGACTGAATTGGGAGAAACAGAAAACGAGTTGGAAGCGGCGCAAGAAACAAGAAACGTCGTGCAGGTGGAACAACATTCACTCCTCCACCGTTCCTGGAGAAGAGTTAGGGTGGCTGCTAAGGAGTGCAACACAGACACAGAGATGGTGATAGGTGGGTATGAAAATTAAAATTAGATAGGCCTATTTTAGTAATTTTACATTATATTTTAGTCTTATTTATATGTATCTAAATAGAATACTAGACATGACATCAGTGTCTTGTCGATTGTATCCAAACACAATACATAAAGAGTAATTTTTAGTGTCTCTGTCTCAGTGTCATGTCCTGTCCTGTTTACAAAAACAAACACAGATTTAACTATATCTAACTTTTCTAATATTTCACATAAGATTTAATTGCTAGCTCCATTTCTTATCTTTCTCTTTTCTCATCGTTTATTTAGAGAAACTCTAACCAAATAAAAATAGTGTGAACAACACTCTTGTATTATCTATGAGTACCAAAATCTTACTCTAAAGAGTGTTTTTGTTTTTTTTATTCCTCAACTCAAATTAAATTTGATTTCTGAATCCTTATTCTTCAACTCTACTATATTGTTGTCTTTTTTTATTTTTCTTTTATATTTGTTTTCTTGATTTGATTAATGTGACCATATGAGTCATTTTTATTATTTAGTAAATTGCCTAAGTTGTTGATATTTACAACTACAGATTTGTGAAAAAATTTTTACTATAATTTTGTTTAATATATTCTCTGTTTCTCAAATTACGTGCATACTCTACTTAATTGAATTTTTTTTCATATGAACCAAAAGTTAAAAGATGATTTTCTTGGGCATATTTATAAATTTTTTTTAAATAAATTAAATAAATATTTTATTTATCAAAATAAATATTTTTAAGTTTTTGTACAAAAATGCACTCTATATCTTATTTCGTTTACAGTGTAAACAAAATAATATTACATGTATTTCATTTACACTGTAAACAAAATAAGGTTGACATGCACAAACGTGTATATTTTGTTTAAAGTGTAAACGAAATGTGTGTAATATTATTTCGTTTACACTCTAAACAAAATACGTGAAAAAATTATGACATTTACAGTGTAAACGAGATATGTTACAACAAATCTTTAGCAGCTATAAAAGGATGTGCAATCCTTTATATTCTTCACAAATATTTTACTACTTCTATACCTTTTTCTTTCACAAATTAGCCATAATGTCTAGTAGTAGTGGATATTTGGTTGTATGCGTGTATCTCGATTGCCTTGTGAGAATTGGTGATAATGGTATCATTATTGAGTATGAGAATCCCGTTTTGTTGCGTACCCAGCGAGTTACTTTGTCGTTGGAGCTGAAGAGTATGATATTGAGGAGCGTTGTTGGTAGTGGGAGAAAAGATATCGGACGGACAGGGTATAGGCTGCTAGCACCAATGGAAAATGAAATTTTTCAGTTTCGTCTGTTTTGGCTACATGGCGACGAACTTCTGTGGTTGATGTTTGACATCCATGGGAGAATCATGGCCGAACAAGTGATGGAACTTTTTGCGGAGGTTGGTGATGTTGGTTGATGCGCGAGCATCTTTCCTATCTTTTTCTAGTAAATTTGCATTTAATTTGTTGAGTTTAATCAAGAATTAATTATCCTTTAGCCACTATGGATGCTACTTTGAGTCTTGTACAATTTTGTTTATTTTAGGTAGCTTTCGGCTAGATTTAATGGAGTTTCTGCAGAAAAAGAGAAGAAGGCGAGTGATGCCATCAATCCTGACCTCTCTGCACTCAAACCTGCACAAATGGAAGAAGCACAAGAATTAAAGGAGATGACCAGCGAGGAGCGACACGTGTGCGTACTTGACACGTGCGCGTGATTTGGAGATTTGCACAGCGACGCGTACGCGTACCTGACGCGTACGCGTGACACGCGAAGAAGACCATCGACGCGTATGCGTGACATGCGCTACGTGCAGAAAACGCTGATTGCAATAATTAATTCTTATTTAAATTTTTATTTTTATTTTAAAAATAGAAAAAGATATTATTTAATTTTAGAAATTAGATTTTAAATTAATTAGGATTAGATATTAAAGAGAAAAGAAACTTCTCTTCTGGGGATTATTCCATTCTATTTTCATAATGTAAATTACAGTTTACCTGAATCCTAGTTTTTCTCTCTGAACCATGAGCAACTAAACCTCCACTATTAAGGTTAGGAGCTCTGTCTATTGTATGGATTGATACTATTATTTTTCTATTTTAATTCATATTTTGATTTATATTTCAAGAATTATTTTTGTTCTTTATCTTAAGAATTTAGGTGGAATTGAAGTATGACCCTCTTTCTAATTAAGTTCTTGTATAACTTGAAAAAACTCTTTACTTGAACAACAGCTTGAAAATAATTTTTCCTAAATTCTAATTATCTGGACTTAACGGGATACGTGACATATAATCCTCTTATATTTGGATAATTAGGATTTTTGTGGCATAATAACTAGAATTAAACTTCACCCCCTAATTGGAATTAATTGACCAAGAAATTGGCGGTTGATAAATTTTAGAGGAGACTAGAAAGGTCAAGGAATTAGGGTCTAGTCACATATAGTTTGTCGTGAATTAAATCTTGCATGATTAAAATAAATTAATAAGAAAAGTCAATCCGAAAAATAGATAACTCTGAAACCTTAACTGCCTTCTTCATATTGTTTGCCCCAACTTATTTACTTGCCTGTCTTTCTAATATTCTGAATTTATTGTTAATACTTTTGAATCTTTAAAACCATTTTCTGTTTGTCTGACTAAGCTAATCACTACCTAGCGCGCCGCCCAGTTTTCATTCTCTCTCCCTCCCAAATCCTTATTCTCTCTTGCTCTTTTATCCTTTTATTTTTCTTTTATCATCCTATTTATTTTTTCCGTGTGTCTTTCTTTTTATGTCCCTCTCTGTTTTCAGTTCTTCTTTGCTTGAGGACAAGCAAACCTTTAAGTTTGGTGTTGTCACTTCGCTTGTAGATTTTCTGTTTATTTTAATGACACCAAAGGGAGGCGAATCATTTTCACAAAGGAGCACAACCTGAAGAATGAGACGGCCACTAGGATAACTGAGGTGGTTGAGTTCCTTTCATTCTATATTATTTCCTCCCGCTCTTACTATGTTATGTTTTGGTTTTCTGCTATTTTGTTTTAGTTATTGCATGATCCTTTGTTATTTCAATTCCTAAGTTTTAGTTTATTTTGCTATTTTTTATTTTATTTTATTTGCTTTAATGTTGAAAGGTGTCTCATGTATTGCCCACTGAGCTTGAAATCAAAAATTAAGAAGAAAAGATGTAGTGCATGAGAAATTGAGTTTAATTTTAAGAGTAGTCTTATTTACTTAAATGTGGTGGTATTATTTGTAATTCTAAATGCATGATATGAACAGTGCATAGTTGAATTTGAATCATAGGATGTTGGTGTACAAGGAACAGAAATTTAGGTAGCGTTTGGTGGAGAGACAGAGACAGAAAGACTAAGACTGAGAGACAGAGACTAGGAGACAGGGATTGAAACAAATTTCAGTATTCTGTTTGGTGTAAAATGGGAGACAGGAATTGAAACAAGAATTAAACTCTAATTTAATTTGCACAAAAGGTAAAATTAGAATTAATTAATTGAAATGAAAGTATTTTAGGTATAAAATGTTATTAAAGTTTTAGTTTCCATCTCTAAAAATTTCAGTCCCCTGTGTCCCTACTTTTTGGAGGTACTGAAATACTGAAATTTTGGAGACAGAGACATAAATTTTAGTACCAGTCTCTGAACTAACAAACACGATACTGAGTCTCAATCTCTCAGTCTCTGTCTCAGTACCTGAAAACAAACACTACCTTAGAGAACTATTATGACTTCTCTGAAATTTATAAAAGTTTAATCCTTGAAGCAGAAGAAAACAGCAAAAGAAAAAAATAATAAAAGCAAGGTCCAAGGCTCTGAGAATCAATAACTAGGGAGGTCAGACATGATTAAAAGCTCAAAGAGTTGTTTCCCTAGTCATATGCTTGTGGTGTGATTGTGTCAAGTAATCCTTGAGACAGAATACTAAGAGTCGAGATCAAATGCATTTAACAGAGTATGCCAAAGGCTTTGAGCACCAATATCTGGGAGTAACTGAAAGAAAAATCAGAACTTAAAGAGAGTTTCCCAATTAAGTGCTTGTGGTGTTTTTGTGTCAAGTAACCCTTGAGACAAAACATTTAAAGTCACGGTTAGGCTCTAAGTGCAAAGCACCAAAGAAAAGAGAATTAAAGTAAATTTTGCTGTGTTCAAGGATTAAACTGGAGTATAAAGATCAGAGAATTCATAATATGATCCGGATTCTAATTTCGAATGACACTGACATTCCTCTGATTCAAAGGAGAGTGAGATGCCAAAATTGTTCAAAGTTACAATGAATAAACCCCATTTTAAGAGTAGACTTGAGCATGAATAAACTCTCACTTCTCATGCAAATTCACATCTTAATCATGCACTTATTTTGGTTGCTTGAGAACAAGCAACAATTCAAGTTTGGTGTTGTGATGCGTGAGCATCTTTCCTATCTTTTCCTAGTGAATTTGCATTTAATTTGTTGAGTTTAATCAAGAATTAATTATCCTTTAGCCACTATAGATGCTACTTTGAGTCTTGTGCAATTCTATTTATTTTAGGTAGCATTCGGATGGATTTAATGGAGTTTCTGCAGAAAAAGAGAAGAAGGCGAGTGATGTTGTCAATCCTGACCTCTCTGTACTCAAACCTGCACAAATGGAAGGAGCACAAGAGATAAAGGAGATGACCAGTGAGGAGCGACGCGTGCGCGTGATTTGGAGATTTGCACATCGATGCATACACGTACCTGACGCATACGCGTGACACGCGAAGAAGATCATCGACGCGTACGCATGACATGCGCCACGTGCAGAAAATGCTGATTGCTATAATTAATTCTTATTTAAATTTTAATTTTTATTTTAAAAATAGGAAAAGATATTATTTAGTTTTTAGAAATTAGATTTTAAATTAATTAGGATTAGATATAAAAGAGAAAAGAAACTTCTCTTCTGGGGATTATTCCATTCTATTTTCATAATGTAAATTACAGTTTACCTGAATCCTAGTTTTTCTCTCTGAACCATGAGCAACTCAACCTCCACTGTTAAGGTTAGAAGCTCTGTCTATTGTATGGATTGATACTATTATTTTTCTATTCTAATTCATGTCTTGATCTATATTTCAATAATTGTTTTCATTCTTTATCTTATGAATTTGGGTGGAACGGAAGTATGACCCTCTTTCTAACTGAGTTCTTGTATAACTTGGAAAAGCTCTTTACTTGAACAACAGCTTGAAAACAATTTCTCCTAAATTCAAATTATTTGGACTTAACGGGATACATGACATATAATCCTCTTATATTTGGATAATTAGGATTTTTGTGGCATAATAACTAGAATTAAACTTCACCCCCTAATTGAAATTAATTGACCAAGGAATTGGCGGTTGATGAAAGTTAGAGGAGACTAGAAAGGTCTAAGGAATTAGGGTCTAGTCACATATAGTTTGCCAGGAATTGAATCTTGCATGATTAAAATAAATTAATAAGAAAAGTCAATCCGGAAAATAGATAACTCTGAAGCCTTAACTACCTTCTCCATATTGTTTGCCCAACTTATTTATTGCCTGTCTTCTAATATTCTGAGTTTTCTGTTTAATGCTTTTTGAACTCTCAAACACCATCTTCTGTTTGTCTAACTAAGTAAATCACTTAACCATTGTTGCTTAGTCCATAATCCTCGTGGGATCGACCTCACTCACCTGAGGTATTACTTGGTACGACCCAGTGCACTTGCCTGTTAATTTGTGGGTTATAAATTCCGCACCAAGTTTTTGGGTGGTGGTGGATCTGGGCAGTTGAACGTTGCTAGTCTAGTGGATGACATGGACGTTGACAGTGAGGACTCAGACGAGGAGTATATTGCAGATAGCAACGAGAGCAATTCTTCAGAAGATGATGACGAGGAGGAGTTTGTGCCAGACTTAACTTTGCTGGTGGTGGTCCCTGCTCTGCTGCTCCATGCCGATCAACCTATGGACACATGCAAGCAAAACCAAATTTAACTTAGTTGCCAACGTAATTGAATTGCGAAAACGAATATTAATGGTAAAATGGATAAGGTGACAATTACCTCGCAGCCATCAGGTACATGTAAACCTGTCGCTCAGGTGGACACCACTTAAAAAATCTCTGGTAGATCCAAGACACCAGTAGAGGAGTGCATCCTGCGATGTCTGTGGTGGAGCGATGTGCTGCACTGCATACGAAATGGTACGTCCATGCCAGCACCGCAAAAATCCCAGGACAAAGATGGACCATATCGTTGGACTTATCAGTCAATAGGTAACCCCTGATCATTAACATGATATAGCACCTCACATGATGTCGGAGGGTGTCTAGATCATCAGTATCGTGCGGCATCTGTCGGACACACTCCCGAAGCCATGTAAGCTTCAGCGAGAAAGCCTCTCTCCTCTGTGCTCCTTGCTGCTGTACTGCAGGAGGCCTGGTTAACGCTCAACCAACTCCAAAGGCCCGGTCCAGTACCAAGTTTGGAAGTCACAAATGCACCATCAACGGGCTCTCCGTTAATGCGTAGCCTGAGGTGGTAAGTGACGTCCTAGAGACTGATCTTGCACTTACCCCACGACATGTGGAAGGTGTGGGTCTTTGAAAGCTAGTGCTCCACAAATGCTTTGATCATGGAGTTATTGAAGACGAAGTCCCTCAGTGCCACGATGTTGCCAAATCCAGCCTCTCTCAGGTAGGGAAGAATAGTATCCGATGGTTGGAGTCTGTGACTAGCTCTCCTAGGCAGAAGTAGGTGACCCCTCTAGTAAACAATAAAAAACCCAATCAGGAGTGTGTCAACCTATAAAACTATAAAAATTTCATTTTACATAATCCTACCAACAGACATTTACATAACAACTTAAATTGAATTATAAAATTAAGTTAACAAATAACTAGACATACATTTACATTGTAAAATCATTTAAATAAAACCGGTTACTTAAGAAATGAATAACTAAATTAATAAACGTCTATATAATTAAATTTAAACAAAAATATCTAAATAAAACATTCATAACTAAATTAGCAAATTAAAGTAAATAAACATAATCACTTAAACAAATAACAACACCCTTCATTTCCCATCTAATTCATAAGGTAGATTACGTAAAAAGATTTATTAAAATAAAGAACAATGACTACACCATCAACTTAGTAATTTAATCTAAGTTATAACAACTTCAAATTAAAAATTCAGAAATTTTTATACTGACTAAATACAAACCTCTACATATTCGGGGATAATTAAGTTTAGGGTTAACCACCAAAAATACTCCCAAATTATTCAAACACTGATAAAAATACACTCAAATTTTATTATCGACAAAAATGTATTTAAATAATTTAAAAACGCAACAAAAATGCTCAACAGTAAATATATATTTCAAAAAATATCTTAGAGATTGAATTTTGATGTAATATTTTGCAAGCATCATTATAAAAATGAGATATTATTATTTTTAAAATTTTATAATTTTTTACTAAGTATATATTTTTTTGTGATTTTTTAAAAGTATTATGGGTTGTTAACAAAAAAATTATATACTTAATAAAAAATCACCAAATTTTAAGAATAATAATATCTCATTTTTCTAATAATTCTTGAAAAAAATCATATCAAAATTCAATCTCTAATATATTTTCCGAGAAATACATATTTAATGTTAGATAATCTTGCAAAAAAAAACTAACATTAAATATGTATTTCTCAAAAAATGTCTTAGAGATTGAATTTTGATATGATTTTTTTCAAGCATGATTAAAAAAATGAGATATTATTATTCTTAAAATTTGATGATTTTTTGTTAAGTATATATTTTTTTGTGATTTTTTAAAAGTATTATTGGTTGTTAACAAAAATATTATAAAAATAATATACTTAACAAAAAATCACCAAATTTTAAGAATAATAATATCTCATTTTTATAATCATGCTTGCAAAAAATTACATTAAAATTTAATCTCTAAGGTATTTTTTGAAAATATATATTTACTGTTAGGTATTTTTGTTATGTTTTTAAATTATTTGAAGGCATTTTCATCGATAGTAAAATTTGGGAGTATTTTTATCAGTGTATGAATAATTCGGGAGCGTTTTTGGTGGCTAACCCTTAAGTTTACCAATAATTTTTAATAACCCTTTTTTATAACTAAAGTCATTCAAAAAACTTAGTAACCTACATCAAAAAAAAACAAATCGAAATAAATATTTAACTACCAAATCCATGTAAAAGTATGCCTAACATCACATCGGGTCGTTCAGACCATTCCAAACAATATATTCCTACGTTTAATATCCACTGCACACTATTTTTATAAAAGTACTCACACTATGGCAACATATTTCATTATTTAACATAAAAATTAAACGAAGAATAAGACCAACCTCAAAGTCGGCTGCTCCGACAACGTGTCATGTTACATTCAGTCTATTGATGTCCACATCGTGTTGATCGGTGCACGGCATAATCTTGAAGTAAGTCAAAATTTTGATTAGAGAAAGGTAAAAGGGAGAGAAAAGTTTAGGAAACGTATGGTTTAAAGTTCTTTTCTGCGCTGTGAACAAAACTCCTATATATAGGCACACCTGGTCACTGTAAATGAAATAATACTCCAAAAGTATTTCATTTATACTGTAAACAAAATAAGCTCGTTACACAACACATGTGTAAACATCAAACGGCCACCACGTTTTCAGTCTTATTTCATTTACAGTGTAAACAAAATACGTAAGATATTATTTTGTTTACACTATAAACGAAATAAGATATAGGATGCATTTTCGCAAAAAAGTTGGAAAATATTTATTTCGATAAACAAAATATTTATTTAATTTATTTAAAAAAATCCCATATTCATGTGTGCTGGAATTAAAATACTCCTTACATTATCCTTTTTGAATTGGAAAAAAAGTTTAATATTCTAATTTTAAAGAGGCATCTCTTCTTTTATCTTTTGGTCCTATTGTGAATTTGTGACAAAATTTCAATTTATAAACAAATAGGTTGCTAACATTTTTTTTTTATATTCATGAGTATTGGCAAGCAGTATTAAATCTTGTTCCATGTTGAATTCTTGTTTTACTACTTAAACCAAATTAAATCTATATAAGCTGAACTTTTATTCATTTCTTATGCACTACCTTCTGCCTTTGCAGCTTGTTCGTTCATTGTTGATAATCCCAAGACCCAATACTTAGATTCTTTAACATGTATTCTCATGGAAACTTCGAGTCACAATTTGTTAACAAGTCTTCTTTCTTCATCCAAAGTGGTCATTTGTAATAAGTCTATTGTCAAAAATGGCAAAGCGTTTACTCCTGAACCAGAGGCCTCAAATTAAAAAATATGAGAATCTCAGGTGCTACTCCTTTTCACCATTAACGGTGTAGACTCAGCTTTCATCAACCCTAATATCTCTCCCAATGTCGCAAACAAGATCAAAATTTTTTTCTTGGTCACTCTTAAAGAAAACTCGTTGCTTTCCAAGACTCAATTCTTATTGAAAACTTCAACTCACATGACAGGCTATTCAGAAACCCCTCAAAGACCAACATTGAAGGCTATATCGTACTTGGTTAGATAAGATTGAAATCGAGAAGATGACCTTGTGAAAGAAATTGGAATATATGATCTAATTCAGCTTAGGTAAAACTCTTATACCGTTAATTTATGACTAATGGGAGGTGCATTGTACTTTTGGGATGAGATTTCTCATACTTTTCACATTGCGTACGGTATGATTATTCCTACTCTTCTGGATATAGCTGCTATAACTGGCCTACCTCTCTTGGGAGAGGAAATTTTAACTACTACCAAGTTGACCACAGGGGTTGAGTATTCCATTAACCTCTCATTCGTCACCTACTAGAGCTTCATTCGCAATAACAAATGTCAAAATGAAAAACATGCTTCTGATAATGAGCATATAGGCTTCCTTCTCTATTGGTTGAGCGGCATTATTTTCTGTGACTGGAGTATTCAAGTCGAAGCCACTTATTTTTAATTGACCATTATGTTAGGTGAAGGTAGGAAGTTGTGTCTAGCCAAATTGTTTCTAGCTCAACTATATCTCACTTTAGATTGGATCACAGACCTTGTGAAGGAGAAAAAGAAAATCGCTAATATTGATGGTTCCGTTTGATTTTTTAAGTTATGGCTTTTTGCCATTTTTGAGTCTGAGCTACAACCACGTTTGACCCAAAAAGATCCTACAGATTCTGTGATTGTAGGACATCGTCTGCTTAACTTAATTTTTTCTGACAACTTGCCAGAGAAAGGCCACAATATCAATTTGACTCCTTTTGCCAACTTTCAAGCTAGCGAGGAATGGTCGAGTAGTTGACACAATCTCTTACCCCAGCTAAGATTACACAGGAGGAAAGTATCACTATTTGGTTACAATTCTTGACTTTCCAACTACTTTTTGCTGGATTTCTTGGTGGAGAAAACTTAAAAATAGTAGTCTATATGAGAAATGCCATATCTAGACAATTTGTGTTAGCTCAAGCCATTCCGTCTCCTTACCATCTTTAAGAGTCTCAACCTTTGCATACCAAAGTCACTTCACTAGAAGATCTGTTGAACTTTCACAAGGACAATGCTTTTTAGAGAAATAAATTTTATCTATTCTCTTTTAAGCCTTGTCTGTTGACCATAAATTCATTCTTTTTTTTGGTGGAAAATCTATTACTCTTCCATTAAAGTCACTTTTAGTATCTGTTGTCAAAGGATGACCACTGCTCTTGTGACGCAACGAGTGAGGAAAGCATGAATTATTTAAAAATGTAATTACAACTAAATCATTTGTCAACTTGAATTCAACAAATTATTCTCTTCTTTGTGTTATTGTTATTCATATTATTTTCCTTCATGCATGATGCCTTCTAAGCATCTCACAATGATATCTGTTCTAATTTTTGGCAACATTAAATATATGTCGAGTAAAATATTATTTTTGTCCCCAACGTTTGGAGTAAGTCTCAAAGTTGTTCCTAACGTTTAAATCATTCTATTTAAGTCCCTAACGTTTTAAAATTGGCTCAATGTTGTCCTACCGTTAGGGATCTGTTAACAGAATTGACAGCGGGACAAAATTGAGACGATTTTGAAACATTAGGGACATAAATAGGACGAAAACGTTGGGGACAAAAATAATACATAGAAATAAATTTTAATTTTATCCTTCAATAATATCAAATTTTTACGGTACATAGTTATTGAATTATTTTTTAATCACATCTAAGTAAACTACACTTAATTATATTACTTTCATTCTAAATAAATTTATTTTTTTATAATTTTACTTTTTAAAGATTTTTACTCTTAAACATTAAATAATTTCGATACATTAGAGACAAAAAGTATAATTTATACTTTATTGTATATGTATCTTTTTTTCACAAGTTTATATACTAGTCATTCTACAAACATTTCATGATGAGTAAAAATCTTTAAAGGTAAAATTATAAAAAAATATTTAGAATAAAAGTAACGTGATTAAGTTTAATTTACTTAGATGTGATTAAAAAATAATTGAATAACTATGTACCGTAAAAAATTGATATTATTGAATGACAAAATTAAAATTTATTTTTATGTATCATTTTTGTCTCCAACGTTTTTGTCCTATTTAAGTTTCTATCGTTTCAAAACTGTTTCAATTTTGACCTGTCGTCAATATTGTTAATAGATTCCTAACGGCAGGACAACATTGAGACAATTTTGAAACGTTAGGAAATTAAATAGGACGACTTAAACGTTAGGAACAATTTTGAGACTTACCCCAAATGTTGGAGACAAAAACGATACTTTACTCAATATATGTCAATTGACCTTTGTCCTAACTTTTGACATTTCAGTTGAGAGCTTTTAACACATACCTTTTCATTGTTTGAATTGATATTATTAATTCACACAATTTTTCTAACTTCAAAAGTAACATAATCTTTGACTTCGTGAAATTGTTTAACTTCTTTCATATGTTAAACTCTAGGTGTCAATTAGATTTGATAAAATTCTCGATCTTGTAAAATTTTCACACTGACATTCTAATAGATTTGACTCCAAGCACCAATAGACTCAACAAAATTTCTAAGTCAATTATGCTTTTGTACTTATAAATTACATACCCAAATGTCAAATGAGAGATTTTTTTTATAATAAATAAATAAAACAGCCCAATACACTATCATCCAATAATACTTGTTAAAAAGAAAGAGAGTATGTTAGTATTTGAACAACCAAAAGCTTCTTCTTCAACCCAGTGTCTCTCATTCTTCCCACTTTCATCTATAATAGTGGGCTTCTTCTACTCACAAAAATTTAACTATATCTAATTTTTCTGGTACTCCAAGTAACATTTAATTGCTAGCTCTATTTTTTATTTTTTTTCTTTCTTATCGTTTATTTAGAGGAACCCTAACCATGCAAAAATAGTGTTAACAACATCCCTTGTGTTACCTATGATTACCAAAATTTTATTCTGAAGAGCATTTTTCCTTTTTTTTATTCCTTGACACAAATTAAGATTTGATTTCTGAATCCTTATCTTTCAAACCTACTATGTTGTTGTCCTTTTTTTTCTCATTTTTTTATGTTTATTTTCTTGATTTGATTAATGTGATCTTATGAGCCATTTTGTTATTTGGTAAATTGTCTAAGTTACTAATATTTACAACTACAGATTTGTGAATTTTTTTTACTATGATTTTGTTTATTATGTTCTCTATTTTTCAAATTACATGCATATTCTACTAAATTGAATTTTTCTTTCATATGAACTAAAAGTTAAAGATTGCTTTCTTGGACATATTTATGTGTGTTGGAAATAAAATGCTCCTTAGATTAGACCTTTTCAATTGGAAAAACAGTTTAATGTTCTAATTTCTAAAGAGGTATCTTTTTTTTATCTTTTGGTCCTATTGTGAATTTATGATAAAATCCCAATTTATAAACAAATAAGCTGCTAACATTTTTTTATATTCATGAATATTGGAGAGCAATACTAAATCTTGTTCCATATTGAATTCTTATTTTACTGCTTAAACCAAATTAAACTCATATAAGCTCAATTTTATTCTTTCCTTATGTACTACCTTCTGTCTTTGCATCTTGTTCGTTCATTGTTGATAATTCCGAAACCCAATACCTAGATTCTTCAATCTGTATTCTCATGGCAACTTCGAGCCACAAACTGTCAATAAGTCTTCTTTCTTTATCCCAAGTGGTCATTTGTAATAAGCCTATTGTAAAAAATGGCAAAGCCTTTACTCCTGAACTAAAGGCCTCAAAATTAAAAAAAAATATGGGAATCTCAAGTGCTACTCCTTTTCATCATTGATGGTGTAAATTCAACTTTTATCGACCCTATCATCTCTCTCAATGTTGCAAACAAGATCAATATTTTTTACCTGGTCACTCTCAAAGAAAACTTGTTGCTTTTCAAGACTCCATTCCTATTGAATAATTTGACTCACATGACAGGCTATTCAAAAACCCCCCAAAGACCAACATTGGAGGCTACCATACTTATTTAGATAGGGTTGAAACCAAGAAGATGAACCTATGAAAAGAAATTGGAATATACGATCTAATTCAACTTAGTAAAAACTCTTACACTGTTAATTCAAGACTAATGGGAGGTGCATTGTACTTTTAGGATGAGAGTTCTCATACGTTTTATACTACATACGATATGATTACTCTTACTCTTCTTGATATAACTGCTATAACTGGCCTACCTCTCTTGGGAGAGGAAATTTTAACTACTACCAAGTCGACCAGAAGGGTTGAGTATTTCATTGACCTCTCTTCCACCACCTGCCGGAGCTTCATTCGCAATAACAAAGGCCAAAATGAAGAACCTGTTTTTGATAATGAGCACATAGGCTTCCTTCTCTATTGGTTGAGCGGCGTTATTTTCTGTGACCGGAGTTTTCAAGTCGAAGCCACTTATTTTTTATTGGCCATTATGTTAGTCGAAGTAGGAAGTTGTGTCTAGCCAAATTATTCCTGGCTCAACTATATCTCACTTTAGATTGGATCACTGACCTTATGAGGGAGAAAAAGAGAATCGCTAGTGTTGATGGTCCCGTTTGATTTTTTCAATTATGGCTTTCTGCGATTTTTTAGTCTGAGCTACAACCACGTTTGACCCAAAAATATCCTGTAGATTCTGTGATTGTAGGACATCGTCTGCTTAACTTAATTTTTTCTGACAATTAATAGCTTCACATGATAAGATGAAACACTTCTTCCGTGCTTTTTGTTACTTGCCAGAGAAAGGCCACAATATCAATCTGACTCCTTTTGCCAACTGTCAAGCTGGTCTGGAATGGTTGACGCAATCTCTTACCCTACCTAAGATTATAGAAGAGGAAAGTTTCACTATTTGGTCACAATTTTTGACTTCCCAACTATTTTTTGCTGGATTTTCAAGTGGAAATGACCTAAGAATAGCAGTCTATATGTCAAATGCCATATCTAGACAATTTGGGTTAGCTCAAACCATTCCATCTCTTTACCATCTTCAAAAGTCTCAACTTTTGCCTTAACTTTTGCATACCAAAGCCATTTTACTAGAAGATCTATTGAACTTTTAGAAGGATAATGCTTTTCAGAGAAATAAACTTCATCTATTTCCTTTTAAGACTTGTCTGTTGACTACATATTCATTCTTTTCTTGGTGAAAAATCTATTACTCTTTTATTAAAGTCACTTTTAGTAGCTATTGTTAAAGGATGAACATTGCTCTTGTGATGCAACAAGTGAGGAGAGCATCAATTATTAAAAAAGGTAATTGCAACTAAATCGTTTGTCCATTTGAATTTAACAAATTATGCTCTTCTCTGTGTTATTGTTGTTAATATTATTTTCCTTCATGCATGATGCCTTCTAAGCATCTCACAATGATATCTGTTCTAATTTTTGACAACATTAAATATATATCAATTGACCTTTGTCTTAATTTTTGACGTTTCAGTTGAGAGCTTTTAATACATACCCTTTCATTGTTCTAATTGATATTGTTAATTGACACAATTTTTCTAACTTCAAAAGTAACAGAATCTTGAGTTCGTAAGATTGTTTAACTTCTTTCATATGTTAAGCTCTATGTATCTATTAGATTTGATAAAATTTCTAAGCTTGTAAAATCTCCACACTGACATTCTAATAGATTTGACTCCAAGCACCAATAGACTCAAAAGAATTTCTAAGTCAATTAGGATTTTGTACTTATGAATTACATACCTAAATGTCAAATGAAAAAAGTTTTTTATAAAGAAAAAAACTACCTCACTCGCTCCAATCCTCCTCTGAGAAAGACTTCTAATAGACTTGTAAGAAAAAGGAAACTCAATCCTAATTACTCAAGTCATCGGGTCAAAAAGAAACTTGAACCAATTGCAGTGTCATCATCTTCAAATGATGATGATAACAAAGACATGTTAAGTACATCCAATGATAACAATGAGGGACCAGCAATCTCTCAGAATAATGATGAGGAAGACAAGAGCAACTTGTCTAGTCATAAAATAGTAAGTAACTCCTCTTCTTAAGATAATGATGCCGATGCCTTCCGTCTCAGTGGTCAACTTGTTTCTCAGGTATATTCATATATTCTCACATCCTCCATATTAAAAATAACATTGTCTTGAAGAACTTAAATGCTGATGATATCTCTTGTGCTAACTCTTTTTTATATCATATGTTAATCTCATTAATTATCTTTGCCCTCATTTCACTTTTCATTTTAAATCACCGCAGTTCTTCTGACTTTATTAATTGTGCCTAACACTAAAGATCTGATAGCTACCACATCTGATAAATTTACACCCAACACCAAATCTAATAAGGTATGATATGTCATTTAGTATGATTAATATCTCTTCTTTATATCCCTTTTTTTGTGTTGACACCATCTTTTACATTCTTGTTTAGATTCAAAATTATGAAATCTCTTTGAGTGAACTACCAGAAAAATAAATGTCAATCATTTCTATCTATGATCATACCCTTAATACTGTGGTGAATGACTTGTTGTCTGACTTAAAAAGAATGAAGCATATGCATGTAGTATGGATACGAATGCCATAGTTGAATCTTACTCTACTATCCAAAGCTACCTTCCAACAGAATAACTCCATATTACACCTTCCACAGCCAAGACCGTTGACAAATTCATCCTGCTTTCCTTGGGCAAACAATTTATATCACATTGATATGTAATTTATAGCGTATTTACTAATTTATATCATATTGATTTATCTCATTTACAATGTAAACAAGATAATTATGAATGTATCTCGTTTATATTATAAACGAGATATATGAAATTTTTGAAAATAATTATGAATGTATCTCGTTTTTAAATTCCATATATCTCATTTACCGTGTAAACGAAATATGTATATTTGTAAATAAAAAATATATTTTTTAAAAATAATAAAAAATATTAATAATTTAAATTAGAACAAACTTTTAAAACTGGAATGTTTCAAATAATAGAAAATATGAACGGTTTCAAAAGAACAGGAGAGATATGCAGTTTTAACTCACTGATTAATAGACAACTGGGCGCATCACGTAATTTAAAATTACCATATAAAATCAACACATTATTTTCATAGAAACCAATCCATTATTCAACTGTCAATGAATACATAAAAAAATAGATTAAATTAGATTAATTTAAATTTAAAAAAATATTTAAGTGTTATGGCAAAGGACTCATTGCATCCCTAACCAATTCATTTCAAAAAGCATACATTCGTGTTCCTTTGATTTCTCAGCCACAAAATAATGCCATTGAGAGAAAATTCTACAAGCACATGACTATACAAGTCTCTTCGCCATTGCCAAAGACATTGCGATGACGAATGAAGTTTATGTCAGATTTTAAGAAAATAATATGCTGATTTTAAATAGGCAGTTTTAAATTATAAGATACGCTCAATCATTTATTAATCAATTAAAATTACCTATTTGTTCTATTATTTTAAAACTATCCATCTTTTCTATTATTTAAAACATTTAATTTTTAAGAATTTGGTCTAATTTAAATTATTAATATTTTTTATTATTTTTAAAAATTATATTTTTTATTTACAATGTAAACGAGATATGTATATTTTTTCAAATTTTATATATCAATATAAACGAAATAAATCAATACGATGTAAATTATTAAATACGTTACAAATTACATATTTTAGTAATTAAAATAATTAAATTATTTATTTAAAATGCCATAATTTTCACTCATTAAAATTACTATCACAAAATTTTAACCTTATTAAAAATTCATATTAAAATGTTATTTTTAACTATAACATAAAAATTTAAAATAATTAAATTTTATTTTATATTATTTCATAAATGATTAGATTGTTTTATTAAAAACTTATTAACTAATTATTTTTATAAAAAAAATATTGTTATGTAATACAATTTTTATTGAAATATTAGTAAAAATATATTTTATTTAAAATATTACATATAATACATAGAAATGTTGAGTTATTTTATTTTTAAAAAAATATTTTGGATTGTTTTACTTATAGGTTAAAAATATAGAAACAAAAAATAAACAACATTATTATTTTTGACTTTTTTTTAAAATACAGGTAAAATTTGCTTTTACAAAAACAAAAACTAACGATAAGACGAAAATTTGAATTACAAAAATTTAGTCTGCATAACTCAATTATGATAGTTTAAGATTGAATAAAATTGGAAAGATTTATATCATATCTGACATTCTCTTGTTAACTTAAATCAATCAAATCGGAGTGAGACAGAAATTTACATAAGAGTCAAATTATACTTTAGAAAACGCTTCACGTGCGCTACAGTACGGGCTGGAGTTTTAGAATTCCAACTTCTAAATGCGTTCAGATTTAATATAAAAAATTTCATGGACTAAAATGAGGCAAAGCTTTGATACTGTGGACTCAAGTGAACTGACGGGACTTGTAAGTTGTAACCCATGCTAACAGCCGCATGGCTTAGGCTTCTGAGCTTGGCATTGAGGTCCGATTAATCATGGGCCCTTTAATGACATATTGAGGTAAAACCCAACAAATAAAAAGAAAAGAAATTAATTAAGTTGGATTGGTCTAGTAGTTAGTTCACTAGTTGGTCAATCCATTTACTTATGGGTCAGAATTTATTTTTAAGAAATGGAATATTTTGATAACTCAATATGGTTTTTTTTTTACCAAAAATAAAAAGATTCGAACTCGCAACTTTTAAATGAGTATGAAAAAACTATGTCATTTAAATTATAATTCATTGACAAAGTGTTCTTTTTATATGGCTAAGTTGACCAAAATAAAAAACAAAAGAAATTAAATTTATAAAATCAGAATTGAGACGGAAAAAACATTACAAAAAATAATAAAAAAATAACACTTCAACGAAAAAAGATTAAACACAATCTTTTTTACTTAGCTTTTGTTATATATCAAAATTAACGGTTCCGAAAAATCAATTTCATTTTTGAAGATTTAGGGATAGGAAGCAACTCAGATAAAGAAGTTTAAAACGTTTTTATTTAAAGTTATTTTTTAATAATTAAAATTCAATACATATAATTAATTAAATTGTGTTATTTTTATCAAAATTAGATCAGATAAATTGATTTGGCTAAAAAATTGGTAAATTATATTTTGAATCGATCTAAATTAATATTTTTTTATAAAAATGACTAAAATATCTCTATTATAAAAAATGACTAAAATACTTTTATTCTTATTTTATATATATATATATATATATATATATATATATATATATATATATATATTGGGAATCCTAAATTCTAATCATTTTCTTCTCTCTGTGTCGTCATAGAGTTAGGATTTAAGATTCTCAAAATTTCAAAAAATATATATAATAGTAGTATTTTAGTCATTTTCTATATAAAAAAAAAATAATTTAGACCGGTTTAAGATTTATTTAGTTTACCGAATTTTCGATCAAATCAATTTATGTGATCTAATTTTGACAAAAATAACATAATTTAATCAATTATATACATTAAATTTTAATTATTAAAAAATATCTTTAAAAAAATACCTTTTAGACGTCTTTATTTAAGTGGCTCCCTTAAAGATATTATAAATTTGTTATTAAATTATTTTTGCTATATAATTCAGTTTTGATACATAACAAGAATAAAATTAATGTACTTAATTCAGTTTTCATATATAACAAGAACTAAATAAAAAGGATTGTTTTAGTTTAATTTTTAATGTAATTAATTTATTGACATATCTTATTGTGATGTTTATAAATTGTATCGCAAACTTTTTCTGGTTTAATTTATTTTTCATTTTATAAATTTAATGGAAGTAAAAGTTAAATTAAAGTGTATAGATTGTTATTTTTTATCTTCGAAATGCTAGCAAAAGTAGACTGCATCTCATATAGAAAAGCATATATGTTAAAACAGAAATTGACTAAATTAGGTCGTTGTTGTTCTTGCTAAGAAGAAAATGAGATTGAAACAAGGACAAACACCAAAGAATTTGATTACAATAAGCATGGATAACAGTATTCTAAATGTAACAAAACGCAATTTTTGTTAATTAGCGTTGAAAGCGTGATTCAACCACGGAGTACCTTCGAAACTCACCGTGCGCCGATCAGCTCCCCGCCTTTTCTCTCAAAGCTACAAGCTGCCCAACGTAGTCTTTTCCATTTTAGATGTGGGGTGAATTGATAATTCAATAATTGCTAAAAAATAAAATTTTACAAACAACTTGATCGTACATGGAGTTCTGAAACTCCAGTACCGTACCATGGCACACGTGAAACACTTCCTATACTTTAAACTCTTATCAATTTCTTTAAAAAATAGAAAACAAAAAATATACTACATATTGAAATAAATTTTTACATTATAATTCCTAGTTTACTTAAGTTAATACCGTGATTGATATTCCAGCTAATTAGTGCTTAACCATTTTGTACACAGAAATTATTTGATTTCTATAAAAAGATCAACCCTCCTATATAAGTATATGTTGTTATCTTTTAAATAAAAAAAATATTTTTAATAATATTTATATAATTTTATATTACGTAATAATATTTTTAATACATTAATTTCAAAAAATACTTAATAGTTGAATTAATAAAATATTGTTGTTGTTGTTGTCATCGTCAACAATATTAAGCATATATATATATATATATATATATATATATATATATATATATATTCTAAATATTTAACTCATTTATTGTTCTACTGTTTTTTAATTTATGGAATCCGATTAAAGAAAATAATTAATAATTTTAAATTTCAATAATATATTATAATAACT
This sequence comes from Arachis stenosperma, assembly GCF_014773155.1. NCBI lineage: Eukaryota > Viridiplantae > Streptophyta > Magnoliopsida > Fabales > Fabaceae > Arachis > Arachis stenosperma. The sequence continues at coordinate 145,958,928 of NC_080385.1, forward strand.
ATATTTAATTTCTTTAGTTAATGACATCTAATCCAAAATCATACATAATTAACATATAACTTGAAGGTTGTAAATAATTTTTTGACAAAAGTATAATAACGAGTGAAGTGTAAGGATGGCAAAATTCTTAGCGAGATGGATATTTATAAAAATTTATTTATAGAGAAGTGAATATAGAAATAATTTTATACTTGTGGAGACGAAGATAGCAATTTGTTTATTATACGGGACAAAGACAGGAATAGAGATCTTTACTTCGTGGAACCCGTTTAAGTGAAATATTAAAACTCATATATATATATATATATGAGTTTCAGTGCTTCACCTGATTTCAAAATCATAATCCCTAACTATTGTTCTTCTCACTCACTGCTCTCTCTTCTCACTTTTCTGAAATTCAAACCCTCTCCTCTCACCAGTCACCACCGCCATCTGCCACCTCCTGCCACCTCACCACCACCGTCCGCATCCTCCTCTCCTCACCTCTTGAAGTCACTAGCTCCTCCTCACCACTCAGCGCGCCTGTTCCCAGACGAAGAGAGCGTCATCCTTGCTGCTTGACCCAACGAAAGACAACGTCGTCATCGCCGCCTCACCCAGCCAAAGAGAAGTCATCGTTGCCGCCCACTCATCCAAAGTGAAGTCGTCGTCGCTGCCCCCACCCAGCCGAAGTGAAGTCGTCGCCGCCGCCAGACCCAGCCGAGGCAGAAGCATCGCCATCTCCGTCGCATCGGAGCCTCTTCATTGGTAACTCAACTTCTAATTTCTTGATTCCTTGGGCATTTTGTGATTTATGCTTCTTTTATTTCTGTGATTTTTGGGATTTTTTGTGATTTCTGAGATTTTATTTCTCTGAGTTATGTGATTCTTGCGATTTTCTGATTTCTGTTAATTCTATTTATGTGATTTCTGATTTTTGCTATTTTATTTCTTGAATCCTAGAATTTTCTATGATTCTGCTAATTTATTTCTGTAATTCCTGTGATTTTCTGATTTCTGTGATTCTATTTATAGGATTTATGTGATTTTCTTATTTCTACGATTTTATTTCTTAATTCTTGGGATTTTCTGTGACAGCTGTGATTTTATTTCTGTGATTCTTGAAATTTTCTATGATTACTGGAATTTTACTTTTATGAATCTTGGGATATTATTGTTGATTTATGTTACGGCCTGGCCCAAAATCCGCGCGGGTCAACCCGACCCACGCAATATCCGACCCGGACACGCGCCCCCTAACCGACCCGGACACGCGTCCTGTACGGTTGGCACGCGGTTGCAGGGGAACGTCCTTGAGGAAATGAGCCTGTCCTCTCAAGGGGGCCCACGACTGACATGTATATAAGGGGAAGATTGGCTCTTCCCCCGAGGTACGTCATATCCTTCCACCCTATCATTCTGCCCGCCTGCACATTGCTGACTTGAGCGTCGGAGTGTCTTTGCAGGTGGCACCCCCCTCATCTTCTCTTCAGACCAAGTGCTCGTCTGCTCGACTAGTTCACCACCGGTGCGACCCAAGCTAAAGCGTCCTCACCCCTTCACTCGCACACCCGACCTGTCCGGAAACCGACCACCGAACATTGGCGCCGTCTGTGGGGACGTCTAAATGGAAGTCGTACTGGGTCCCGGCGACCACGCTCGGGCAGCCGGAGCGGAGGGGGCAGCCTCCGTCGCTTCGCAAGGGGGGCGGCGGAGGTCCCCCCATCGACACACGAGGACACGACCATTCGGAGGAACGGGCGGCGATAGCGCCATAATAATGCAAGAGCTACGCCACAGAGTTCAGAACCTAGAACGGCAGCTTGCCGACCGGGAGCGGGAGGGACGGTCTACCGACCCGAGCTACACCCCGTCCCCCGGGAGCGAGGAGGAAGACTCTCACCGAAGCCGCCCGCGAACGGAAGCGGAGAGCTCGCGGGAGGAGTCACCCATAAGGAGGAGACGAAATGACACGATCATCTACTCCCGCGGCAGACCGACCCATCGAGCGACAAGAGGTCGCGAAGAAGGAGGAACACGACAACCTGTCATAATGAGCGTCACCCCGTTCCACCGATCTATCCTCGAGGTCCGGCTGCCGAAACACTTCGACAAGCCAACGGACATGAGGTACGACGGAACTCAAGATCCTCTAGAACACCTCACGGCCTTTGAGGCCAGGATGAATCTAGAAGGAGTAGGAGACGAAGTAAGGTGCCGCGCCTTCCCGGTAACCCTAGCAGGACCAGCGATCAGATGGTTTAACGGCCTCCCTCAAGGTTCCATCTACAACTTCTCGGACATCAGCCGTGCATTCCTGGCCCAATTTACAACGCGAATAGCAAAGGCCAAGCATCCTATCAACCTTCTAGGGGTAACCCAGAGACAAGGAGAGCCGACCAGGAGATACCTAGATCGGTTCAACGATGAATGCTTGGAAATCGACAGCTTAACCGACTCGGTGGCCAGTCTCTGCCTGACAAACGGCCTCCTCAACGAGAACTTCCGAAAACACCTCACCACGAAGCCGGTTTGGACAATGCACGAAATCCAGACGGTGGCCAAGGAGTACATAAACGACGAAGAAGTCAGCCGAGTCGTGGCTGCCAATAAGCGGCAGTCCGGTTACGGCCAGGCTCGGCAGTCCGGTGGCGACGGTGAGAGAGTAAAAGAAAAGGCCAGGGAGGAGGCATCAAACAAAGCACCTAGGTCGTTCCCTCGAGTCGGAAGATTCACTAACTACACTCCACTCACCCTCCCCATCGTGGAAGTTTATCAACAAATAGCTGAGAAAGGAATTCTTCCGAAGCCTCGACCACTTAAGGACCGTACGGGAGGAAACAAGAACCTTTATTGTGATTACCATAAGGGATACGGCCATCAAACACAAGACTGTTTCGACCTAAAGGATGCACTAGAACAGGCGATAAGGGAAGGAAAGCTAGCAGCGTTCTCCCATCTCATCAGGGAGCCGAGAAGACGTTATCGCGATCAAGACGAGGAAGGCAAGACACGCTCGGCCAAGCGGCGACAGGAACCCGAAGACAGAGACCATGGCCTCACTGTGATAAACGTGGTAACGGCAAAAAACGCTACACCAAAATCCCGGTCGGCACACAAGAAAGACGCCAAGGTTCTGGCGATCTCATCTCCGCCAATGCAAAGCTCTAAAAAACCTCCATCCATTTCTTTCGGCCCGGAAGACCAATGGTTCAGCGACGCCCCGGAAAACCCCCCCATGGTCATAACGGCCAGAGTGGGAACCGGCCTCGTCAAACGGATCCTTGTCGATACAGGAGCTGATTCAAATATCATGTTCCGCAACGTTTTTGACGCACTAGGGCTAAAGGACGCCGACCTGACGACTCACCAGCATGGGGTTATCGGGCTAGGCGACCACTTCATCAAACCGGACGGAGTCATTTCCCTACCAATCTCGGTGGGGCAGATCCAAGGTCGAAGGTCGGCGATGGCCGAGTTCGTAATTCTCCGAGATTCCACAGCCTACAACATCATCTTGGGAAGAAAAACAATCAATGATTTTGAAGCCATAATCAACACCAAGCTGCTAGTTATGAAGTTCGTCACCGATGATGGATCCATAGGGATCATAAGAGGAGACCTCGAGACGGCGGTCGCTTGTGACAACGCCAGCCTCTCCCTCAGGAAGAAGTCCAAGGAAGCATCCGGCGTGTTCCTAGCCGACCTTGATGCCAGAGTAGAGGACAAGCCGAGGCCAGAACCAGAAGGGGACCTCGAGAAGTTTAGAATCGGTGACGAAGAGGAAAAGTTTACATTCGTTAACAAGAACCTCCCACGTGAGCTGAAGGAGCCTTTGATTGAAATGATAAGGGCCAACAGGGACTTGTTCGCCTGGACACCAGCCGACATGCCAGGCATAGACCCAAAAATCATCTCACATCACCTAGCCGTCAAAGCGGAAGCACGCCCAGTGGCTCAACGAAGAAGAAAGATGTCGGCGGAAAGAGCAGAGGAGGTAGCCAAGCAAACGGCCGGCCTCCTAGAAGCAGGCTTCATACGAGAAGTGGACTACTCGACATGGCTCTCGAATGTGGTATTGGTGAGAAAGCACAACGGCAGGTGGAGAATGTGCGTGGACTACTCAGACCTTAACAAAGCATGCCCCAAAGATTGCTTCCCCCTCCCCAACATAGATGCACTCGTCGACGCCGCGGCGGGATACCGGTATCTGAGTTTCATGGACGCCTACTCCGGTTACAATCAGATACCGATGCACCGTCCCGACGAAGACAAGACGGCGTTCATAACGCCAGGAGGAACCTTTTGCTATAAGGTGATGCCGTTCGGTTTGAAAAATGCGGGGGCGACATATCAAAGACTGATGAATAGAATATTCCACGACCTCATAGGAAAAACGGTTGAAGTTTACGTGGACGACATCCTGGCAAAAACAACACGACCTGACGACCTCTTGAACGACCTGGCAAGTGTATTTGCGTCTCTCCGTCAACACGGTATGAGGCTGAACCCCCTCAAGTGCGCCTTTGCCATGGAAGCCGGCAAGTTCCTGGGATTCATGATAACTCAGAGAGGGGTAGAAGCTAACCCGGAGAAATGCCAGGCGATAATCCAGATGAAGAGCCCGGGTTGCATCAAGGACGTCCAGAGGCTGGCAGGACGGTTAACCTCGCTATCTCGATTTCTCGGGGCTTCGGCGACAAAGGCCCTGCCATTTTTCAACCTCATGAAGAAAGGGATGGCGTTTGAGTGGACACCCGCATGCGAAGAAGCCTTTCAACACTTCAAGGAAATCCTGGCGGCACCTCCCGTTCTCGGGAAGCCAAAGGACGGGGAACCACTATACCTGTACCTCGCTATAACAAGCGAAGCCCTGGCCGCAGTTTTGGTACGGGAGGACGGGAAAGCTCAACAGCCAATCTATTTCATAAGCAGGGCCCTGCAAGGGGCAGAATTAAGATATAGCAAGTTGGAGAAGCTAGCCTTAGCACTCCTAACTTCCTCGAGAAGGTTAAAACAGTACTTCCAAAGTCACCAAGTTGTCGTCAGGACGGACCAAGGGATCCGGCAAGTTCTCCAAAAACCCGATCTGGCGGGAAGAATGATGACTTGGTCCATCGAACTCTCCCAATATGACATACGGTACGAGCCCCGGCAAGCCATCAAGGCGCAAGCCATGGCGGATTTTTTAGTTGAAGTAACGGGAGACCCAGGCGAAGACATGGGAACACGGTGGAAGCTCCATGTGGACGGAGCCTCCAACCAGACCTTCGGAGGTGCCGGGATCATCCTGGAAAGCCCGATTGGGGTCGTATACGAGCAATCGATTAGATTCGAGTTTCCCATCTCGAACAACCAAGCGGAATACGAAGCCCTCATAGGAGGCTTAGCCCTAGCGGCAGAGGTCGGCGCGAGAAGACTGGATATATGCAGCGATTCCCAAGTCGTCACTTCCCAAGTAAACGGTAGCTACCAGACCAAAGACCCTTTGCTACAAAAGTACTTGAAAAAGGTTAAAAGCTTGAGTCAAAAGTTCGAAGAGATCACGGTCCATCACGTACCCAGAGAAAGAAATACACGGGCAGACCTCCTATCAAAGTTGGCCAGCACAAAGCCAGGGGAGAGCAACCGATCTCTCATCCAAGGCATGACAAGAGAACCAGCAATCACACTGCACGTAACGAGCCTAGGTCCTTCATGGCTAGACCCCATCATCAACTTCCTAGAACACGGCCAAGTCCCTGGTGATGAAAAGGATGCGGCGAAGTTAAGGAGAGAAGCGGCCAAATACGCCGTCATCCAAGGACAGCTATTCAAGAAAGGGCTCAGCCAACCCCTACTGAAGTGCCTACGCCCCGACCAGACGGACTACGTCCTCACGGAAGTCCATGAGGGCTGCTGTGGGCACCACATCGGAGGTAAAGCCCTAGCAAGGAAATTAATCCGAGCTGGATACTACTGGCCGTCGATGATGGCAGATTCCAAAGAGTTTGTCAAAAGGTGTGTAAAGTGCCAGCAGAACGCCAACTTCGCCAGGGCGCCGGCCTCAGAGCTAAGCTTGCTAACGACCTCCCGGCCATTCGCTCAGTGGGGAGTCGACCTCTTAGGACCCTTCCCGGTCGGCCCTGGGCAGGTCAAATATCTCATAGTGGCAATTGATTACTATACCAAATGGATAGAAGCCGAGCCACTGGCTAGCATATCCTCGGCCAATTGCAGGAAATTCATGTGGAGGCAGGTGATAACACGATTCGGGATACCGGAAGTCGTCATCTCGGACAATGGTACACAGTTTACTGACAAAAAGTTCACAGAATTTCTCAGCGGCCTGGGTATAAGGCAAAGGTTCTCTTCGGTAGAACACCCTCAGACGAACGGACAAGTAGAGTCCGCCAACAAAGTTATCCTTTCAGGACTAAAAAAGAGGTTGGACAATAAAAAGGGTGCTTGGGCCGACGAACTAGCATCGGTCCTCTGGTCTTACCGAACAACCGAGCAATCCTCCACCAAGGAAACTCCTTTCCGGCTAACGTACGGGGTAGATGCTGTAATACCCGTAGAGATCGGTGAACCGAGTCCGCGGTTGCTTTTGAAAGGAGTAGAGGAAACCGTAGAAAAGGACCTGATAGATGAAGCCCGAGAAATGGCCCATTTGACAGAAACGGCGCTAAAACAAAGAATGGCTTTGCGCTACAACACCAAAGTGCTCAAGAGGGAATTCGAGCCAAACGACCTCGTCCTAAGGCGGAATGATATCGGCCCGCCGACCCCCGGAGAAGGCAAGCTAACGGCTAACTGGGAAGGCCCCTATAGAATCAGGAAGGTGATGGGAAAAGGAGCATTCAAACTAGAAAGACTTGACGGCAAAGACGTCCCGAGAACATGGAATGCGGACAACCTGAAAAGATTCTACTCCTAGAAGAAGGCCCGACAAACCGATCAGGCTAGCTATGTATTTAACTTGCAAATTTCACTTTTGAACTTCCCATAGCAACTTACGAGTCCTTCATACAGCTAACGAATAATTTATACTTGTGCAAATTTTCTCTCCTATTTTGTCACTTAATTTTCCAGATAAACCACCACGTCCAACGACGACGCGCGTTCCCGGGACTGATCACCCCGGGAACCCGTCAACCACAATCGTAACGACTACACAAAAGGCCGTCGGCCATGGATATAAGTGACAAAAATAAACCAAAAACGGTTAAAAGAAGCGGAAATTCATCACGACAACATGAGCAAACGATTAAAAACGGTCACTGATCACAAGCCAAGATAAAACGGCTAAACATCAAATCGTTCACAAGCCAAAAACGGCTAAAACTAAAATAGTTTACAAGTCAAAACAAAGCGGCTAGGCAAAAACCATAAAAAGAGAATTCATTTCTTCGGGACATCGACAACCTTGCCATCCTGAATAACCTTGCGGACACCAATCGCCGACGTGTCGAATTCGGGGGCAACAACTTTAATCTGAGCTTTCAGGGCTTCCTCGGTAGCCAGGATCGCACCCTTGCCCTATTTGACGACGTCCTTATACTTCGCCTTCCATGTCGAAAGTTCGGCCTCCACGGCCTGCTTCTCCTTCTCAACTTCGGCCACACGCTTTTGCGCCGCGCCGACCTGACCCTCCAAAGCCATTTCACGCTCGACCAAACGTTCAACCGTCGCATCCGACTCCTTCTGTTTCTTCTCGGCAGCTGTTGCCTTTTGTTCGGCGGCGGTAGCTTTCTGCTCGGCAGTGGTGGCTTTCTTCTCGGCAGCATCCAGCTTTTCCGAAGCTTGAGTCAATTGCTCCCGAAGAGTCTCAACTTCACTTTTTAGCTCGTTATTGGCCTTCCCGGCAGAGTCCAACCTCCGGCGAAGAGACTCCATACCGGACAGTTCGAACTCGGCCTTCCGAGCTATGACTGCGCCGCGCAGGAGAGTGCGATACATCCACCTCGCCTGCCCGGCAAGGGATGACTCGTGAAAATACTCCTCGGTACCAGGGATCAGCTGCGAGTCTATGAAGTGCCCGACGTCAAAATTCCTTTCCATGACGGTGAGGACGCCCTCAGGGCTAGACGACGCCGTGGAGGCCTTCTTTCTTTTCTTCGGATTGGGGACCTCTTCCACCTCAACATCCGCTTTAGGCAAGGAACCCCCAGTTCCAATCACCTCGCGGATAGGGGAGACATGGACGGCCTTGCCACCGTCAACCACGGCACCTTGAGCCGAGGTGCCGATCTCGTCAGTCTCGGCCCTTTGCTCAGGAGCATCCTTGTCCTCCGGAGGGGCATCAGGCCCCTCGGGGGTGGGTTGCTCGTCACCCTCCTCGTCTTCACCACCTAGAAAGGTCTGAAACAAGTCGGGAAGACCCGTCACCGACGCAGACATATCCACTGCAGGAAAACAAAGAAGGTCGGTTAATCGCCACGTAGTATCAACAGAAGAAAAAAAGACAAAGGGTAAAGTAAAAAGCTTCTCACAAATATAATTATGACCGGACTCCCGGTCACCCATGAGGAGGTGGGGATTTACTTGGTTCTTCCCAAAAACCGCCATCAATACCTCGGCAATTTGCTTTATCCACCTTCGACATACTCCTATAAGTTACTTTAATAAAAGTATTGGACCCTGCCCCGAAACTCCAATAGGTCGGGATGAGCCGTACCCCCTCCAGAGACAACCAAAAGGGATGACGACCTTTGACAGGGCGGACCTTAAAATATTTGTCCTTAAACCCATGATATGAATCTTCAAACAAACCGAAGATCTTCCGACCCTGGGCAGACCGGAAGGACATGAACCCTTTTTTGTGTTTCCCCTCCTTGGAAGGGTTTGTGAGGGTGAAGAAGAAGAGGTATACATCCACGGACACCGGCAGGTCGAGATATTCACAGACCATCTCGAAGCAGCGGATCGAGGCCCAACTGTTCGGATGCAACTGCGACGGTGACACGGAAATTCGATTTAAAAGCGCCATTTGAAAGGCTGAGAACGGAATGCGAACTCCGACTTGAGTGAACATGGCTTTGTAGAACCAAATCCAGTCGGCGACTTGGCGGGGTTGGAAGTTGATTTCGTACAAACGTTCATGAGAAGCCGGGACGAAAACGTCGTAATTGGCCTCCTCGTCAGTCCCACCACACAGGTATCCGGCTTGTCGGAACTCGGTGAGCTCCTCCTCGCCCATTTGGTTGGGTGAATCCCTCACGTCGGAAACAACCCAGGCATAAGGATCATACGCCGCGGGGTTAACGGAAGCCCGGGAGACCGTGCGAGCCATACCTACACGGGGGGATCATCCAGTTAGTCTAAGAGATCGGTAGATCGGTTGCTCGATTCAAGCACACCACTACTCCCCAACTAAGGACAAACACTAGAGGTGGACAGGGAAAAGCCTACCCTGGAATGGCTCCCCCCCTAACACGTATAACCGCCATTGGAAGGCCACATAACAGTAACAGAACCAAGCAACAAGCAAACAAAAATAATGCATAGAAGGGAGAATGACTCGAAAGTTACCTTAGTTGGTGAGGAGAAGATGAAGTTGCGAATCTGGAGAAATGCAAGGCACCACAGCGATATACACAAATCTCGTAACGGAGGTGAAGAAGGAGAGGAATGGGAAGTGTGAAAAAGCACAGAAAAAAGGCACAGAAGCACGAAACCAATCATTTAAAAACCACCCCAGGAAGCGCGAAACGACTGAGGGCAAGATGGTCTTTTCAAACGGGGTTTTCCACCCCATTATGAGCATTCAATGCTCGGCGCAAGAAACGAAGCGATAAAACGGTTGCTTGAGCAACCAAGGGACACGCGCGTTGAGGGCATATCCTTCCCACGAGCGGCCGACCAAACGAGATACGAGACGACACGCCATTGGTAGCTCCCACGACTACCATTGGCGCGTGGGGGCACTGTTACGGCCTGGCCCAAAATCCGCGCGGGTCAACCCGACCCACGCAATATCCGACCCGGACACGCGCCCCCTAACCGACCCGGACACGCGTCCTGTACGGTTGGCACGCGGTTGCAGGGGAACGTCCTTGAGGAAATGGGCCTGTCCTCTCAAGGGGGCCCACGACTGACATGTATATAAGGGGAAGATTGGCTCTTCCCCCGAGGTACGTCATATCCTTCCACCCTATCATTCTGCCTGCCTGCACATTGCTGACTTGAGCGTCGGAGTGTCTTTGCAGGTGGCACCCCCCTCATCTTCTCTTCAGACCAAGTGCTCGTCTGCTCGACTAGTTCGCCACCGGTGCGACCCAAGCTAAAGCGTCCTCACCCCTTCACTCGCACACCCGACCTGTCCGGAAACCGACCACCGAACAATTTATTATATGATTTTAATTTTTAATTATTTGTTTTCTTTTCGATGTAGGATTCCACACAAATTGGAATCTACTATCATTACCATTACATAATGAAAGAAGGCTTGATAATTATGTTCTTAGAATGTGATGAATATGTTTAATATTTGGATATGTTTAGTTGTGTTATGAATGTTTGGTTATTTGAATGGAGATAATGTTTGTTGGTAATTGTTATTTAATTCTTTTGAAGACTCGTGGTTGTATTTGTAACGATAATTAAGGATTTTTTTTATTTTTCTGTGTTTTTTTTTATTTTTCGATTTTATTTTAAAAATTTGGGAATATCTGTGGGTATCCAAATTGCTGATAAATATGGGATTCTCATTACCGTGGCAGGACAATACGGGGACGAGGACGGCGACAGGTAATAGGGAGCAATAGACATGTTCCCATCTCATGAAAATCTGTTGCCATTCCTATTGAAGTAACTAAACCAAAATAAAATTTTCTATTTGCAATTTCTTTATCTTTTTCTCTCCGTTAATTGTGTTATGTTTGATTTATTTTAGGTTTAATTATTCTATTGGTTTCTATAGTTTTGCAAATTTTTTAATTAGGTCCATAAATTTTTTTTCCTTTTAATTGGGTTCCTACACCAATTTTTTTTTCAATTAGGTCCCTCTTGACAATAATTGGTTTAATTGTATAATGTATATGGACCCATTTTAAAAAAAAAAATTGGTGTAGGGACTCAAATAAAAAGAAAAAAATATAGGGATCCAATTAAAAAAAATTGGTGCAAGGACTCAATTGAAAAAAAAAAGTATAAGAACCTAATTAAAAATTTTGCAAAACTATAAAGATCAACAAAATAATTAAACCTTTATTTTATTCATCATGCTTTAATATTTCAAGAACTTATTAAAATTGTTAATATTTAGTCCACTTTTCTCTTAAATATCTTGTGTTTATTGACTCACTAATAGGTTTTAGATTTCCTTTACACATTTGCTTTACTTTTATACCTAATATTTATATAATAATAAAATATTTCAAATAAAAAATTAATTATCCAAATTTTTTATTTAATTTTTTAATTATTTTGATCCTTTTATCAGTAATAGAAGATATTATTCATAATGTACTATTAGCTATAATTTTCAACCATAAAATATATACCACTTCTAGCTAATAGTAATTAATATTAAAGTGACAATTAACTATTTAAAAATAAAGATCTAATTGATCATCTCAAAATATAGCTAAATTATCCCAAAAGTTTTAGCTTTATATATAATAAATATTTAATAAGTAATTGTATGTCAACTAAAATTATGTAATCATATATATATACCGATTAAAATATTGATTTTTAATTTGTCTTTTTATTTGTATATGTAAATTATAATTTTAATTTATGTTTTTATAATTTAATTTGTTTAGCATGCTTATATGCTAAAATTAATTCCAGTTGTGTAGGTTCTTTCTTTTCTCAATTTAAGGATCCAAAATGATGAATGATTCACAAGTTTGCCTGTGGTACAGAATTTGAATTGCGATTTGACAATTATTGTTAGTATTGTATCTATTTATTTTAGAATTTTTAATTTAAATAAATTAAATAAATATTTTATTTACAAAAATAAATAATTTTAAAAACTATTACGAAAATGCATAGGATTACTTATCTCGTTTACAGTATAAATGAGATAAGACAGTGCACATGATACGTATATATCTCGTTTATAGTGTAAATGAAATACGTACAAACTTATTTCGTTTACACTGCAAACGAGATAATACTAGGTAACGCCTATATATAGATATCGTTTACAGCGATGTTCTGGGCCCCATTTCCAACATATCCACCACTTTCTCGTCTCTTCTATCCCTTTCTGACCATATTATTGAGTAAGACGAAGATGACGCACACAGATACACGTGATCTGAACATCAATAGGCTGAACGCAACATGGCACTACGCAGGAGCAGCCAATTTTGTGGTTAGTTTTATTATCTTGATGTTTATTTTATCCCATATATGTATAGCAATGGTTAGGATACTTGTCAAGAACTAGAACACAATTTGTATCTTTATCAACAGGTTACTGATATGGTATAATTCTAGAAATGTGGTTATCGTTTTTCTGTAATTAAGTTGTTAACTACATAATTATTATTTTTCAATCGTTGAAGTTAGTTTTTTGGTTACATGTTTCTTAATTTATTAATTTAGTTATTAACTATCCAAGTTTGATAATTAGATTATTAAGTTAAAGTTTGATAATTAGAGTATTAATTACTTTACTTAATAGCTGAAACAGTTCTCTCTTCGAAATGTCTTCTGGAAGATAATAATTTTTGAACTTCACCTATTTTGGTAGAATTTGTGGTAAATAAAAAGCAATTGATAAAGGTTATATAGAAACTCAAAAGATAATGAATATTTTATTATTCAAAATTACATTATTTTTATATTCATGTTGCAACAATAAGACACACACTACTGTAGATAAGGAAATACATGACAATAAGATACACACTACTCTAGATAAGGAAATACATGAGCAACTTCATTTCGTTTTGCACTATCTATTGACGGAAGGATATACATGTCCACTATTTGCTATTGTTGAGGACCTAATTAGTAATTTTTTTTCTTAAGAATTAACTAGTCTAAAGGCGAAATCTTTGAGGATGTAATTGTCACTTACTCTTCCTTTTTTATTGATCCATGGATTAGTCTTACATATGAAAAGATAAAACATTTACTACTATGATTTGTAGAAGTGTCGTAAGCAATACAGCAAGAATATATTTGTAATGATGACGCTGTTGATTGAATTTTTTAGCAGTTTTTATCCCAGTTTATTTTTCATATTTTTTATTTTATTTTTTCAGGAGATGGGAGGTGATAAAATTGTGATCTGGATCTAATTTTATTAAAGAAAATAAGATTGAAGTGGAAAAAGAAGACTCAGAAAAAGTGAATTTGTCATATGAATAAATACAAAACCTAAAAATGAAAGAAAAACCACAGAGTACACGAAAGTACATATTGTTATTCACTATTTATAGCTATTAGAAAATTAACCTTACTAAAAACTAACTCAATATGGTAAATCAATTAACTATGGTTATGAGGTAATTACTATTGCTAGCTTTAACCTCTAACCAAAAAAAACTTTTCTATCATTCTAACTAAAGTTACAAAAATGAATACTATCAAAAAATTATTCAACCATAATCAATTACAGCTTGCTTTTGTGAGCCATTAGATACCAGCTTAATATCATTTCCAACATCCTCCTTCAAGTTGAAACTGATTGAATTAGTTGCAAGTTCAGCAACATTATTATCATCCTCCCTTGAATTAAGACTTGTTGAAACCTTTAACTTTTTATCATCCACAGAATATCCTCCCTCAAGTGGGGCGTGTAAGTCAAGCATGCCCAACTTGAAAAGTAAAGGTTCAAAGACACCCGGTGATAACGCTTTAGTAAGTAAATCAGTTGTTTGATGAGCTGATTTAATAGGTAGCAATTTTAGCACCCCTGTTTGAGACTTCTCATGAACAATGTGACAATCTACTTCAATATGCTTGGTTCTTTCGTGAAAGACCGGATTAGCTGCAATATACAGCGCAGATTGATTGTCACAATAGAGATTGATTGGCTGAAGATGAGATACATGGCAGTCATTAAGAAGATAAAGAAGCCATTGAGCTTCCCGAGTTGCTTGTGCCATAGCACGATATTCAGCTTCTGAGGAAGAACATGCTACAGTTATTTGCTTCTTACTCTTCCAAGACACTAATGAAGAACCTAGGAAAAAACAGTACCCAGTTATTGATTGATGAGTACCGGAACAAGTTGCCCAATTTGAATCAAAATAACCAGTCAATTTGAGATCATTATTTAAAGAGAAGAAAAGGTCCTTAGAAGGAGATTTCTTGATGTATCGAAGAACATGTAGTGCTGCCTTGTAATGGTCATCAGTTGCACAATCTAAAAATTGGCTGAGCTTCTCAACTGCAAAAGCAATGTTTGGACGAGTATTGGTGAGATATAGCCTATAGGAGTTGTCCGAGCAGTCTTCTATATTGTAATGGATGTAGTAATCTTGTGCCACTCTCCTTAGAAAGTTTCCCATTATATAGCATAGGAACTGAAGCATGTTTAGCTTCTAACATACCATATTCCTCAAGCAAATCAAGAGTGTACTTACGTTGATACAAAGTAATTCCTTTGGAACTACGAGCAACTTTCATTCCAAGAAAATATTTCAACCGGCCTAAGTCCTTAATACTACATTCAGCATCAAGAGCCCTTTGAATAGCTTCGATTTCAAATAGATTATCTCCAGATAAAACAAGATCATCAACATAAACAATAATAATAGCCAAACTTAGTGTGCTTGATGAACAGAGAATGATCATGAGGAGATTTGATAAAACCATGTTGTTGAAGAAAACCACTTAATCTTAAATTCCATTGATGGCTTGCCTGTTTCAAGCCATATAAAGAACGATTCAACTTACAAAACAGCACCATTTATAACATCGAGACCTTGGAGAGGTTTCATATAAACCTTTTCTTGCAACTCACCATGCAAAAATGCTGTATTAACGTCTAATAGGTGAAGTTTTCAACCATGGACAACAGCAAGAGTAAGAATAAGTCGTAAAGTGGTGATTTTTACAACCGGACTGAATGTATCAAAGTAATCATAGCCAACTCATTGACGAAAATCTTGAGCCACCAGACGGTGCTTTGTGGTGTTCAACACTACCATCTGGATTAAACTTCACTTCAAAAATCCACTTGGATCCAATGATGCGCTTTCCAATAGGCAAAGAAGTAATAGACCAAGTCTTATTTTTCTCAAGAGCGAACTATTCTTCTCAAGAGCGAACAATTCCGCACTAATTGCATTTCTCCAGCATTCATTTCATAAGTCTTTGTCTCAACCATTGTGGTTATTGCTATGGAAAAGGCTCTATGGATAGGGGACAACTTCCTATAATCGACCATATGAGATAAACCATACTGCTTGGAACATGATTGGTTACTAGAGCTTCCTGTTCTAAGTAACATACAATGATAATCTTGAAGATAAGAAGGTAGTTTATGTGTACGAGTTGATCATCTAAGATCCTAATTATGCATATTATCATTTGAATGAGAATTAGATGATGCACTATTTGGTAGACTAGTAGAAGCTACATGTGAATCAGTGAGTGATGTATGGTCACTAGGCTCATGAAAAAAATCAGTAGTTGCATGAGATGGATGAAATACATTTAAGTAATCATAAGTAAAAAGATCAAATCCATTAAAATTAGAATCAGCAATAGGTAGAGAAGAGGCATTTATGTTTGTGAGCATGTCATCATGAAAAAATTTATAAGGAAAATAATGTTCATAAAAATCCACATTTCGAGACAAAAATAGTTCTCTAGTGTGAATATCAAACAAAATATATCCTTTTGTGCCAGCTGGGTAGCCAAGAAAAATATTCTTTCTTGCTCGTTTATCAAATTTCTTTCTTCCATGAGTTAATGTTGAAGCAAAAGCCAAGCATCCAAATACTTTAAGGTGACTAATGTTCGCATCCTTACCAAATAAGGTAGCATAAAGGGTTTTATTATTTAAAACTGGAGTTGGAACTCTGTTAATTAAATAAATAGCGAAACCAATAGTGAAATTTCAAAAAGTTTTTGTCAAGGACGATTGAAACATTAATGTTCTTACAATGTTAAGAATATGTTGGTGTTTCCGCTCAACAATACCATTTTATTGTGATGTCTCAATACATGATGTTTCATGCACTATACCCTGTGAATTATAAAAAATATCAAGTTTAAACTTAGGACCATTATTAGTTCGAATAATCTTTACTTGATAACTAAAATGTGTTTTCATATAGGCAACAAAATTCTGGATCAAACTGCTGGCCTCTGACTTTAATTTCATGAAATAAATTCATACAAATCTAGTTTTATCATCTACTACAGTTAAAAAATATTTATAACCTTGTAAAGAAATAAGTGACATTGGCTCACAGATATCGATATGTATTAAATCAAAACTGTTTAAACTTGTTATTTCACTAAGGGTATATGTAACCGTTTCTGCTTGGCATAATGGCAAAAAACACATGGTTTAGAGCAAGAAGATACAGGAAACTGCACATAAGGATATATTTGTTTGATAATATCAAATTTGCTTTGGGGTACATGACTCAATCTAAAATGCCATAAATTTTCAATAGACAAATTTAAAGTTTGTGTAACCAAATTTGCTGTCCTAAGATTAGAAGAAAGTAAAATCTTGTTACTATAACTTTGCATGTCTAGAATCCTACTACTCCTATTATTTGTTGTATTTTTCATGTTGTCTTTATGTGCTCACTCTAATACAGGAAAATCTAGCATGTATAATCCATGCTTTGCTCTACCTGTGCCAATCATCTTTAAAGAGGTCCGATTCTATATCTCACAAAGTTTGTCAGTAAAGACACATTTGCAATGCAGGCCTTATGTAAGTTGGGAAATAGATAAAAGATTGAAGTTAAAACTTGGTATCTACAGCACATCCGTGAGATAGAATGTAGCTGAAAATACCACAGTTCCACTTATAGTTGCAGTTGTGTGTGTTCCATCTGGTAATTTTACCAGAATTGATTTAATATGTCTAAAATTTGTAAAAAAATGCAATGAATGTGATACATAATTAGTAACTCCTGTATCAAGCACCCAAGAATTTGAGAAAAAACTTTTTACTGACAAAAATCGTGCAATATGAGAGCTCATGCAAAGTTTATAAGTCTCTAAAGATATACTTCCACTCCTTGCATTTGATTAACTGACATCTCTCACATTTGCTTCTTAAAAAAACTGTGCACACTCTTGCCGAAGAAAGGTAAGCAGTGCATCTCTCAAACTCTGATTGAATTGGGATTGACCATTCTTTGTCCTACTTGACATTGTGGGTGCTGCTCTCTTCAATTCCAGCAGCAATATGATTAGCTATAACTCCGTTGCTAGTCTCTCATGGTCATTTTTGCCTTTGTAGATGAGGTGAAAATCCATGTTTGTGGTAACAAGTATCCATAAGATGCCTTGCCTTGTAACAATAAGAACAGGTCTTAGGTGCTGAATTCCTTCCACCTCTACTTCCACGAGTTCCTCGTCCTCTTTCTCTAGAAACATTGCTTAGATTATTGTTGAAATTATGAACTGAATTGCCCAAAGTTGGGTGTAGGAAGTAAACACTTGCTGGATCTGCAAGTAAATTGGTACTCGATTGTGGCTGCAAACTCGATAGTTGGCTTATAATGCGAGCTAGATTTCAAACCTGAAAGCTCTCATGTGAGCTGTCCCTCGACATTAGGTTAGAAGGAGTGTTGGCCATTGATGCTAATTCAATGCTCTATTTGTATCCAAAAATTTCACTTCTTTCATGATCCTCCACGCTCATCACACCATAATAAAATCGTGATCTAGATCTGATTTTATTGAAGAAAATAAGACTGAAGTGGAAGAAGCGAAAGTGAATTTGTCATATGAACAAATATAAAATCTAAAATTGAAAGAAAAACCACAGAGTACATGAGAGTACATACTGTTATCTACTATTTATAGCTATTAGAAAGTTAACCTTACTAAAACCTAACTCAATATGATAAATAAATTAACTATGGTTATGAGGTAATTACTATTGCTAGCTTTAACCTCTAACCAAAACAAACTTTTCTATCATTCTAACTAAAGTTACAAAAATGAATACTATCAAAAAATTATTCAACCATAATCAGTTACAGCTTGCTTTTGTGGGCCATTAGATACCAGCTTAATATCATCTCCAACAGGAGAAATGCTCATTGGGAAATGAACTCCACTCTGCGAGATCACTAGTATCCCATTTTATTGTCGGGACATTGGCTTATCCATGTAATCTAATTTAGGTTATTGACGAAAATGACAAATTTAATTTTGTTGAGACCGACAACTTTGTTAAGGAGATGGAGTAATAGAAGCCAAGCAAGCAAAGGAGCTTGAGGGAGAAAGAGTTCAAAGAGAACGAAGAAGGCGAAGAGGGTATTTGTGGGGTTTTTTTTGTCATTCTTAAATTTGGGACTTTGAAAGTATCAATGTTTGTCTTTAAAATGTATCAACATTTGCTATTTATTGTGAGCCAATACAACTCACATAATCAAATTTAAGAATATATTGAAAAATATTTTGTTAATTCTAACATATTTTGAACAATAAAAGTTTAATTATAAAATTATATTTGGTTTTAAGAATTTAATTATAAATTTTTAAAATATAGAGACAAAATTGTAATTTTATTAAAAGTATAGAAATTAACTGTGTGATTTAATTTATTATTAAAAATCAAACAAAATTTTAAAAAATGGATATAAATGTAAGTATGTAAAAATTACTTACAAATACTTGAGTGCATGATATTAAATTAGTTATGCAAAAAATATTAGTGAATAAAACAATTATGACATAAATACATTATATAGTGAAAAAATTACATACAAAATATAAAAGTATAGTTTAAAATTCTGGATGCAAGATTACAACTCGCTCTTTTGTATTTGTCTTAGACTGGAGCTATCCACCACATCTTCAACTTTGATATATAACTTTAGAAGAATGTCAAGTGTACCTGAAACACCGATGTTTTAGTTGTTTTAACCGTTAATCTGAATTATAAAAAATATATATAATATATATTAATTGAAATCAACGGTTAAAACAAATGAAACACGGGTATTCCAGGTACACTTGAAATTTTTTCTATAACTTTATATGTTGCTACTTCGGATTTTGGCAATGATAGTTAAACATCATTGAAAACAAGCATAAACCTAAAAAATTAGGTAACAAAATCTTCACGTGTCAATTCTACTAGACATTTGTAGGCCATTAGAGATATTCACTTACCCCTAAAATGATCCAAATTCACTAAAGTACAAAATTTTAACTTACTAACACTATTTTGTATAACAAACTCATCCAACTAGTCTGTCACATATAAATGTTACTCCATCAATAAAATTTTCATCGATTCAGGTATTTGGATATAAAACATATAAATAAATTGTTGGAATTTTCACATAATTCAAGATTATCCATATTAAATCATTAAGAAATAAAATACTTGAATGCGGAAGCGTACCTAAATTCATAAACATGAATCATACGATCGAAAGAGTTTGGATCTTGTGATTCTTTCGATCTTCCTCAACCAAAGCCTTTTGTTTTTCTAGGCGGCTGAATTGCAACTCTTCTGATGGGAAAAGAGCACAAAAGCGGCTTTGGTATATTGGGGACCGAAACCCTGAAGGCACTATTTATATTTGAACATGGCACCCATTAAACCCTGAAGCCCAAATAAAATAGTATCTAAAGTCCAAAAGATAATATATCTAAAATTCAAAAGATAATTATCTAAAGAACAAAAGATAATATCTGGTTTTATTCTCATTTAATTCTAAATCAAAAGTAATTGTGACTTATTCAATTTAGCATTTATAATAATAAATGAGATCACCATTATATAAGTCATTTAATTTGAAATAGCATAATTTGTGATTATAATTAATAGATGTATTGCCCACAAACAAATTAGAAAATTAAATAATTTCCTAAGAATCTCCCACTTGGGCTATACATATATTCTTTCTTGACATAATCACATCTTATAAACTTTATACGCGCATTTGAATGCTATTTCCCTTATTACTTTAACAATCTGGTCCGTCTCATACATTAGATATGGAACTACTGCAGCTTTTATCACATTAATGTCGTGATTGAACCACGACAATCACCATCCTAATATACTTAATGACATAGATCAAATTTGGTTGAATAATATGGAAATTACATGCCAAGTGATCTCATGCATGTCTATTTCCAACTAGTCCAATGTTAAAACTTTATTGAGATCAAACACAAAAGAAATGTTGCAAAATGAACATTTCACATAACATGAAATAAACCATCAACTTAATTCTACAGAAAAAATAACTCAATATCTGTCATAGGACATATAGCATAAAATAAACTCACACTAAACCAACGCATCACAAATATTGACATCCATCCGAGCAGTGTCCTCATGAAAGACTTTAGGGATCAATTCCCTGGTTAATGAGTCTGCTAGCATATACTTTGTTCCTATATGTCCTATGGAAATCTATTTTTCTTAAACTTTCTCCTTGACAACTAAGAACTTGATGTCTGTATGTTCGATTTTGTCAAGCTCTTATTGTTATTAGAGTACAGTACTGCTGACTCACAAAATATCTTTAATGATTTTTCAATGCCATCTACTATATGAAGCTCAGTGACAAAGTTTCGCAACCATATGCCATAAAATTGGAATCAGAGTACCCAATGATCTCCAAATTTTCTGATCTCCGATAAGTAAGCATGTAATCCTTTGTTCTCTTTAGATAACGCATTACGCGTTTAACAACTATCCAATGATCTATGCCTGGATTGCTCAAGTATCTACCCAACACTCCCATTATAAATGATAAATCAGAATATGTGCAGACTTGAGCATACATTAAATTTCCTAGTGCTAATGCATAAGGTTTATCATGCATTGCTATCTTCTCAAGATCATTTTTAGGGCATTGCTTGAGACTAAACTTGTTTCCTTTAGCTACGGGTGTGTCCATTGGTCTATAACTTTCCATGCCATATCTACTTAAAATCTTTTTGATATAATCCTTTTGTGATAATCCAAGAATACCTTGAGAGTGATCTTTTAGTATCTTGATTCCTAATACAAAAGAGACATCACCAAGAATTTTCATTTCGAATTTGTTCGATAGAAATTTCTTAGTTTTATGCGACAAGCCTATATCGTTACTGGCAAGTAGAATGTCATCAACATATAAAACCAAAAATATGTATTTACTCCCACTGAACTTGCGATATACACACTCATTTATAACATTTACCTCAAAATCATATGAGGTAATGACTTGATTAAACTTGTGATACCATTAACGGGAAGCTTATTTGAGACCATAGATGGATTTTCTCCTTTCTCTGTTGGATCTCCTTAATGACACTTCTTGAGGTTGTTGAGCTTGCTGTATGGGTTGGGATTGAGGAGGATTCTTATTATTTTCTTGTGCTGTAGCAGTATCTTGAGCAATAATGATATTCTCATTGTTCTCTTGTACTGTAACTAGATCTACAATAGGATTTTTATTGTGCTCTTGTACTATAACTGTATCTTGAACAATAATAGGTGCAAAGACCTTATCATTATCAGTTATAGAATCCTCATCAAAAGCAATATTCCTAATATTTTCTTTCCTCCAAACTCAACATCCTCAAGAAATCTCGCATTTTCCATTTCAAAATTAGACCTTGATGCAGGATTGTAAAACTTGTACCCCGTGAACGCTTAGCGTAACCAACAAAGTAGCAACTAATTGTTCTTGAGTCCAATTTTCTTTCATGCGACCTATAAGGTTGCGCCTTAGCTGGACATCCCCAAATATGCAAAAGCTTTATACTGGGCCTTTTCCCAATCCGAATTTCATTAAGGGTTTTATTGACTGCTTTGCTTGGCACCCTATTAAGGATGTACACTGCGGTCTTTAAGGCTTGTCTCCAGAGTGATTCAGGCAAGGAAGAATGACTAATCATACTTCTTACCATGTCCTTAAGAGTTCGGTTCCTTCGCTCTGCAATACCATTCATGCTAGGTTTTCCTAGCATGGTGTATTGCGGAACAATACCACACCCTTCTAGGAAAAGAGCAAAAGGCCCGGGACGTTGCTCACCTGAACCGTCATATCTTCCATAGTATTCACCACCACGATCAGATTTGACAGCTTTAATTTTCTTTCCAAGTTGAAGTTCAACTTCAGCTTTGAAAGACTTGAAAACATCCAAGGCTTGAGACTTTTTTATGAATTAAATATAGATACCCGTAACGAGAGTAATCATCTATGAACGTAATAAAGTACCATTGTCCATTCCAAGAGACAGTAGGGAATGGGCCACATATATCGGTATGTATCAGTTCTAAGACAACTTTAGCTCTATCAGCATTTAATTTTCTTTTGTTTGTCTTTTTCCCTTTTATGCACTCAATGCAGACTTCAAAGTCCGCCAAATTTAGGGGTCCAAGAATTCTATCCGACACGAGCCTCTGAATTCTCTGTTTAGAGATGTGACATAGGCGTTTGTGCCATAATAGTGCCGAATTCTCATTTAGTTTTCGTTTTTACCCATTTGCAGTATTTTATTATTATAGGAATTTAAGTCAAGCCTATATAGATTATCCACCAAATGACCAGAGCAAATATTATTTGAATTATAGAAAAAACTGACTTTATTGTCTCCGAACAAACAAAAATAACCTGATTTGTCCAAACAAGAAACAGAAACCAAATTCCGTCTAAATGACGGTACATAAAATGTCTCTAACAAATCCAAGTAAAATCCACTCGTGGAATATAATCTAAAGGTTCCTATAGCTTCGACTGCAACTATATTGCCGTCTGCCACATAGATGTATCTTTCAGCATCACTTGGCGATCGGCTCCATAGGCAACCTTGCATAGTAACACTTACATGAGTAGTAGCAGCAGAGTCTACCCACCAAGTATCAATAGGTGCATAACGTAAACTAGCCTCAGAACAAACAAAAGTAAGAATTATACCCTTCTTTACATGCCAGGTGGCATATTTGGTACAATCCTTCTTCATGTGTCCCACCTTCTTACAGAAGAAACAGGTTAAAACTTGATCCTGTTTCTTAGCCTTTTTCTGCAGAAAAGACACATCCGCAGTAGTATCACACTTTCTTTTATACTGAGAAGATAAAGCCATGTGAGCAATTTCAGTCTTATCTTGCTGTAGCCTCTCTTCTTCTTTCATATAGTGAGATATAAGCTCATTTAAGGACCAAGTGTCTTTTAGAGTGTTATAACTCACTTTGAATTGCCCAAAGTGTACAGGAAAGGAAATCAAAATGAAATGCACGAGTAAATCTTCAGACAACTCTAACTTTAGTGCTTTCAATTTTGAAGCAAGATGAGACATTTCCATAATGTACTCCCTTATGTTCCTTTTACCTTTATACCTCACGGAGACAAGTTTGATCAAAAGACTACTTGCCTCCGCCTTTTCATTCTTAGTAAAGAATTTTTTCAACATCCTTTAGGAACTGTTTGGCATCTTTATCCTCAGTAATTGAGCTCCGAAACGTCTCAGAAATTGAATATTTCATGATCATAATACTCATTCGATTGGATCTCTCCCACTTCTCTATTTTAACCTCGTTGAGGTTTTTCGAAGTGTAGGTGGATTTCTCCTTTCGAAGAGCAATATCTAGATCCATACAACCGAGGACAATCTCCACGGTATCCTTCCAAACTTTAAAGTTTGAACCATTCAGCATAGGAATACTGCTAATTCGTGCAGAAACATTGGTAGCTAAAGTCATAGTTTCTAGATTAGAACAAAAAACATGCAGTAAACATTAGTTAAATAATGGGAAAAAATCTAGATTGAAATATCTAAAACAACATTAATTTTCAATCTTTGGATAGAAAAATTAACTGTAAGTGATACTCTCATTGCAGTAATCAAATATTGTCAAAATTCTTGTCACACATTAAGCTTTTCTTTGGACCGACTTAATGCGCACATGAAAACTTAAACTTTGCAACCTATTTATTACCACATATATTTTCTATTAATTGGCCAAACAATAACCTTTCTTTGAGCCGATTATTGACTGCATAATTAATAAAAAATAAACAAAAGTGTTCAATACTTATTATTTGGCCAAACAATAAACTTTGTTTAGGCCGATTATTGTCCGCATAAATAATAAGCATTACTTTATTCTTTATTTGTTACCCAAACATGTATTTACCATTAATATTTGTATGTAATTCGGCCAAATATAGACCTTCCTTTGGGCAGACAAATATTCGCATGAATTACATATCAGCATATTCCTAATGTTGTAAATAAATCAATTTTTACAAAAGAAACTACTTTGGCAGCATAATGTTCAATTAATTTATTTCAAAATCAAATTTTTATAAAATAGATGGTATAATGATTCAAATTATTACCAGTTTCCTTATGTAACAACAAAAAATACTTAAATTCCAAAAAAATTAAATCTAATTGTATCTTTTGAGACCTTAAAGAAAAGCATGATTATAATTCATGTGCCAAAAATTTTTGATCGATTAAAATCAAAATCAATAATTATAATTCAATATATACAAAACATAAAAAAAACATAATTTTGCCAAAAGAATGAATTCATATACACTGGTATAGAAAAAAGATAAACAAACGAAAAACCTTCCTTTTCCTTAGAAAAAATTGAATTTAAATCATATTGCATATAAAAAAAATTTTACAGTAAGTATGCTCTTCATGTATTATTTGTGTATTCTTTATATACTCTTTGTGTACTCTTTCAGTTTTATTAACATGTGCTACACAATCTAAAAGCAGCACATATTTGAATCTAATTTCACAAACTCAAATTAAGATTCAAATTCAAATAAAAAAATTTATAATTTCTTAATGATTTAATCATAGATGGCTCTGATACCACTTGTTGGGATTTTCACAAAATTCTTTAACCAAAATATTATCCATATTAAATTATTAAGAAATAAAATATTTGAATGCGGAAGCGTACCTGAATTCATAAACATGAATCATACGATTGGGAGAGTTTGGATTTTGTGGTTTTTTCATCTTCCTCAACCAAAACCTTCTATATTCTAAGCGCCTGGATTGCAACTCTTTTGATGAAAAAGAGCACAAAAGCAGCTTTAGTATATTGGGGATCGAACCCTGAAAACACTATTTATATTTGAGCATGACACCTATTAAACTCTAAAACCCAAATAAAATAGTATTTAAAGTCCAGAAGATAATATATCTAAAATCCAAAAGATAATTATCTAAAGAATAAAAGATAATATCTAGTTTTATTCTCATTTAATTCTAAATCAAAAGTAATTATGACTTATTCAATTTAACATTTATAACAATAAATGAGATCACTATTATATAAGTCATTTAATTTAAAATAGCGTAATTTGTAATTATAATTAATATATATATTGTTCACAAACAAATTAGGTCTGGCCATTATTTTTTCATGAGTTCCAAGTGATGAACATCTTGTCCTATATACAATGGTGAGCATTGAGAATTAATTACATATTTTTCTCAAATATTTTGCAAGTGAGTTAAAAAATACATACATTTTACAATACTTCCATGAAAATTTGGGTAACTTTTATATGCCTCAAGTTCTAATAATCTGGTTCAAATTACTTGAGAATTTGAAAAAAAAAAAATCACTTACATAATTATATTTGCAACACTTTGATGCGAGTGATTATCTATATATACACATTTCATTTTGTAACAAGGCCTCGTGAAATGCTTTGAATTGTTTAACTACAGCTCGTGAATTGCTTTGAATCGTTTAACTACAGTATAACATTGTGAAATGTACGCTATTATGCATTTATGTCAAAAAAGAGTGTTAAAGACTCATAGATTTTATGATTTGTAGTGAATAATTAGTTATTATTAATATTTTTAATGGTATAAAATTATATCTAATAATATGAGATTATTTACTTTTTTTTTATTAGTTAAGTGATGTCCAAATTTTAATAAAAATATTAATCTCATAGACTTTATCTATATGAAAACCTTTGTTTATATGTATACAAAAAATACTATATGAAATGTACTCTTTTGTTTTTTGTTTTGCGTATATTAATGTAAAATATAAATTTCTGTACTAATTTTACAATAAAATACAAATATAAAAGACATAAAAATATAAGAACAAAATTAATAAAATAAATCAAAATAAATAAAAGAATAAACTAATATTTTTTATCCACGAATGTTCATAATATTAATAAATTTATCCACGAAAAGACAAAACAAATTTTATATCCATAAAAAATGTATTTCTCTCAACAAAACTACTCAAATCTTAAAAAATATTAAAAAATTTTAAATTACCCTTTAACCTAACCTAACCTAATCGAACCCCAACTCTAATCATATTTCACTTTCAATTTCCAATCTTCCCCTATCTTCTTCTTGTAGGTTTCAATAAAGTCATCACCTGAATCATAGTTGAATACTCCAGATGACTCTTAAAGGTTCCATTATCTTCCATCTCCATCACTTTTCTCTTCAAATTATTATTATTATTATTATTATTATTATTATTATTATTAGATTTGTCTTTTTTAAAGTTATATTATCATTTAAAAAAAATACATTATTAATTATTTTTAGAATAAGATAGTAAAACTTATAAATAATAAATATTATAAATTTAAAAATAATTAAAATATTATTTTATTATTTTTTAATATTGTTACTTTAGAGGATTTTTTTATTATTATTATTCACTTTTTCAAAAAAATACTACTAACTTATTTTTCTTGTTGGTGTAATGAGGATGATGATGCCATGATGATGTTTTTATTGTGCGCGTCTCTTTTAAAATAGTGTTGGTTGTGTCTCAGATAAAGGCTGAGAATTATAAAAAAATCTTAAAATTTTATATCTATTGAAGAACAATGGCGTTGCTGCTACAACCTTTTTATAAGAAGAACAAGAACCTAATTCCTCTAAGATGTGATAACGATGAGGATCATGGAAGAAAGTAAGGTCATCAGGGGCGGAGTTAGACAAAATATTAAAGAGGGTTAAAAATATTTATACAATAAAATAATATTATAATATATTTTTGAGAGAGGTTAAACTGAAATTTACATATAATTTACATGTAAAAAATTAAAATTAAGAAGGCCGTTATCCCCCTTTCGCAGTATGTAGCTCTGCCCCTGAAGGTCATCATAAGAACCTAATTCTTCCAATATATGATGATGGTGATGAGGGTCATAAAAGAAAATAAGGTCATAAGAAGGAGGCATAGTAGCCATACTAAATGGATTTGGTAGAAGGAGAAAGCATTGATTATGTGAAGAAGAAGGATTAGAAAAATCCAAAAAAAATGGAGATGGAGAAGGACAACAAGAAGTAGAGAAGGTGTTAGCTGTGGAATAGGGTTAGAATTGGGATTATGTTAGGTTAGGTTATGTTAGAGGGTAAGTTAAGAATTTTGAATGATTTTTTAGAGTTGGAATAATTTTATCGAAAAAAAAGTCAATCTTTTATAGATATAAAATTAGTTTTTTTTTTTATATAAGTAAATTTGTTAGCATTCTAAACATTTGTAAATAGAAATAGTAGTTTATCTTAAATAAAAATTAAAAGATAAAACAAGACAAAGAACTAGAACTTACCTTTTGACGACAAGTAGCGAGTGAAATGACTTAAAAGAGAGAGAGAGAGGACTGAAAGTTAAACGTGATGTTAGGGATAAGTGAAAATTTTCTTACATTTATAAGAAGGATCACACTAGGGATATAGCTATACTTTTTTATTGGAAAGAGTCAACATAAAAAAACATAACTAAATAAGAGGTCAAAAACTAAGATTAAGGGGGTAAAAATAAAAAATTTCACATGTAATTAATTTAGGAGAGGACATCTTTAGGCTGTACAAGACTCCACTCCTGGATCACACTATGATCGGGTCAAATTCTCGATCTACCCTACTCCATATCAAATCAAGCAATACTAGATTATTAGAATTGATAATACTAATTATATGTGGGTCCAAAATACTATCTCGATTTGCTACTAGTTTGTAGTTTTTTCACTTGATTTATCTATATATTGAGTTAGCTTTCGTCGATCAGCACTCTCATTGAATCTAGTCTACACGGTCTAGGTGAGACACAAAAATTAATGTCATTGTATTTTGTTTAGTGATGGATTAAATATAAAAAAATTATAAAAGTCTAATTTATTATATTTTCCATAAATTTTAGGAAGAAAAATTTAACGATAAAAAATATAATTATAAAAAATAGATAAAAAAAGTTGCGTTTTTTATTAATGTTTTTGGACACAGAATTATAGTTAAAAAACCGAATCGTTCGGGCAGTCGGACCAAACAACCGATCACCTGGCCTTTAGTCCGGTTCGAATTGAACGTTGTTGGACTGGACAATGAACCGGCAGGTTTGAGAAACGATTTGACTTGGCCGAATTTTTGCGAAAACCAATGAGCTGACGGGCTTGAGATATCCGGACCAGTTTCAAAATATTAAAAAAGGCAGTTTGACGTGTTTCGAAAACAGAACCGGACTGGCCAATTGATCCGGTTCAACCACGAACCAACAACATTAACGATCCGATCAGATATGTAAAACCGGTCATAAAAAACTGGTGAAAAAACCATCGAACCGGACAAAAAATCGGCTGGTTGGACGAACCGAACCCGGCCGGTTTACACAAACAGGGAAGCTCTTTCGTTTTTTTTTTCTTCTCCCTTTCTTTTTCTTTCATTCCGAAAGAAATCCCACAAACCCAACCACAAAACCCTAGCACCGTAAGCCTACACCACCGCCGCAAGGAGTGGCACACTGCCGCCGTCCGTCGCACTCAAAGTTCGCCATCCGTCATCTAGCTTCCATCGTGCTCCGATTCTTCAACCCCTGTTCTCTGTCACCGATCGCGGCTGCTTCCTCGAGCTCGGCGTCCGTCGTCTTTGTCTGCTCAGCCGCGCTTCCGTCGCCGTTTGTTTGCCGTTCACGTTCGCGTCTTCGTTCATCTGTCGTCTTCGTTCGTGTTCTTCGCCGTTCACGTTCACTCGGCGTTCACCGTTCGCGTTCACTCGCTGTTCACCGTTCGAGTTCGCGTTCGTCTGGAAGCCACGTTGCTCTGCTTCAAACTCTGCGACCAACCCGGGCGCTCCACCCAGCCGTCGAACTGCTCTCTTTTGTCGCCGCCGTGAGTTCCCTAAACCCGCCACCATACAATACACTCATACAACACCAATACTCTGCTTCAAACTCTGTAACTTCTGATTTCTATTACAATAAGTAATTATTTGATTTGGTAGTGCTTTGGATTTTTTCATAGACTGAATTAAAGTTACATAGTTATGTTCTCTTCTCTATCACATTGAAATTAAGCTTTGAATTCTCTTATTTCGTTATAATTTTACCACACTCAACATGTTTGATGAAATGCTTTAACTATATTTCTGGTTGGTTTTATAATTTCTAGCTTTTAGAAACTTAGTAAATTGATTGCATGTGAAATTAGAATAATTGGATCATAGTAATTAGGAAATTTTAGCTGCATAAATAGCATCTTTGCAGAAAACATATTAGCATGATGATTCCACTTGCATTAGTGTTCTTCTGGTAAATTTTAACTGTTATTGTGAACTTGTTAATTTGCTAATTGTTCTTGTGTTCTTCTGCTACTTTTAATTTTTTGTTGTTGTGATTTTCTGTTCTTGAACTTGTTAAGTTGATAATTTGCTAAATTGTTGGGCTGCTGTTGTTTTAATTTGCCAAATTGTTAGGTTGCTGCGACTTAATTTGTTGGATTTTCTATTTAGGTTTTGTTCTTGTTTATTTGCTAAATTGTTGTTGTGTATTTATTGTTTATTTGCTGGATATTGGTGAACATTGACTTTTGAGATTATTTACTATGCAGGTTTAGTGCCATCACTGTTTTGGAATGTTTTATAATGTACTAATGTTTGTTGCTGTTTTGTAATTGCTGGTTGTAGGTTTAGTGTGATTATTGGTTAATGTTTTGTAATGTTTGGTGCTGAATGCACCTTCATTTGGTGAAGCCTTTCTAGCACTAGTCCACTACCAACTTTTTTATTAATAATGTTATCAAATTTATTTATCCAAGTACTATGTTTATTTTTCAGTTGGATTTATGATAATTCATTTGATATTCTTCTTATTCTTGTCAGATATTTCTTTTAACATTTTGTGTATTGATGAGGAATTGTACTTGCTTGGTATCATACTTTCATCTGGCAATTTTGCATAAAAAAGGAAAATCCTAAAAGAGTAGTTCACCACTCCATTGGAAAAACTTCATATTACCTTATACCCCCAACTTAATACTTGCATATTTATAATTTATTTATTATTTTATTCTAAAACGGTTTTTTTGGTTGAACCATTGGTTAGACCGATTGGACCAGTAAACCAATGAACCAATGACTACAGCGGTTTGATGACCGGTCCGGTTCTCAGAACCTTGTTTCGGAACCCACACCACGCCCAGCTATCTCACTCTCACTTTCACTCTCGAAAACGGCACTCACCTCAGCTCACCTCGGTTCACCGCCACCGCACGCTCGCCGCTGTCACCGCCGTCGCCGCGCCTCTGGCCCGATCCTCCGCATCGTGTGCTCGCGAATTGTGTCTCGCCTCTCTCCTCCGACTGTGCTGTGTGCCTGGAAGCTCGCGTCTCGCCGCGCCTCCGCCGGTGAGTGCTCGAGCTGTGCTTCCTGCAGCCGTGCAGCTTATCGTCGTCGTCCGCCATCACTGCACCCAACGCCTGGTGTGCTCCACTGCTCGCGTCTTGCCTCTCTTCCTGCTGTGAAGCTGTGCTTCCTGGTGAGTGCTCGCGTCTTGCCCCGCCTCTGTCCCACCCTCGCCTCTCTTCCGTGGTTGTTGCTGCCTGAACTGCTGCTTGACGTCCACCTTCTGTGAACAACAGGTGAACATTTATGTTTTTTTTCCAGGTTGATTCATTGATGTTATTGCTATGAATTTTATTGTTGATTGGTTTAGGATGCTGTTTAGAAATGAATATGACAGTGATTGAATTGAAGAAAGGTTGAATTTTATTGTTGATTGGTTTATTGCTGTGATGAATTTTATTATTAATTTTTTGCTGATTATGAATAGGGTTTAATTGTTGAATATGCAGTGGTTATGTTAATTGTTGAATTGGTTTATGAATCGGTTTTACTAATTATGAATTTTGTTGATTGTTGCTGTTGTAAAGATGCTAGTTGGTTTTGCTAATAGTTACTTAGTTGATTGATTTTTTTTTATGGGATTTTAAGATGGCTTCATCAGAAACACCATCATCCCAAGAACAAGGATCAACTCCTGATACAACAATTGTAACCCAAAAAAATAACAATAGAGGAAAAACTGATCCT
This sequence comes from Arachis stenosperma, assembly GCF_014773155.1. Lineage (NCBI taxonomy): Eukaryota > Viridiplantae > Streptophyta > Magnoliopsida > Fabales > Fabaceae > Arachis > Arachis stenosperma. The sequence continues at coordinate 145,990,344 of NC_080385.1, forward strand.
GCACGGGGCCATTGTAAACAAGTAGTTGAATCTGGGGAAAACATTCTGTAAATAAGACTGGGTTAACTAGTTTAACTCATAACCCATCGGTTGAACCAAAGACTTAGTGATCCAGTAGTCTGACCAGTTCGATCACCGGGTTGGTTCTGACTATACACAAAATATACTAATTCAATATCTCTTTAGTCTCTGTCCATGTTTCATTTGTTCAAACATAATTTTGTGTTTGTGTCCCTGTCGTCTCAGTGTCCGGTGCCTAAGGTTGTGTTTGGTTGTTGTCTCAACATAACAGAGACATACACATAAATACACAAAAGTACATAGACACAAAAAGACACTTAATTTTACATCTTGTTTGGTACCTTAGACAAAACAGATCACACTTTTCATACTTATACTAAAATGTCAATTTTACCCTCATCATTTCAGCAGCAGCACCACCACTACCACCACTTCTACCTTTCTCACTCTTCTTTCAGAGTTATCAAAAACTACCACCATCTTCAAATCAAATCCAGAACATAGTTTTTGATTGCGGATGGCGGCTCATGGCAGTGAGCCAAAAATCCGCCATAAAATAATGGCGGATGGCGTTGCGGAAAATGGTGGAAATGGCGGATTACCTAAAAATTGTATATATATGTACAAAAAAAACATGCAGAAAAATTGCAAAAATAATCAACTATAAAATCTAATCTATATAATCATTTTTCTAGTCATAAGACATCCAATTAATGCAGCAAATATAATAGAAAATTCAGCAAATAAACATAAGACATATAAACATAAGACATAGAACATAAAAGCTAAAAACTTAAAAGAAAGACCAAAGCTATTGTCTCATCATGTCTTTAAACTAAAGAATGATGAAATAAACTATCTAAATTCTAGCTCTCATCAACTTGGTTCCCCCTTTGGAGCTGTAGGTTGTTTCCTTTTTCTATTTTGTTGTCTTCTAGTATTTGCCGTAGGCTCATTTCCCCCCATTGCTTCAATTCTACTGGAACGGACAGCAGCTGCAGGATGAGCAGAAGCAGTGCCAGCAGCATGACTAGCAGAGGCAGAGACAGGGGCAGGGACAGGGGCAGGGGTATTAGAATCAGGGGCTGGTCTGCAAGTTGACATAGTGAACTAAACTGAATGGGAAAAAATTGGAGGAAGAGAGGTTTATGAGGGAAGAGAAGGAGACGAACTGAACGAACGAAGAAAAAAAAGGGAATGTATGTAACTACGAACCAGAAAGAGAGGGAACTGTGGTGATGAGCGGCGGCAACCACCAGCGGCGACGGGGGGCGACCACCAGCGACAATGGGCGGCGACGGGCAGCAGCGATGATCAGCGCCGACGGCAGGCACATAGAAGAGAGAACAGAGACGGAGAGCCGTTTTTGACGTGAATAAGAGAGGAAGAGAAGTTTTTGAATAACAGAGGCTAATTAGGGTTACAGGTATCACTTAGGGTTTCTTAAATTACCCAATTACCCCCAATTTTTTTTCAAAAAATCCGAAAAACCCCGCCATTTCCGCCATTTCAATGGCGTTTCGCCATGGCGCCACCGCAATTGCGGCCGCCTTTTCATCTGCCGTGAAAACCACGTTGCGGTGGCCTTTGTATGGCGGCGAGGCCAAATTCCGCCATGGCGCCGCCATAACCGATATTTTAAAACACTGATCAAGAATTAACAAAAACCCAAATCCAAACTAAATTCAATATTATAAAATCAACAAAAAGAAATTTCAATCTCATCCCAAATGAAAAAAAAATACACAAATTCAAATTAAATTCAATATGTATAAAATCAACAAAAACTTTTCAATCTTATCTCAAATAAAAAAAATACAGATTTAATTTTTTTAATAAAAAATCAAAATAAAAAATTCAAACAAATGTAAAGTGAATCAGGAGGCAGAAGAAGGCAGAAAAGACCACATCAGAGCACAAGGATGAGATGCGCACTACAGGTTGAGGGAAGGAGGACTGGAGGAGACAACGAAGATGCACAGAGAGAAAGAGAGGCAGACGTGATGTGGAAGGAAGACGAAGCAGATGCATACGGTATAGATCTACCTCTGGTGGCATCGAGTCCTCTTCTTTGTTGCCATAGATCTGTGGTGGTTCCTTGGCGCTGAATTAGTGGGTGTTCCCATCATCGCGAAGATCTTAAAGAGGACAAGAACTACAGAGACGCATGAGAGAGGGCGAAGTAGAGGGGACGTTCTCCTTGGAGAAGACGAACAGCAAGAGAGAGGTTGGAGGGTAGCGGCGGCGATGCCTGAAGCGAGTGGCGGTAGAAAGCAGAGAAAGACCTGCGAGAGAGAAGATGCTGAAGAAAGGCTGGAGGAGAAATTAGATGGAAGATGAAAGGGGCATGGTTGGAATTATTGAAATATTAAGGGATAAAGTTGTAACTGTGTCCTTCACAAAATACATGTTTTTTACGGGTGATTGTGTGTAACCATGTCCTTCATAATTTTGTCTCTCAGGAAACAAACGTTAGACATGTACCATAGTATCCATGTCTTGATGGACATGTACAGCAAAACAAAAGCAATCTAAACAAACGCAGCCGTTTAGACAAAAATCTCCCCCACAGTCGCACATTCTCACAAATCACTGAAAAGTGAATACTGAACAAAATAACAGAGCTACATTCACTCACGGTCTCTCCACTTCTTGGTGCTATACTCAGTGACTCCCCCCCCCCCCCCCCCCCCCCCCCCCCCACCCCCCCCAATTGCCATTCTTCTTTGTGGGCTGTGGCTTTGTCTCCGCCTTCGCGGTTCTTCTGTCACCGGTCCACCACAGTTCACCGCCTATGATTGCCGTCATCCACCCACACATCAATATTCGGTTCTGCTCTCACTACGCCGTCAACCCACTCATCCACTCACAGGTAAACGTAGATTACAATTTGTTCAACAATTGTTGAATCTGTTGTGCTTACTCCATCAGTTAATTGATGCTTTAGTTCTTACTTTGCCAGCACCAGCCTTACACCTTTCACCATTGTGTTCTTTTTTCTCTGTTTGCAGCAATGTTCATGAAGCTGCAACTATTATACACCACCAACCTCTGTTTCCATGGACCCATCTTTCCAAACTCAAACGCTGTTTTGGTTTCTCCACCAGAGAAAGCTGAAAAAGTTCCTCATAGAAGCAATAATGGCAGCAAAGGAACCACCTTTGTCAAGCGCTATTCTCCAGGACGTGTGAATCGCGAGACCCAGTTGAGGAAACAAGGTTTGGAGAAGAATTCCAATGATGGGGCTCTCGAAAAGAGAAAAATATGCGATGAGCTGAGTGGTAGTGGTGGTGGGAATTTGAAGGGGCACACCAAGTGTTCAACGAAATGGGCTTCTTATGGTGGATGTATCCCTGACATTCTGGATGCTTTGGATACTTTCCGGGATGTGGGTGAGGCATTGAGTCCGTGGGAGGAGAGGATCAACAACAAGGAGAGGAGCATAATCTTGAAGGAGCAACGGAGGTGGGACAGAGCATTAGAGATTTTCAAGTGGTTCAAGGAGAATGGCCATGAATTGAATGTGATTCACTACAACATCATGATTAGGACCCTTGGCAAGGCGCTGAAGTGGAGCCGTGTGGAGATTTTGTGGAATGAGATGAATGCGAGGGGGATCACAGCAACGAATTCTACTTATGGAACTTTGATTGATGTATATAGCAAAGGTGGGCTAAAAGAGGACGCACTTTTTTGGCTTGAGAGGATGCTTGGTCAAGGAATGGAACCTGATGAGGTCACTATGGTAACTGTAGTCCAATTATACAAGAAGGCGGGAGAGTTTCGGAAAGCTGAAGAGTTTTTCAAGAAATGGTCCTTAGGTAAACCTTTGAGGCCAAATAATAAGAATGCAGTGGCTGCACCGGAAACAGAGAGGGTGGCATATTCTAATGCTTCTTTGAGCTCACATACCTATAATGCCTTGATTGACACATACGGAAAGTCTGGCCGGCTTAAAGAAGCATCAGAAACTTTTGTTAAGATGCTTAAACAAGGCATAGCACCAACCATTGTGACATTCAATACAATGATTCACATTTGTGGAAACCATGGACAACTAGAGGAAGTAAGCTTACTCCTGCGAAAAATGGAAGAACTTCGATGCTCACCTAACACAAGGACGTACAATATTCTTGTCTCCATCCATGCCAAACATAATGATATAACTGGTGCAACGAAATATTTCAAAAGGATGAAGGAGGCTTGCCTTGAGCCAGATCGTGTGAGTTATCGTACCCTCTTATATGCATACTCAATAAGGAAAATGGTTCATGAAGCTGAAGAGCTTATATCAGATATGGATAAGAGGGGCCTTGAAATAGATGAATTCACCCAATCTGCGTTGACTAGGATGTACATAGAAGCAGGAATGCTTGAAAGGTCCATGTTTTGGTTTTGGAGGTTTCATCTCGCTGGCAATATGATATCCGAGTGTTATGCTGCCAACATTGATGCATATGGAGAGCATGGACATACTTTAGAAGCCGAGGAAGTCTTCATTCAATCCCAAGAAAGGAAGAGTCCAAGTGTTCTTGAGTTTAATGTGATGATTAAAGCTTATGGCATAGGGAAACGCTATGATAAAGCATGTGAATTGTTTGATAGCATGCAGAGACATGGGGTAGTTGCAGACACATGCAGCTATAGCTCTCTCATACATATTTTAGTCACTGCCGACAAGCCGCAGATTGCTAAGTCATATCTGAAAAAAATGCAGGAGGCAGGATTAGTGAGAAATTGCGTCCAATATAGTGCTGTGATTTCCAGCTTTGCAAAACTAGGGCAATTGGAAATGGCAGATGATACATATAAGGAAATGATTAGGTACGGTGTGCAGCCAGACGTCATAATTTATGGGGTGTTGATCAATGCTTTTGTTGATGTTGGAAGGGTTAAAGAAGCCATTGCTTATGCCGATGAAATGAAAAGAGTCGGGTTGCCAGGAAATACTGTCATTTACAATTCTTTGATCAAGTTGTACACAAAAGTTGGCAACCTAAAACAAGCAGAAGAAACATTCAAGTTGCTTCAATCATCAGAAGGAGGTGCTGCTGTATGGTCTTGTAATTGTATGATTGATCTTTATGCTAAGCAATCTATGATCGACCAAGCGAAGGGGATATTCGAGACATTGAAGAGAAAGAGAGCTGCAAACGAATTCACATTTGCAATGATGCTAAGTTTGTACAAGAAACTTGAGAGGCTTGATGAAGCCATTGAAATTGCAATGCAGATGAGAAAATTGCAGCTCTTGAAGGATCCGAAAAGTTACAATAGTGTGCTTGATCTGTATATCATTGCTGGGAGAGCCAAGGATACGATAGATACCTTCAGGGAAATGGTAAGAGCTGCCATTAAACCTGATGATTGTAGTTTTAGATCACTTGGAAATCTTTTGGTGAGATATGGAGTGTCAAGGGAAAGTGTTAGAAAATATGAAATGTTGATGAAAAAGGATCCTTCCCATGGTCTTCAGGCATGGACTTCAGCACTTTCAAGTGTTCTTGAAGTAGATGATGATTCTGATTCTGATTGTGATAGTGAATAGATATGTCATCTGCAAAGACCTTGATAGATTTTGCAGAATTTTGTTTACTTAAATCATATCATCATATCATGTATATAAACCAGCTAGCTAGGTATGAAATATAATATTGGAATTCTTGGTGTAGCTTGATTGCCGACCCCACTTAGTGGGACAAGGCTTTGTTGTTGTTTGTTGGTGTAGCTTGATTGGTTTTGCTGCATATTATGTCATATCATGTATATAAACCAGCTAGCTAGGTATGAAATATAATATTGGAATTCTTGGTGTAGCTTGATTGGTTTTGCTGCATATTATGTTGTATAACATTAAATTTGAGTGCTGTAAAAATGTAAAATCATTTTGCTTTTAAGAAATGGGTCATAGGATTTCTTTGTATTTAGAGGAAAAGGCTCGCTATTTATTTTCAGTTGCTGACCTAATTTGCTTGTTGAAAATATCACAAGAATCAGAAAAAAATCACAATGTGAGTAATGTAAACACCAAGAAAGGTAGCACCAAAATTTAAGAGGAGATCCTCTCAATCGTTATCACATCTTTTCGCGGTTGCTTTCTTGTCCCCAGCTCCATCAAGAATGATGGCATCATCTTTAGACATTGTCAATCTCCTTGATCATTAAGAACTTTAGTTGTCAAAATTTAAAATTCAACTACCGTTACAACATTTAAATTAAAAGTTCATAATTTTAAGAGGAAAACCCCACCCCAATCCTTAACCATTTTACGAATTTCCATTCTGTCTCTCATCAATTAGAAAATGACATTGCGGCTCCTAATTACTAACTCTGTCAGACTTTCAGCCCCCTCCGTTAATGTTTCCATTCTAACTGTTTGCTTTTCTTGAAATGTGTCAAGATTAAAGAATGCTTATGAGTAGCTATTATGTGTCCAAAGTCTTAGTTTTTTTCAAAAGGCATTACATTAAATAATGCATAACGCCTCAAATTACAAAACATGTATTCATAGAAAGTTAGAAACTTTTACCAAGAATATGATTTAAGGGTAATTCTTGTTCTAGACTTTGCTAATATGTACCTCCCTCGGTGGCAATAAATGGTGGGCGTAATATAGATGACTTTGTATTTCTGTTTGTTGTGTATATATTTGATGTCCGCAAAGTTTGACATGTATATGTCTTTGTGGTAATAGGCTGATAGTTGCTGATGAATTAGATTACCCAATAACCAAAGACAGGGATGTGCTCCGTGACCATTTCATGCTTACCACTTTCCCATTTTCTAGTTGTATATTAATAGGTAAATTGCTTACAAGATGTAAACTTGTTTCTGACTCTATTTTTGTTCTTGTCTTGTGAACTTGGTTACAAAGTACGGAGCTTTATTTGAAGGAAGAAAGAGGAGGGTGCAAGTGCCACAGGTTCGGATAATAGGACCCCCTTTGCCAAAATAAAGGTCTTTGTGGAAGGTTCTCGAATGGGCAGAGATGGGTTGGGCCAGAAAGTTGGTGGGTGACGCCGATTTCCTTGACTCTACTCCCTTCGCGAAGCTATTAGACTCGTGCGTTCGATCAAAGTTCGTTAATGACGTGCGTCGCATTCATGCTCGAATTACTAAGTCGCAGTTTTCGTCGGAGATCTTCATTCTGAACAAGCTCATAGATGCTTATGGAAAATGCGGTTGTTTGGAGGACGCGCGCAAAGTGTTTGACCATATGCCCCAGAGGAACACTTTCAGTTGGAATGCAATTTTAAGCGCGTTGGCGAAGCCCGGTTGTCTTGATGAGGCTTTGAACATGTTTAACTCAATGCCGCAACCTGACCAGTGCTCGTGGAATGCTATGGTGTCAGGTTTTTCCCAACACGGTTGCTTCCAGGAAGCTTTGAGATTCTTTGTTGGCATGCACCGTGAGAATTTTGTGCTTAATGAGTACTCATTTGGGAGTGCGCTAAGTGCTTGTGCAGGGTTAACTGATTTGAATTTGGGGATTCAAATCCACGCTTTGATGTCAAAGAATCATTACTCATCAGATGTTTATATGGATTCTGCTCTTGTTGATATGTACTCTAAGTGTGGGGTTGTGGCCTCTGCTCAGAGAGCTTTTGATGGCATGAGCACAAGGAACATTGTTTCTTGGAACAGCTTGATTACATGCTATGAGCAAAATGGTCCTGTTGAAAAAGCTCTAGAGGTTTTTGTAAGAATGATGAATAGTGGGATTGAACCTGATGAAGTTACTCTAGCCAGTGTAGTAAGTGCTTGTGCAAGCTTGTCAGCAATTAGGGAAGGATTGCAAATTCATGCTCGTGTTATGAAACAGGACAAATTCCGGAGTGATCTTGTGTTAAACAATGCATTGGTTGATATGTATGCAAAGTGCAAGAAAGTGAATGAAGCTAGAGCGGTTTTTGATAGGATGCCATTTAGGGATGTGGTGTCTGAAACCTCTATGGTTAGTGGATATGCAAGGGTGGCAAGCGTGAAAGCGGCGAGGCTGATGTTTTCTACCATGATGGAGAGGAATGTGGTGTCCTGGAATGCCCTTATAGCGGGTTATACACAAAATGGAGAGAATGAGGAGGCTGTTAAACTTTTTCTCCTCCTCAAGAGGGAATCGATTTGGCCAACTCATTACACCTTTGGGAACCTGCTCAATGCATGTGCAAATCTTTCTGATCTGAAGCTTGGCAGACAGGCTCATACTCACATTTTGAAGCACGGATTTTGGTTCAAGTGCGTAGATGAATCTGATATTTTTGTCGGAAATTCTCTCGTTGACATGTACATGAAATGTGGATTGGTTGAAGAAGGATGCCTAGTTTTTGAACATATGATGGAAAGGGATAATGTTTCATGGAATGCGATGATAGTCGGATATGCACAAAATGGTTATGGTATAGAGGCCCTTGAAATTTTCAAGAAAATGCTGGTATCAGGAGAAAAACCAGATCATGTAACTATGATTGGGGTTCTATCTGCATGTAGCCATGCAGGACTTGTTGAAGAAGGACGTCATTACTTCCATTCAATGAGGATTGAGTTTGGTTTAGCACCATTAAAGGACCATTATACATGCATGGTTGACTTGCTCGGTCGGGCTGGTTGCCTTGATGAAGCGATAAAATTGATAGAAGAAATGCCAATGCAGCCTGATTCTGTTGTCTGGGGATCTTTACTTGGGGCCTGCAAGGTTCATCGAAACATTTCATTAGGAAAATATGTGGCGGGAAAGCTCATAGAAATCGATCCCTTGAACTCTGGACCTTATGTTTTACTTTCAAATATATATGCTGAACTTGGTAGATGGAAAGATGTGGTGAGGATCAGGAAACAGATGAGGCAACGGGGAGTGATTAAGCAACCTGGTTGCAGTTGGATTGAAATTCAGAGTTGCATGAATGTTTTCATGGTGAAAGATAAACGTCACCCTCGAAGGAAGGACATCTATTTAGTTCTGAAAATTCTTACAGAACAGATGAAGCAAGATGGCTACGTGCCAGAAGTTGATGAAGAGATGTGTGAGGAAGAAAGTGATTCTGAACTTTTAAACTTGCATTGTGAAATGGAAATGCCAGTAGAGGCTGCACTTGGATAGAGTATGAAATTTCTTATGGCAAATGCTTTCTGGCATCCTTCACTTCGGACATTAAACCTTTTCTCTTTCTTGAAATCAGGGTATGGGCCAGAAACTCAGGATCAGGATCCTCCAAAACTTTTTTCAAAGCCAAGTTAAATGTACAGCTATTAAGCTAAAGCTGTAGGGCCTTAACCATAATTTTTAGTTTGTTGGTACTATTTGATTCCCCATCCATCATAAAGAACTTGTATTATCCATTGATTTTGATCATGTTATGTTTGCTTGCCAGAACAATGAGCAAAAGAAAGTTTTGAAGGGCCTTTACAGAATGGACACATCCTTTGTACGTGACTACATGTATATCATTTGGCACTTTGCCATTACCATTCAGGTATTTTAGAACTACGATAAAAAATATTTTCTCAGTTTCTTACTTTCTCTGAATGTAGAGTTGTAAATCAGACTTACTGAACAAGCATGGTAAAAGCTCTTCAGTTGTAGAATCATCCTATTTTTGCTATTTGTAAGAACAATGCTATTTAACTAGAGAATCGGACAATTTGTATTTTATAAAAGAATTACCAGGGAAGAAGGAATCTAAATGATGAAGAGAGCGACGGGGGTTTGAATTGATTAAGTAATCATCAAAAACATAAAGTTAATACAACTCTGGCACTGACCAGACGTATATACATATTTTATAAACAGCTGTTTGAAGAGAAATCCATGTTAATGAGTGAGTGGTGGTTATTATCTGCAAGAGTATTATCTTTCTCTCATTGTGTGGGTGGTGGTTCTGCAAGTATTGCCACCTCTTTCATTCTCACTCCTAATGAACGAATTAAGCAGCAGATGCAAGTTGGGTGTCATTATCGCAGCCGTTGGTATGCCTCAGCCCTTTTTATCATCTGTACTTGTCATCACTTCTTGATCTGATTGAGGATGCCTTGGCTTTTTGTGTTTTATGAATCTATTCAGTCATTGCAATCTATATTCACTGTTAAAAAAGATATATTGTATTGATTTTATGTTTCCTTGCGTATGAATATAATCTATGCAGGGATGCTTTGGTTGAAATATTCAGAAATGGTGGTTTTCCATCCATTTATGCAGGTTGGGGAGCTATACTGTGACGAAATGTTCCACATTCAATTATCAAGGTTAATAATAGGCATTTCAACTTTCATTACATGTTCTCTGTAGTATCAGGTGTCAGGAGTTGGTGGTTTGCTATTCTCTATATTTGTTGCCAACTTTGACCCTGGACATTTTCATGTCTTAATATGAGTGTAGAGGAAGCTTCGTATGATTGTTGATTTTTCATTTCTAACCTCTGCTGTTAATATTCTTCTGCAATCGCTTTTCTGAGTTCTTTGGGATATGGTTTTGTACTTTTGTTTATGGCTATTTTCTGTGAACAGTTATAGTTTTATAGATATGAAAGGTTGAAAAAAGTGATGCCATCTTTGTCATCTACTATTCAACCTAACGCATTTCAGACTGTAAGTTCGTGTGTTACTTGTGCTTTCATAGTCTTTATTTTGTCTCACTAAGATGCATGTGTTTATGATCATTTTACAAAATTTTGTAGTTAATCTGTGGAGGATTAGCTGGATCTACTGCTGCTTTGTTCACAACTCCTTTTGATGTGATCAAAACAAGACTGCAGACATAGGTTTGTAATAGAAAACCCTCCATTTTATTAATTCTTGTTGCTACTTTGAAGTGCACTATCAGCAAAACTGGCAAAACTGATGATATAAATTGAACTGGTGCTGCCACATAATTATTGAAAATAAACCTTAAGATCTAAACACTTGGTGTCGCTCTTTGTCATAGCATGAATTATTTATTTATTTATTTTTGTAGAAATAAAAGCAGAGTTGGTGGTGCTTGAACGGAGATAGATTACTGGAGAAAAGGTTAATGGTGCATCAACTGTATATTTTAATACATGCAGTATGCGGTGGCTTGGCTTGGTGGACCCGAAGGTGCACAAATATAGTACGAGGAAAATTTTGTATTCATGTGTTCAACTAAATGTGTGTTTGGATTAAAGTTTGTAAATAGAAAATTGTATAAAATTGATTTGTTAAATTGATTTTAATTAAAAGTGAGTTGATATTAAAGTGGTTTATGTTTGATAATTTTTATATCAAAATGGATTATAGTAAACTAAATGTTTGGATTATAGCATTCAAAAATCACCTTTAGATGAAAAATTGTTGAAAAAGATATAAATTTAAATAATTATTTTATATTATTTCATAATTTTATTTTAAATATTTAAATAAATTTTAATACTTTTTTCCTAGTATTTTCGGTATTCTTTAGTGTTCTGAGTCCTTCGTAATACAAAGCAGAAAAAAAGTATTCTATACAAAAAAAGAAATAATAATAGTGGTAAAAAAATTCATAAATAAAAAATAATAATATTGTTACGATGGATAATTGGAGAGTAATGAATTGGGCCTGTTTGGTTGGCTCGAATATCAGGAGGAGGTGGTCTCTAACTTGGTTTCCGTTTGGGAGTCGCCTTTCGACTTGTGTGTGTGATGGAATGAGGGGTGATACCTGTAAAGACACTCCAATGCCTAAGTCAGCAAAGGGTTTAGTAGGTTTGGAGAGTATTGGAACTTAGTGATACCTAAGGGGTGTCAGTGTATTTATAGTGGTGAACTAATAATCACCATTGGAGTAGTTCCATCTTTTAAGAAGGATAACCGTCCCTCTATTTTAGGGTAGTTGAGATATGGTTTCTGAAAGTGGGTTGAGAGATTTTAGGGGCAGTTACTTATTTGAATAAGTGTTATCTGCCAGTTATCCTTCGATCCCGACTTCTTTGGAGTGGAGTCTGTATTCGATCCGACCTCTTATAAGGAGGTCGGTGGGTAGCGAAGGCCAATCCTTGGATTGGGCCTTTTTGAACAGTGCCCATACTCGAGTCTGATTTCTTTCACTTATGAGTTGGATTCGAGTATTTGAACTGGGGCTTATAGCCAACGTGATGTAGAAACCGGCGTGATTTTTGAAACCGATGTGATTCAAAATTTTCAACAGTCGCATCTAATCAAACGTCACGTCTATTATGGGTTTTGCATTTAAACATGGGAGCAGTTACATTGGTAACGGCGCGTTTCTTTAATGATTGCGTCGATTTACCATTTTGTCCTTGACGTGTTTATAAATATTTTTTCCTCTCTTTTCTCTGTCTTCTTTCGTCTTTTGAAACTCTTCGCCTAGAATCCTTATTTTTTCTAAAGAGAAAAATTTCTTAGCCTTCATAGAGGGCTGCTGTTTCTACTTCCATTTGCGTTTATCAACAAAGGTTAGTCTTTCCTTTCTCCTCTTTATTATTTAATGCTTTATTCTGCAAATTAGAGGGGATTTTGTGTGTTCATAGTGAGCATGTTTGTAGGCCTAGTAACTCTATTTTTTCGAGGGACTGTCTTGGCCTTTTAGAGACCCTGTTTTTGATCTTTTTCCCCCTTTTCTTTGTAGGTCTCGTTGCCTTTTTCACCTACTTCCTTTTTTGTTGGAAAAGATGTCTTCTTCCGTTCCTGAGTTTCAATCACGGTGGGTAGATGACACTGTACTTAAGGAGAGTCCCTTAGTGGATACTGACAACCTCACCGTCCTTCGTACTCACCATAGAATTTGTGATTCTGATGACGACGAGCCTAAGTATGAGTTGATAGCCCCGGGTCCTGAAGACCGGGTTTGTTTTGGGAAGGTTGTTGATGCTGACCCTCATTTTTTTTATGTATGATTGTTTCTTTACCTGCCTGGATGTTCTTCTGCCTTTTTCTGACTTTGAAGTGAGCGTGCTGTCCTATTGCCGAGTTGCTCCCACCCAGCTTCACCCCACTCTTGGAGTTTCATGAAAATTTATCAACTTGTTAGCCGAGAATTAGATTTTCCGACTTCTTTAAAGATTTTCTTTTATCTTTTTCATATGACCAAGCCCTTCATTGGGCAGAATAATAAGCAGCCGTGGATCTCTTTCCGGGCCATTCAAGGTCGGAAAGTCTTCTCCATTTTTGACGATTCCTTCCATGACTTTAAAAACTTTTTCTTTAAAGTTCAAGCGGTAGAGGGTCACCATCCCTTTTTTCTTGATGAGAACTCCAACCCCCAATTTCCTCTCTATTGGTTAGAGACTTCTCCTGTGGAAAAGTATGGTCTGGAGAATCTGGATGAAATAGAAGAGGCTGTCGTGGGTTTTTTCCGAGATGCTTGGGGGAGGGTCCCTAATTTAGATACAAATAAGTTTCTTTTGGCCTCTCCAAGTTTTGTACGGACCCAACTAGGTAGTTTTTCTTTGTTGTAGATTAGCTTCCGACTTGTTTGTGATATTCTTCCGACCTGTAGACTAATTAATTTTCTTCTTTTCAGAGATGGTGAAGAAAGGTTCCAGCGCCTCCTACCAGAAGGTTCAGGATTCCAAGAGAAGGTCTCGGGCTTGGGTTGATACTGCAAGGGCTGCCGGCGCTCCACTTCCTCCTCCTCCTCCTCCTCCTCCTCCTCCTCTTCCTCCTCGTCCTCCTCGTCCTCCTCCTCCTCCTCGTGATCTGAGGACCTCTTCTCATCCCATTGTGGTAACTTCTGCCTCTGCTTCTTCTCTTCCTCCCCCCGCACGACCTTCCCCCGAACCCGAGAAGAAGAAGCGCAAGACTTCAGAGTCTGGCTCTTCTTTTTCTGGGGAAGCTAATTTCGATGGTCCCAAATTCGTTCGAAATCACATCTTCCCCCATACTCGAATTAGTATGGATGATGCTTCCGTTCGAAACCATCTTAATATCATGGTTCAGGGGAGTGTTCGGGCAGCCGGGATATGCACGAGACTTCTTGATATTTTGGACAAAACTCCCCTTAGCTCTTTGGGCTCTACCCAAAAGGTTGAAGAGTTGGAGGGAAGAATTGTCCTTTATCAAGCAGAGGAGAAGAGGCTTCAGGAGGAGGTTGCAGGGCTGAAGGTGGAGCAGAACCGATTTCAGGAGAGGGAGAAGAAGTTAATGGCTCAGTGCGCTATGGTAGAGGGCCTAAAGGAGAAGGCGAAGCAGAACTATGTCAGGGTCTTCTCTGAAAATATTAACCTTCAGTGGGAGTTGGAGAAAGGTCGAGAGGCTTATCAGGATTTGGAGGACTCCGTGACAGAGAGTTCGGAGGAGGCCTGGAGGATTTCAAAGAGCAGGTCGGAGTTATCGCTCCTGAACTGGACCTTTCCCCTTTTGATCCTGATAAGATTGTTGTGAATGGGGCTATTGTTTCTCCTCACCGACCTGAGACGGATTCTGAGCTGAAGACCCGTGGTCAAAGACTTATAGAATCTCCTCTTCGTGAGGATCAACAAGAGGGATCTCAGCCGACATCTTCAGATGCTCCGACCCCTGTTGCCGAGAGACTGCTCTGTCCTCCCCTGCCGCTGATCCGACCTCTCTTCCTATTGGTGATTCCCATCCTTTCCCTAATTGATTTGAGCTATTTGAGACCCGGCTTGTGGGCCTTTTTTTGAACAATTTTATTTTTGTTGTTGCTTGTGGTGGTTCCATGACTCATTTGGCCTCTTACGGCCGTTAACAAAAAATGCGCTTAATTTTTGCCCCTTTTTTGGATAAGGGTTTTATGATATATTTGGTGTGTGCATGATTTCTGCAATTTTTTCTTAGGTTTTTTATAGGAAACCCCTTTGATCTTTTTGTTTTGGAAAAATCTTTTATTTTGGCAGGCTGTGTTTTGTCTGGGTTATTTGGATTTTTCAAAGACTCGAGACAGCTTATGCCTTTATTTTTGATGGATTTCCTTTATCTCTTTTTCGTATTCCTCATAAATTCAAATTTTCTTATTTGAATTGTTCATAACTTAGGTTATTTTTGCGATGCATTTCAATTCTTCTCAGTTTCTTCGACTTGTTGGTCGTAACATTTCTGAGTTATCATGATCTGCTTTTATAACCTCTTTACTCCGACTTGTACCTCGTCATTTCATCCTGACGACCACTTAGGTCGGTCATGGGATTTTTATATTTTGTCGAGTTTAAGTCGGCGCGTTTTGTAGGAAAATGACAATAACTAATGGAATTTACAAAGAGATATAGAAAAAGATCTTTATTTATTGATGAAGGTACTTTTTGCTACTAAGGGTTAAAAATTATTGCCCCTTAGTCTCCACTTTGATGCCTCGTTAAAACCCCCTTCAGGAAAATCCTTCTTTTTGGGAAAAAACCATGAGGCCGGGAAAAAGAGTACACCAGGGAGTGGAGTTCGCTTTTAACTATAGTACATTTTCATATTACAAACATGCCATGACCTTGGTAGCTTGGTACCGTTCAAGTCAGTTACCTTGTAGTACCCCTTTCCTAAGACTTCACCTATCTTATATGGCCCTTTCCAATTATCAGCAAGTTTTCCCTCCCCAGACTTGTTAACTCCAATGTCATTTCTGATTAAGACCATGTCGTCTGGAGTGAAACTTCTCCGAATGACTTTCTTGTTGTATATATGTTCGTCATGCTTTGCTTCAACGCTACTTCCCTTATCTGAGCTTGCTCTCAGACTTCAAGGAGTAGCTTGAGCTCTTCTTTGTGCCCTTGTATGTTGCCAACCTCGTTGTAGAAGTTCACCATTGGACTTTGCCCATTGATTTCTACTGGTATTATGGCTTCTATGCCATAAGCAAGTCGGGAGGGTGTTTCTCCTGTGGCAGACTAAGGTGTGGTCCTATATGCCCAAAGCACTTGAGGGAGTTCTTCGGCCCATGCTCCCTTTGCATCTTGCAACCTTTTCTTCAACTCAGCCAGTATGACTTTGTTAGCTGCCTCAGCCTGCCCGTTTGCTTGCGGGTGTTCTATCGAGGTGAACTGATGCTTGATCTTCATACTGGATACTAGATTTCTGAAGGTGGAGTCGATGAACTGAGTTCTATTATTAGTGGTAATGGAGTGGGGGACTTCATACCTTGTGATAATGTTCTTGTAGAGGAACTTCCGACTTCTCTGGGCGGTGATGGTGGCCAATGGTTCTGCTTCGATCCATTTCGTGAAGTAGTCTACTCCTACTATTAGGTACTTTACTTGTCCAGGCGCTTGGGAAAAGGGTCCCAATAGGCCCAATTCCCATTTTGCAAAAGGCCATGGAGAAGTTATGTTAATGAGCTCCTCGGGAGGAGCGACATGAAAGTTTGCATACATTTGGCATGGCTGACACTTCTTCACGAACTCAATCGAATCTTTCTGCAAGGTCGGCCAGTAGAACCCGGCTCGGATGACTTTCTTAGCCAACGACCTTGCTCCGAGATGATTTTCGCAGATACAATTGTAGACCTCCTCCAGTACTTCCGTCATCCTTGAGGTCGGGACACACTTCAATAGTGGTGTGGATATTCCTCTTTTATGGAGGATATTTTTCACCAAGATGTAGTTCTGTGCTTCCCTTCAAATTTTCTTGGCCTCTTTTTCATCTTTGGGTAGGATGTCAAATTTCATATATTCGATTAGTGGGTTTATCCACCCGAGGTCCAATCCAGATACTTCAAGGATGTCTTCTCTGCCCTCTATTTTTGTAACTGAGGGTTCTTGGAGAGTTTCTTGGATCAGGCTTCTATTATTCCCTCCTGGCTTGGTACTTGCTAGTTTGGAGAGGGCATCTGCTTTGCTGTTGAGATCTCGAGTTATGTGTTTGACCTCAGTCTCTGCAAAACGCTTAAGATACTCCAAAGTTTTGTCTAAATACTTCTTCATATTGGGGTCTTTAGCCTGATACTTTCCATTTATTTGGGAGGTCATCACCTGAGAGTCGCTGAATACGGCTACTTTGGTCGCTCTGACTTCCTCAGCCAGTTTTAACCCTGCAATCAAGGCTTCATATTCTGCCTGATTGTTAGAAGCTGGAAATTCAAATTTGAGGGAGACTTCTACTTGGGTTCCCTCTTGGTTGACTAATATTATGCCTATACCACTTTCGAATTTGTTGGAGGATCTGTCCGCGTATAGCTCCCATGTAGTGGAGGCTTCCTCTTGATCCCCTGCATATTCTGCCACAAAGTTGATGAGACACTGGGCTTTAATTGCTGTCCGAGTTTCGTACTTAAGGTCGAACTCGGATAGCTCTATGGCCCATTGAACCATTCTACCCGCAATATCTATTTTCTGAAGGATTTTCTTCATGGGTTGGTTCGTTCGAACTCTTATTGTGTGGGCTTGAATATAAGGCCGTAGCCTTCGAGAGACTACAATCAAGGCGTGTGCAAATTTCTTAAGTTTGTGGTACCTTAATTCAGGGCCTTGTAGAACTTTGCTGGTGAAGTATACAAGATGCTTCCCGATCTCGTCTTCCCATATTAGAGCTGATGCTACAGCTTTGTCGGCTACGGACAAATACAGGACGAGTTCTTTCCCGACTTTGGGTCGGGTCAGAATGGGAGGTTGGTTTAAAAACCTTTTGAACTCCTAGAATGCTTCTTCGCACTCAGGAGTCCATTCGAACTGGCATCCTTTTCTTAGTAGAGAAAAGAGTGGTAAGGATCTTAACGCTGATCCTGCCAAGAACCTAGAGAGAGCTGCAAGTCGGCCATTCAACTGCTGGACCTCCCTTAAGTAAGTCAGACTTTTCATTTCTAGGACTTCTTTGCACTTGTCGGGGTTGACTTTAATCCCCCTTTGTGTTAGCATAAATCTCAAAAATTTTCCTGTCTCCACCGCAAAGGTGCACTTTGCGGGATTCAACCTCATCCCATGCATCCTAATGGTGTTGAAGACTTGCGAGATGACAGTTAAGAGGTCGGTCTCATCCTTGGTTTTTACTAACATGTCGTCTACATAGACTTCCATTAGACTCCCAAGGTGAGGTGCAAACACCTTATTCATCAACCTTTGATATGTGGCTCATGTATTTTTTAACCCAAAAGGCATGACCACATAGCAATAGTTTGCTCTTAGCGTGATGAAAGATTTCTTTTCTTGATCCGACTTATACATCAAAATTTGATTATATCCCGAGTATGTGTCCATGAACGACAAGTATTGATATCCCGAACTGAAGTCTACTAAGGTATCAATGTTTGAAAGTGGATATAGGTCTTTGGGACACGCCTTGTTTAGGTCAGTGTAATCGACGCACATTCTCCATTTGCTGTTTTGCTTTTTGACTAGCACCACATTTGCCAGCCACGCCGGATATTTAACCTCTTTGATGAAGACGGCTTCTAGGAGGGCTTGTACTTGCTCTTCTACCACTTGGGCCCGTTCAGGTCCGAGCGTCTGTCTCCTTTGCTGAACAGGTCGCGATCCGGGGTATACTGAAAATTTATGCGACATGAGTTCAGGATCTATCCCTGGCATGTCAGAGGCTTTCCAGGCAAAGAGGCCGGCATTCTCTTGTAGGAGCCTTATAAGCTTCTGCTTCAAATCTTCTTTCAGATTGGCTCATATGTTGGTATTTTTCCTTCCTCTTATCCGACTTGTTCCTCTTCAGTTTTTCCCCTGGGTTGTGGTCGTAACTCTTCTTTAGCTCTAACTCCTCCGAACTCAATTGTCTGCACCTCATTGCTCTTTCCTCTTAGGTTCAGGCTTTCATTGTAGCATTTTCTTGCTAGCTTCTGATCTCCCCTAATGGTTGCAATTCCCTCTGGTGTTGGAAATTTCATGCAAAGGTGGAGGTGGATACCACTGCTCCGAGCCGATTTAGGGTTGTTCTGCCTATTAGAGCATTGTAGGCGGAACCCAGATCGACGACTATGAAGTCGATGCTCAGAGTTTTGGACTTTGCCCCTTTTCCAAAAGTTGTGTGTAGGGGCATGAATCCTAGTGGCTAAATTGGCGTATCCCCCAACCCATATAGGGTATCAGAGTAAGCACTTAACTCCTTTTCATCCAGTCCCAGCTTATCAAATGCTGACTTGAACAGGATATCAGCTGAGTTCCCCTGATCCACCAGGATTTTGTGTAGATGGGCATTGACAAGGATCATGGTTATCACAACTGGATCGTCGTGTCCAAGAATGATGCCTTGCCCATCTTTTTTAGTGAAATAGATGGTTGGGAGGTCGGGAGCTTCGTTCCCGACTTGGAAGACTTCCTTCAGGTGTCTTTTGCGAGATGACTTTGTGAGACCACCTCCAGCAAACCCTCTTGAGATCATGTGTATATGTCTTTCTGGGGTTTGTGGTGACGGGTCTCTTCGGTCCTCATTATCTCGCTTTCTCTTGCCATGATGGTCCGACCTTTCCATGAGATATCTGTCAAGCCGACCTTCTGTGGCCAGCTTTTCTATCACATTCTTTAGGTCATAACAATTATTTGTCGAGTGACCATATATTTTATGGTACTCACAGTAGTCGCTACAACTCCCCCCCTTTTGTTTTTGATGGGCCTAGGGGGAGGTAGTTTTTCAGTATGACAAATTTTTCTGTAGACATCAACTAGAAAAACTCGTAGAGGAGTATAGGAGTGATACCTTCTGGGCTTTTCAGGGTCGACTTCCTCTTTTTTCCTGGGTTCTCTTTCTTTCTCTTTTGATGAGTGAGAGTGCCCAGGTCACCAGTTCGGCTCTCGCAGTTTGGCATTTTTCTCCATGTTGATGTACTTCTTAGCTCTCTCCTGTACATCACTCAGAGAGGTCGGATGTCTTTTCGAGATGGACTGGGAGAAGGGGCCTTCTTGGAATCCATTTACTAGGCCCATTATCACTGTCTCCGTGGGCAGGTCTTGAATTTTCAAACACGCTTTATTGAACCTTTTCATGTAGTCTCTCAAAGGTTCTCTGACCTCCTGTTTTACTCACAGGAGACTCGGTGCGTGCTTCACTTTGTCCTTCTGGATGGAGAATCGCATAAGGAACTTCCGCGAGAGGTCGTCAAAGCTGGTGACCGACCTTGGGGGGAGACTATCGAACCATTTCATCGCTGCTTTCGTCAAGGTTATTGGGAAAGCCTTGCAGTGAGTAGCATAAGAAGCGTCGGCTAGATACATCTAACTTTTAAAATTGCTTAAGTGATGCTTTGGGTCAGTGGTTCCGTCATAGAGGTCTATATCAGGACTTTTGAAGTTCTTTGGAACTTTTGCCCTCATTATGTCCTCACTGAAATGATCTTCCCCTCCCAAGGGAGAATCTTCTCGATCGCTGCAAGAGTTTCTGCCTCGGAAAGCAGATTCTAATCTTGAGAGCTTTTCTTCAAGCTCTTTTCGTTGCTTGATCTCGCTCCTCAAATTTTTCTCTGCCTCTCGCTGTCATTCCAGCTCTTGCTCCAATTGCTCCAGGCGCCCCTGGTGGCCGTGGAACAACCCCATGAAGTCAGTTGCATGAGGTTGTCCCTCTTTTCCTGGTTCGCGCCCTTCGGATGAGTTTTCCTTCGTGTCCTTCACCCCTGAGGTGCCTTCTCTGTGCTGGTTAGTCACCCCTTGGTGAGTGACTATGGCTCTGTCGTCGTTACCAACATCCTGATTCTCTTGCTCAGGATCAGACACTGTGTTTCCATCCTCGTTCAAGTCATCCGCCATCATTGGTTGATCTCTCGGGTCCCCAGCAACGACGCCAATGTTACGATGGGTAACTGGAGATTAATGAACTGGGCTTGTTTGGTTGGCCCGAACGTCAAGAGGAGGTGGTCTCTGACTTGGTTTCCGTCTGGGAGCTGCCTTCCGACTTGTATGTGTGATGGAATGGGTGGTGGTATTTGCAAAGACACTCCAATGCCTAAGTCAACAAAGGGTTTAGCAGGTTTGGAGAGTATTGGAACTTAGTGATACTTGAGGGGTGTCAGTGTATTTATATTGGTGAACCAATAACCACTGTTGGAGTAGTTCTATCTTTTAAGGAGGATAACCGTCCCTTTATCTTAGGGTAGTTGAAATATGGCTTCTGGAAGTGGGTTGAGAGATTTTAAGGGCAGTTACTTATTTGAATAAGTGTTATCTGCCAGCTATCCTTCGATCCCGACTTCTTTGGAGTGGAGTCTGTATTCGATCCGACCTCTTATAAGAAGGTCGGTGGGTAGTGAAGACTAATCTTTGGATTGGATCTTTTTAGTTTATTTGGACCTGAGCTCTAGTGTTGAGTCAGAGTATGAACAAATATGTATGAGAGAATATTATAGAAAAATATTATAAAAAATAAAATTTATCATATAAATAATAAAAGATAAAATTAGTAGATAAAAAATAAATTTTAATCTAATAGAAAAAAATGAATGAAAAATTAAAATTTTTAGTTTTAAATTAATATGGATTAAAGGGTAGAATTACGTTTACTTTAAGAACAAAAAAAAAAAAACCAAAACAAGAGTGAAGAGCTTTCAAAAAGACTAAACATGTCTGATGCTCCAATGCTAAACTAAACAACTCTAAATAGTTTTCCTCTATAAATTAGGGCTTGTGTTACAATCTCAAAAATAAAAAAAAAATATTTTTTTTTCTCCCTGAAAGTTCTCACGGATTACGGACTAATTTAACCCCAGTATCCAAAGTTTGGTTGATATGTATAAATTAGGGGTGGCAAACGGGCCTGAACCCGCCGGGCCGGCCCGCGTAACCCGCCAAAAAAGGCGGGCTGGGCTGGAAAATTGGGACCGCCAAATAGCAAAAGCCCGCTTAATCCGCACCGCTTAAACCACGGAGTTTGGCGGGCTTTGGCGGGGCGGGGCGGGCTTCCCCGCCGGGCTTAGTATTTTTTAGTAAGGGGGTATTTTTACAATATTTTTTACCAAAACCCAACTTCTCCCAACCCAACTTACAAGAGAATGAAGATGAAAATTGAGTGTTTTGGATTATGTTTATTTTGTTTTAGAGACAATATTTATAATTATGTTTTGGATTATGTTTATTTTGCTTTGGGAACAATATTTATAATTATGTTTTGGATGAAAACTTAGTTTATAATTATATTTATTAGATATTTATAATTACAAAGACTTTAATGTTTGTGAATATAAAAATTATAATATATTTATACTTTTAGAAATTATAATAGTTAAAAATAAAACAGCCCGCCAGCCCGCCGTTAGGCGGGGCGGGCTGGGATTCTGGGACCGCCTCACTAGGCGGGGCGGGGCGGGCCAGCCCGCCTAAGGGCGGGCTTCTGGCGGGGCGGGGCGGGGCGGGGCGGGCTTCCCCGCTTGCCACCCCTAGTATAAATCAATAAGATAGCATGAATGCAAGGCAAGGTATAGATAGCAATCAAAATGTCACAACAATAATAATAATAATAATAACAATTATTATTATTATTATTAGAAATAGTTTAACTTATATTTAATTGGATCTATTTTGTCATATAAAATAATTTATAGATAATCTTATATTTCAGTATTATTTATATTAATTCTTTAAGACATTTTAAATCGGAATAAACATTCCAAAATGATCAATCAAATAAAGTCTGATTTTATCGATATTTATTTGGACCTCAAAAAAAAAAAAAATCCAAATACATAAAATTTCCGTGAATAAATACTAAATGTATATACCTAAATATTAATAAAATTTTATACCTGGATAAAATGAAAAATTATGATTTTGAGATGAATAACTAATAAAATAATATATATTTAAGTATCACAAAAAATTAATTATTATTTTACACTATATAAATCATCATAATCGAACAAAGATTATATCATTAGATTAAACGCCATAAAAAAACGTAACATTGCATCTTGTTACCGTTTATCTCAAGGTATAATTCTTTACTTATAATATCATATCATCATATCATGTATATAAACCAGCTAGGTATTGAATATAATATTGAAATATTGGTATAGCTTGATTGGTTTTGCTGCCTATGATGTTGTATAACATTAAATTTAAGTGCTGCAAAATGTTTTTCTTTTCTTGTTGATTTTCTAGCGATATCCTCTCCTTATATTTCCTTTCAACCTGTGAGATTGGTTTTCTTATTAGTTTGCTCTCAGAATTAATGTGAAAAGATTACGTTAATAATTTATTTTAAAATCAATACTTGCACTAACTAAAAATAACTTGTAAAGCATTAAAAATAATACGCTTAATGTAATAAAATAACTAAATAAATAAATAAAAAAGATGTAACAAATATAAAATAAAGAAATATAAAGAGAGAGAAAGAAGTATTGCAACATAAAGAGAGAGAATTGTTTTATTGATGTATGCAATTGTCCCTCAGTTGGCTTCCCTATTTATAGGCGAAGGAAGATTTACATTTTCAAATTTCTTTAATGTATTCATCCTTGAGAACATGAACCGCCCATAATAAATGGCATCCACATACTCATTCTTATCACAACACTCTTCCTTGGATGCCATTTAGGATTATGCATCGTTAAAACCTTACTAAAGAAAACCCAATGGAAAAAAACTTTAGTGAAGGAAAAAGAGTACAAAATCCTTTGTGACGGGAACTGCCTCATTAAAAACCTTGTCAAGAAAAATCCAATGGAAAAAAACCTAACCAAGGAAAAAAGAGTACAGTCTCCCCCTCTTGTCGACATCATTTAACATCTCGAAATCGACACATCTCAATATGATGTACTAATTTTTCAAATGAAAAATTTGAGAGTGACTTTATAAATAAATCTGCCAGATCATCACTTGAACAGATATTTGATGTATCCACCTTTAAGTTGAGCAATGCATGCTTTATTATCTTCAAACAGGACAGTTGGAGCTATCTTATGATCAATCAATCCACATGATGACAGAATATATTGGATCAAACTCCTGAGCCAAAAATACTCGCAACTTGCTTCATGAATCGCTAGTATTTCGGCATGATTAAAGGAGATTGTTGCTATTGTCTGTTTCGTGGACCTCCATGATATAGCTGTACCACCATATGTAAACAGGTATCCTGTTTGAGATCTCCCTTTATGTGGATCAGACAAGTATCCGACATCTGCATAGCCAACTAGTTGTGACTTGGATCCATAGGGATAAAACAATCCCATATCAACCGTTCCATGAAGATATCGAAAGATTTGTTTGATTCCACTCCAATGTCTTCTGGTTGGAGAAGAACTATACCTTGCTAGTAAATTCACCGCGAATGATATGTCAGGTCGCGTATTATTAGCAAGATACATTAGCACTCCAATGGCACTAAGATATGGTACTTCAGGACCAAGGATATCTTTATTTTCTTCTTTAGGAAGGAATTAATCCTTTTCCACGTCCAAAGACCTTACGATCATTGGGGTACTTAATGGATGTGACTTATCCATATAAAATATTTTCAAGATCTTCTCTGTGTATGTCGCTTGATGAATAAAGATCCCATTTTTTGTATGCTCGATCTGCAGGCCGAGACAAAATTTAGTCCTTCCAAGATCTTTCATCTCAAACTCTTCTTTCAGAGTTTTTATAATTGTTGGAATCTCTTCAGGAGTCCCAATGATATTTAAATCATCAACATACACAGCAATTATAATGAATCCAGATGCAGTTTTCTTTATGAAAACACATGGACAGATATCATCATTCTTGAATCCGTTTTTGGCCAAATACTAAGTAAGACGATTATACCACATTCGTCCAGATTACTTTAGACCATATAAAGATCTTTGCAATTTAACTGAGTATAACCCTTGTGAATATTCACTGGATGGTTTAGATATCTTTAGTCCTTTAGGGACTTTCATATAGATATCCCGATCTAATGAGCCGTACAAATAGGCTATTACCACATCCATTAAATGCATATGCAGTTTATGACATGCAGATAAACTGACCAAATAACACAATGTTGTCGCATCCACTACACGGGAATACGTTTCTTCATAATCTATAACGGGCCTTTGTGAAAAACCTTGTGCCACAAGTCGAGCTTTATAGCGCACCACTTTATTTTTCTCATTTCGTTTTCTCACAAATACCCACCGGTATCCAACAGGTTTTACATCTTCTGGTGTACGGACTACAGGTCCAAAGACTTCACGTTTTGCAAGGGAGTCTAACTTAGCCTTCATGGCTTCTTTCCATTTTAGCCAATCATTCCTTTGTCGACATTCTTCGACTGATCTTGGCTCAAGATCCTGACTTTCATGCATGATATTTAATGCCACATTATATGCAAATATTTCATTGATAATTGTCTTATTTCGGTCCAATTTCTCTCCTGTAAAGAAATAATTTATCGAGATCTCGTCATTTTCACAATTTTCAGGTACCTGAATGTCTTTTGGCGTTATAATTATATCAGAATTTTGGACAATTGCAGGTGTCTCTACTATGTCTTTTTCAACAGAAATAGTATTTACCTCTTTTCTCTTTCAAGGATTTTTATCTTTGGAACCGACAGACCTGCCACGCTTCTGGCGTGTATTTGCTTCAGTGGCTATTTGTCCTACTGGGACATCAATTTGAATTGGGGCATTTTCCACCCTGCCACGCTTCTGGCGTGAATTTGCTTCAGTGGCTACTTGTCCTATTGAGACATCAATTCGAATTGGGACATTTTCCGCTGGTATATAAGATTTGGTTATCTTCTTTGTATCGAAAAATGCATCAAGCAATTCATTTGCTATTCTTTGCAAATGTATAATCTTTTGAACTTCTAGTTCACATTGCCCTGATCGAGGATCTAAATGCATCAACAATGATGCATTCCAATTAAGTTCCTTTTTAGGAAGCTTATTCTCTCCCCCTAATGTTGGAATTTTGATTCATCAAAATGACAATATGCAAACCGGGCTTTAAATACATCTCCCGTTTGTATCTCAAGATACCTCACTATAGAGGGAGAATCATATCCAACATATATCCCCAATTTTCTTTGGGGTCCCATTTTGGTGTGATTAGGTGGTGCAATGGAAACATATAACGCACACCTAAATATTCTTAAATGAGAAAATTTTGGCTGCTGGCCAAAAGCTAGTTGCATAGGAGAGAACTAATGGTAACTCGTTGGCCTCAAACGAATAAGTGCTGCGGCATGTAAAACAGCATGCCCCCAAACCGAGGTTGGGAGATTTGTTCTCATAAACAAAGGTCTAGCAATCAATTGGAGGCGTTTAATAAGTGATTCTGCTAACCTATTTTGTGTGTGAACATAAGCTACTGGATGTTCAACACTTATTCCATTAGCCGTACAATAAGCATCAAAAGCTTGGGAAGTAAATTCACCAGCATTATCAAGACGAATTGCTTTGATTGGATTTTCTGGAAATTGTGCTTTTAATCGAATAATTTGAGCCAGTAATCTCGCAAACTCCAGGTTGTTAGAAGATAATAAGTACACATGTGACCATCTCGAAGATGCATCTATCAGGACCATAAAATATCTAAAAGATCTACATGGTGGATGAATAGGTCCACATATATCACCTTGAATCCTTTCTAGGAATTCAGGGGACTCAAATACAATCTTTACTGGTGATGGCCTTAAAGTTAACTTTCCATGAGAACATGCAGCACAACAAAATTCACTAGTTTTAAGAATCTTCTGGTTCTTTAGTGAATGTCCATGAGAGTTTTCAATAATTCTCCTCATCATGGTTGTTCCCGGATGACCCAATCTATCATGCCAAGTTATGAATTCATTTGGGCTAGTAAACTTCTAGTTTACAATGGTATGTGATTCAATTACACAAATCTTGGTATAATATAACCCAGATGAAAGTGAGTGCAACTTTTCTAATATAACTTTCTTATTTGAATCATGAGTTGTGATACATAAGTACTCATGATTTTCATCATTCATAGTCTCAATATGATATCCATTTCGGCGAATATCTTTAAAGCTCAACAAGTTTCTTCGAGAATTGGTAGACAATAGTGCATTATTTATTATAAATTTTGTTCCTGCAGGAAACAAAATTATAGCTCTTCCGGAGCCTTCTATCACATTGCCTGAGCCAATAATAGTATTAATGTTTTCTTCTTTTGGCACAAGATGGGTAAAATATATATTACTTTTAAGAATAGTGTGCGAACTTGCACTATTCGCAAGGCAAATATCTTCAGAATATGTCCTTGCTATTTTTCTTCAAAAACAAATAATAATCATAATAAAATAAGTAAAAGTACATGCACAGTAAAATTATTCATATGAATACTTAGCAAACACACATATTAAACTATTCCATCATTGATCAAATAGCCAATATTTTCTTCAGAATCCTTAAAGAAAGTAGATACATCATTATGAGTGGTGGAATTTTCATCATTTGAAACAAAATTTGTTACCTTTACTTTGTCATCCTTTTTCAAGAATGCTTGATAATGATCAACTAGGTGCCTTGGGGTATGATAGGTACGTGACCAATGACCCTTTCCATCACAACGGAAGCATTTATCCTCAATTGATATACTTTGCCCATTGTTTCTTTCTTTATCCCACTTCTGGTGAGATCCTTTCTTGTGAATATAATTTCTTTTTCTTCCATAATTTTTCTTGTTATAAAAATCTTGCCATTTACTTCTTTTGGGGTTATAATTTGCCGCATTTGCTTCAGAAAATGGGGCGGCGCTATCTGGGCGCGCTTCATGATTTCTCAAAAGTAACTCATTGTTGCGTTTAGTAACAAGAAAGCAAGAAATTAACTCAAAATATTTTTTAAATTATTTTTCTCGATACTGCTGCTGTAGGAGCACATTCGAGATATGGAAGGTCGAAAAAATTTTCTCTAACATATCGGGCTTGAGGAAGTATTACCGTCTTTTGATGATTGTACCTTTTTCCAAGGTCTTTCCACAGATCTGCAGGATCTTTTAATGTGAGATATTCATTTTTCAATCATATGTCAAGATGACGATGAAGGAAAATCATAGCTTTGGCTTTATCCTTTTGGGATGTATTATTTTTAGCCTTAATGGTATCTCTAAGATCCATTGAATTAAGATGGATTTTAGCATATAATATCCATGATAAATAATTGTTTCCAGATATAGCAAAAACATTATATTCAAGATGAAAGAACTTCGACATAATAAAAATTTGTTACCTGAAATCTTCCTAAAATTTCGTTAGAGTTTCGTGCTAATAACGTGTAATAAAATAACTAAATAAATAAATAAAGAAGAGGTAACAAATATAAAATAAATAAATATAAAAAGAGAAAAAGAAATATTGCAACATAAAAAGAAAGAATTGTTTTATTGATGTATACAATTGTCCCTTAGTTGCTTCTCTATTTATAGGCGAACGAAGATTTACATTTTCAAATTTCTTTAATGCACTCATCCTTAAAAATATGAGCGGCCCATAATAAATAACATCCACATACTCATTATTCTTATCGCTAACACTTAATTATTTTATATATCTTATTGACCGTGACAAAAAATGAGTACGTATCGTGTTGACATTGTCAATAAAATAAATAATAAAATCTAAATACCTTGTTAACCAAAAAAAAAAAACTCTAAATATCTTGAAAGAACATACATCAGTAATTAATTTCTTTATTTTATAAAAAAAATCCCTATATTGTATACACTAGTGGAAGAGATGTAAGCAATCTGACTATACAAAATATTTTGTAAGAATCAATTTTACTCAGGAAGAACATTTGTATTAGCAAAAACATGATGAATACGAAAAGAATAGAAGAAACATTATTACAAAATTTGTCACTTTTGGACATATCAAATTATTTAAATTCATGGTAAAAACAATTATTTAGTACATGTAAAGCTAAAGGGGTTAACTTTAACCGTCAAATTAGTAGAGACCTCCTTCAATTGACAATTTCACAGGGAAACAACGTTCTGTAGATCACACTGTAAAAATGTCCCAAATATCTTATTTGTTATCATTGCAACAACAAAAAAAACCCTTCCTAACTATCTATTTGATCTCTCACTATGAATACACACGGATGCTTTGTGATAACAAATAAGACAGGCTATAAATTAGTGAAGCACCATTCTTTTTCAAGTATTAATAATCAAAAGGAAGCCAAACTAATAATCCATGCCACCCATACCACCCATACCACCCATGCCACCAGCCATTGAAGGAGCCTCGTCATCCTTTGGGAGTTCAGAAACAACAGCCTCAGTTGTTGTCATCAAAGATGATACACTGCACAAAAATTTTGATAAGCAAAAGTATATAATAAACAATTAAACATAAACAAAAACAGATTTATATCCAGGTTGGATTTCTTAGCATCTTTTACCTGGCTGCGTCAACCAAGGCGGTTCTAATAACCTTCAGTGGATCAATAATTCCAGCTTTAACCATATCAACGTATTCACCTGATCATGAGAATAAGAAGTTAATAGGAAAATCAGTGATGCTGCTTGGCCTTATCTTTTGACATGTAAACATCAATTAAAAATAACGCAAGGAACACTAACCTTTTGCTGCATCATATCCAAGATCAGGGTTGTTCTGTTCCAAAAGTTTGCCAACAACAACAGCACCCTCAACTCCCGCATTGGTCGCAATTGTGTGCACAGGAGTCTGGAATGTTTTTCAATTCAGTTAATAGTATAGCAAGTAAATAAGAGTGGAACTTGTGATAAAACATACTACATCCCGAAGTAATGGAGGAGGAGGCCTCAAACGAAACAGTAAGTTACGATAAAGACGAGCAATTTGTTTAAGGACAGTGCAGCAGAAAAAGAGAAAAAGGGGAAGAAAAGGGGGGGGGGGGGGGGGGGGGAGGGGTTGGGGTTGATCTAACCTTTAAAGCATTTTGGATAATTTGTACACCTATCTTTTGATCAAAGTTGGCAGTTGGAAGCTTATCTAACTCACTTGATGCATAAAGAAGAGCAACACCACCACCTGTGCAGAACATAATATGTAGTTATGTCAGGTCTGATTTAGGATGTGAAACTGAGTATACAACTGCAAGTGCTAATAACTTACCAGGTACTATGCCCTCCTCTACAGCGGCCTTGGTTGCATTCAAGGCATCTGTCACTCTATCCTTCTTCTCACCAACTTCAACCTCACTAGCTCCTCCAATCTATGAAAGGCAAGTTTCTTATGTTAATATTATCAGTGTGGAACCTTAACATGTTACCAGGTAAGAGACCACTGAGAATCTGGATCAACTTAATAATCCCACCTTAAGAACTGCAACACCCCCAGAAAGCTTGGCCAGTCTTTCCTGCAACTTTTCCTTGTCATAATCTGAAGTGCTATTTTCAATTGCTGACCTAATCTGCTTGTTGAAAAGATCACAAGAATCAAGTCAGGAAAACAAAAAAAATACAATGTGAGTAATTTAAACACCATCAAAGGTAGCACCAAATTTAAGAAGAGATCCACTCAAACCTGATCACATCTTTCTTCAATTGCTTTCTTGTCACCAGCTCCATCAAGAATGACAGTATCATCTTTAGAAATTGTCACCTAGATTATTAAGAACTTTAGTTGTCAAAATCAATTAAAATTAAGCCAAAGACTTTATTTTGAGCTTAAACACTAGCTTCTGAATTATGGTGTACATGCTCTAACAAAACTCTATTGTCCATTAAATTATATAACAAATCCAGCAAGAAAGAAAGGTTACCTTTTTGCAAGTGCCAAGCATTTCCGAATGCACTTTTTCAAGATTCATGCCAAGCTCTTCAGTGATAAGCTAAAAAGATATAAAAGGTGTATCATTCATAAGCTTTTTAACATAGGATTTTACTTAATAGTAATAAGTAATAACCTCAGTAACAGAACACTTACTTCACCTCCTGTAAGAACAGCAAGATCATGGAGGCCTGACTTCCTATTTTCACCAAAACCAGGGGCTTTGATGGCACATACCTGAGCCAATGCAACAAATACCACACAAGATAAGCATAAAAGGATCCTAAATCTGACTTGAACACAAAAGGTAAATCTCTCGGCTAGTGTAACAAACCTTTATTCCAGCACGAAGCTTGTTTAGAATGAGAGTTGCAAGGGCATCACTTTCCACATCCTCTGCAACAATCAACAGAGGTCTTTGTTTCTGATAACAAAGAAATGTCAACCAATTACATACTACAAAAGCTGATACTTAAAAAAAAAAAAAAAAGGAATACCGAAAGGAAATTGTTGTTGCTTACCTTTAAAGCCAACTCTAGTACTTTGACTATAGCATTAATACTCGAGATTTTCTTCTCATGGATTAGAATCAGTGGATCCTCAAGTTCCTGTAGTCGTAATTTACATATAACATGTTAAAAAGAGGCCATTCTATAATCTTAAAAGTAAAGAGGTAGAGAGGGAACATACACATTTCTGGTTCTTCTGGTTAGTTATGAAATATGGAGATATGTATCCCCTGTCAAGCTTCATTCCTTCAACAACTTCTAACTCATTGTACAAAGTCTTGCCGTCCTGAAACAGGTTAAAGTTAGAGCTGAACAGATGCAGTATCATGGGCATAAATATCCAAAACCATCAGACACAGAGAAACTAGAAACCAAAGAAAAAATACAGTACCCAAGTTGCAAGTATAAAAACTTACTGATATTGTGATTACACCCTCTTTGCCAACTTTCTCCATAGCTTTTGCAATTAGCTCACCAATTTCTCTCTCCCCATTTGCTGATATTGTCCCAACCTATCATCATAAATTTTAAAATGGAAAGTTCAGTCTCAAAATATTTGCTGCTGCTGCAACAATATCCCCATCATAAGTTCTAACGAAACCTCAAACACAAACCTGGGCTATTTCTTCAGAAGTACTAATCATCCTTGCTCTGCTTTTCAGATTTGTCACCACAGCATCAACAGCCATATTTATACCTCGCCTCAGGTCCATTGCATTCATTCCAGCTGCAACTGACTTGCACCCTTCCGTAAAAATGGCTCGAGTAAGAACAGTAGCACATGTGGTTCCTGCCAAAAGGAATAGCCCTTGTTATTATGTTACAATAGCAACATTACCAAAATAACTGCACAACATCAGCATAAGAAATGTAACAGTATCTTGAAAATGTGCCATGTCCTAGGAATAAAAGACAAACCAGTTACCAACTGTCAAAAATCCATGCATAACCATGAATGAAGACTTCACTTACCATCACCAGCAACATCATTAGTTGCATTTGCAACCTGTTTCACAAGACTAGCACCAATATTCTTGACCTTATCCTTGAATTCAATGCTCTTTGCAACGGTTACTCCATCTTTTGTTACTTTTGGGGCACCAAAACTTTGCTCAATCACCACATTACGCCCCTAACATCAGAAGATACTTCATATCAACAATCAATATGAATATTGAAAACAATAAATACAAATACGACAATTTGAATAAATTTAAGAAACAGAACAGAAATATACATTAAATAAAAATGCTATAACTACGTACGAAAAGATAAACTTTAACGGCATATTCATAAAAATATAAAAATGAAATAAAGATACAATTAAAGAAAATAAGTAGTCTAGACAAATTTATCTTAAATACTTCAACTAATGAACTTCCATTGTAGGAATATTTAATAAAAACAAATAAGAATCCAGAGCAAAATACAAATATTAGTATAGGTACATATAGCAACGTTGAAGTATCCATGACCATGAATCATAGCTTGTAATCATATAAAATGAAGAGACGACAATTGATATCTTCCATTCCTACTTCAAAAAGCAGTTCCTTTGCAAGAGAACAAATATTGATTGAATAAAAAGTCCCGGATCAGCATTCATTTATACATGTTTAAGTTTCATTCCAAACCCCTTCCACTGATTCTACCAATCTATACTAATCCCATTGAAACAATCAAACAAATAATCCGCTTATAAATTACCTTAGGACCCATTGTAACTTTGACAGCGTCGGCAAGCTCTTCAACACCCTTAAGCATCACAGCGCGAGCTTCCACGCCGAATCTAATGTCCTTTGCCGCATAGTTCCTGTTCCAGTTCAACCTACTTCCAATCTGTATCGCACAACGGTACACAACACCAATCAGCAAAAAAAAAAAAAAAAAACACGAAAAAAAAAATTGAAATTCCATTAAAGTAAAGAAAATCACCTGTTGACTGCTGCTCCTAGCAATCCTGCAACAGAATAATCATTCAAAAACAGTGAGACATTACATCAAATCAAAATACATGTACACAGTAATTAACATTGCAGGATCTATCTGTGAACAATACTCAAGAAATGAATATAGAAAACACATAAATGTAGCAACTAGCAAGATTCAAAAGCTTTGTGAGTTGAAAAAGGAGAGACTGTCATTGGTGTCTTACTTAGCTTTTGAGGCAAGAGAAGCGGCAAAGCGGTACATGGTGGTGGATTGAATTTAGCAAAGTGGAACTGAGAAAAGCACCGAGAAATTGAAGGGATTAATGGTTGAGATGAACAATGGAGCACACTTCCTTTTGAGACGGTAACAGAAGCCTCTAGAAGCAGCAGCTACCTGCAGGGTTTAGGGTTTTGTGTTTTTTTTTTAATTATTTATTTATTTATTATCTATTCTATTTATAAATTATAATCATTTGTTTTAATTAAGAGATTTCTTTTTTACTTTTCCTTTTCCTTTTCCTTTTCCTAGACATGTGAAGCAAATTGCATGTTCTCAACTATCAAGTCTCAAGTGATTTTTTTTTTTAATCTGAATTCCATGTTGTTGATGTGATGATGTCTTCTTGACGATTGTTGTTTCAGAGTTTTATCATAGCAGTCTCAGTTATCCAAATTAAAGGGGTTAAAGTGACAAAACTTATAAATGCAGGGACTAAATCCGAAATAGCCGCAAAACAAGGAAGGTAGTAGCTTATCTTTAAACACAGGACATAAATAAATAAATAAATAAAACTAAATATTGAAGAAAATGAAAATGAAGGAAAAAAAAAAGTTCTCATAAAATAACAAGACATAAACCCATAAACCCTAGTAGTGGTAGCTACTTCTTCTAGAGCCTTCTCGCACCACTTCAAAAGCAACCGTGCTTCAATCTTCATCTTCACCACTAGTCTCTGCAATTTCTTTACTCAATTCAATCAGCAGCCGCCATGTATCGCTTTGCCACTTCCCTAGCCTCTAAAGCCAGGTACATCACCCATGGCAGTGTCTCCTCGTGCATATTCTCATTTCTTTTTTCATATTTTGAGTATGAGTATCGTGTCGTATTTTGATGCAATGTTTCACTGCTTTTGATTCATTGTCACTGAATTTTTGTTATTTTTATTTGTTGCAGGATTGCCAGGAACAGCAGTCAACAGGTGAATTATCTTCGTTAATGGAGAAAATGTATGGACTAAAAATGATCCCTTTTTTCCTCTGATAATTGTTATTGTTTAATGTTGTGTGATACAGATTGGAAGCAGGTTGAGTTGGAGCAGGAATTATGCGGCCAAGGATATTCGATTTGGCGTGGAGGCTCGGGCTGCGATGCTTAAGGGTGTTGAAGAGCTTGCTGATGCTGTGAAAGTTACAATGGGTCCTAAGGTAATACATAACTTATGTTCTATCAAACTGTGATTGATATAGGTTGGTAGAGCAAGTGAAACTTTTCATATGAATCTATGGTTACCACAATGAAGCATGAATTGAAGATATCAATTTGAGTCCAACAGATTTATTGGTTCATCAGTCTTGATTGTTGATGCAAAGTATCTTCTGTTATTAGGGGCGTAATGTGGTGATTGAGCAAAGTTTTGGTGCCCCTAAAGTGACAAAAGATGGTGTCACTGTAGCCAAGAGCATTGAATTCAAGGATAAAGTAAAAAATGTAGGTGCTAGTCTTGTAAAGCAGGTTGCAAATGCAACCAATGATGTCGCTGGTGATGGTAAGTTGTTAATTCTTCACTATTGGCTACTCTTTTGTTTTTAAGAAATATGTGATTTTGTGGTTCTCTGGTGGTTGGAAATTGGTTTCTCTATGTTTGACCGCCAAATACTGTTACAATTGCTATGCTGATGTTGTTCAGTTATTATCTTAATATTGTTACAGAACCTAATAATGATGTAGTGAATTTTTGCAGGTACTACATGTGCGACAGTTCTTACTCGAGCAATTTTCACGGAAGGGTGTAAGTCAGTTGCTGCTGGAATGAATGCAATGGACCTGAGGCGAGGTATAAATATGGCTGTTGATGCTGTGGTGACAAACCTGAAAAGCAGAGCAAGGATGATTAGTACTTCTGAAGAAATAGCTCAGGTTTGTGTTTCAGGTTTTGTTAGAGCTTATGATGGGATATTATCTCAGCTGCAAGAAGATTTTGACATTAAATTGAACCTATTTCTACATTTGGGATGATAGGTTGGGACAATATCAGCTAATGGGGAAAGAGAAATTGGTGAGTTAATTGCAAAGGCTATGGAGAAAGTTGGCAAAGAGGGTGTAATCACTATCTCAGTAAGTTGTTTTATTTCCAACTTGTAAATTTTTTTTTTTGCTTGGATTTTAGTTTCTTCACGAATCACCAGGGGAGCCTCCAAATTTTTAGTGTCCATAATTTTCTGCATCTGATCAGCTCTAAATTTAAATTGTTCTAGGATGGTAAGACACTGTATAACGAGTTAGAAGTTGTTGAAGGAATGAAGCTTGATAGGGGCTACATTTCTCCATATTTCATAACTAACCAGAAGAACCAGAAATGTGTATGTTCCCTCTCTACCTCTTTACTTTATAGCTACTAAAATATGCCCTTTTTTAATGTTATTTGTAACAATGTAGTGTTATTGTGGCTACAGGAACTTGAGGATCCACTCATTCTAATCCATGAGAAGAAAATCTCAAGTATAAATGCTATAGTCAAAGTATTAGAGTTGGCTTTAAAGGTGTGCAATATCATTAGCTTTTTTTAATTGTATTTATTTTCGGATTGGCTTTTAAAATGTTCATACAATTGACATTTCTGTCATCAGAGACAAAGACCTTTGTTGATTGTTGCCGAAGATGTGGAAAGTGATGCCCTTGCAACTCTTATTCTAAATAAACTTCGTGCTGGGATCAAGGTTTGTTTCATTCTATAAATTAAATTTTTGTTGTTTACCTCAATTATTGGATCCCTGTTTTTGCTAATGTGGGTTTGTTGGATTGCCTCAGGTATGTGCCATCAAAGCCCCTGGTTTTGGTGAAAATAGGAAATCTGGTCTTCAGGATCTTGCTGTTCTTACGGGAGGTGATGTAAGTGGATTGTGTTGCTAATATTATTAACATAGACTAAAAATCTTATGTTACAAACATCTGAATGATACATTTCTCTATCATTTAGCTTATCACTGAAGAGCTAGGTTTGAATCTTGAAAAAGTGGATTTGGAGATGCTTGGCACCTGTAAAAAGGTAACATTTTAGCTGTACTTGTGATATAAATTTAATATACATGATAGTTTTTTGGCGGTGAATTTAAACACATTCTAAAACTAGTGTTTACTCAATAAATTTTCCTTGGGTCAATTTTAGTTGATGTTAACAACTAAGGTTCTTAATGTTTTAGGTAACAATTTCTAAAGATGACACTGTCATTCTTGATGGCGCTGGTGACAAGAAAGCAATTGAGGAAAGATGTGATCAGGTCTGAGTGAATTTCCTCATAAATTTGGCTTTACCTTTCTTTGTTAATACTAGCTTATCTTTTTCTGACTTGTTTTGTGTAATGAGCTTCGACTTGCAGATTAGGTCAGCAATTGAAAATAGCACTTCAGATTATGACAAGGAAAAGTTGCAGGAACGCCTGGCCAAACTTTCTGGGGGTGTTGCAGTGCTTAAGGTAAGTTTATTTTTTGTTGATCTTGTTTCTGAGTGATTTCATTATATTGGTGAACTTGTTAAGTTTCTATAATGATAAGATCAATATAACAAACTTGCAATTTACAGATTGGAGGAGCCAGTGAAGCTGAAGTTGGTGAGAAGAAGGACAGAGTGACAGATGCCTTGAATGCAACCAAGGCTGCTGTAGAGGAGGGCATAGTACCCGGTAAGTTATTAGCACAATAGCGCTTGCTGATTTGCTCAATTTTACAACCTAAATTAGACCTACATTACAATACGTTATGTTCCCACAGGTGGCGGTGTTGCTCTTCTTTATGCATCAAACGAATTAGATAAGCTTCCAACTGCCAACTTTGATCAAAAGATAGGCGTACAAATTATCCAAAATGCCTTGAAGGTTTGAATTATTTTTCCCAGCTTTTGCACTTATTTTTTGGTTTGTATCATTCTTCATCCACAGCAATTTGAACGCCACTCGCTGCCCTAAACAAGAGATGAATTTAACATGAATTTGCTCTAACATGAATTTTGCTTTTTTTAATCCAAACAAAAAAAAAACATGAATTTCACACTTATTTGATCACTTTATGCTAACGGTTTTGACAAACTATCCAGACACCTGTCCACACAATTGCATCAAATGCTGGAGTTGAGGGTGCTGTCGTTGTTGGAAAACTATTGGAACAGGACAATCCTGATCTTGGATACGATGCAGCAAAAGGTCAGTGTTGATTGCTTTCTTTATAAGTGCTGCTTACGGGTTGAAAGATAAGCCCCTCCGTGATCATTAACTTGTTCCACCATTTTTTTCCTCACCTCATGATCAGGTGAATATGTTGATATGGTTAAATCCGGAATTATTGATCCATTGAAGGTGATCAGAACCGCCTTGGTTGATGCAGCCAGGTAAAGCATATTAAGAAAATCGCCTAGGATATAAATCTATTTGATATAGTGTATATGTTTATTTTATATACACATGCTCATCACAATTTTATGCAGTGTATCCTCTTTGATGACAACGACTGAGGCTGTTATTGCTGAACTCCCAAAGGAAGATGAGGCTACTCCAATGGCTGGTGGCATGGGTGGAATGGGGGGAATGGGTGGCATGGGTTATTAGTAATTGCTATTTCCCTGTTAATTTGGGTTCCTTTTGGAGAACAAGAATGGTCCTGGTGCTCCAGTAATTTATAGCTTTTTTGTCTTATTTTGTTATCATAAGGCACCCATGTATTCATAGTGAGAGATCGAAGATGTAGTTAGGAAAACTTGTGATGATTGTTTTGAAATGGTAACCAACTTTGGGACCATTTTTACATTTACATTTTGATTTACGGAACATTGTTTCCCTGATAAATTATCAATTGAAAGATGGCCTTCACTGGTTAGCCCCTTTTCCCTTTCATCTATTCATGGGTTATACTGTGACCTTGTTAGTAAGCTATGTGTATCACAGATTTAGTTAGTATAGCAGTTAGAAGGGTAAGAAGTTAGTTAGAGCTGGATGACACTTGGAGTTAGTTTGGTAGCTAATTCAGAGCATGCTATATGTATAATAGAGGTAAGGTAATGCCCTAAATGGTTTTCGAAATTCCCAATTCGTTTCAATTAAGTCCTTACTTTATAAAATGACCAAATGTACTCCTCACCCGTTAGTTCAAATATCATTAGCCATTTTAACGTTGCTTATGTGTATAGTTAAGTGCCACATGGATAAACAATGAATTTAACTCAAATTAGTATTCAAAGTTTGTTTAAAATATCCAAATTAGCCCATACACAATTATAAAATTCTAACTCTTAAATCTTCATTTTCCTCATTTGTTCTTTCCTTGTTCTATGTTGTCTTTCTCTTCATCTTCATCATCTGAATTGAACTTGGTTCTTGCCAAAGCGCTATCTCAACGCCATCAAACTTGCTCTTTTTTGGTCTCTTTCAAGAATTTCAAGCATAAATGGAGCATTCACTTTTCCATGGTTCTTTGGGGAGCAGGATCTATATAGTTCAAACCAACCTTGTTCAGACTTCAGAAGAAGGGTTGCACGTAGAAATTTTCAGCAAAGAGCTAACTTCAACAGCATTGAAACGGTTGCTGACTTGTGAAGAAGTTGTATTATCACTATTAAAGGCGACACTCTTGTGTACAGAATCAAGAACAAAATTTAAGGCAAGAAATTCGACTTTCCAAAACGACCCCTAAAGCTCATTGTGAACAGCAATGGTAGAGATGACACATCAAGTACTCCGGCGCGTCGGAGCCGTTGAAGGCATCGTAGATCCTCACAAACAACCAACCCCGCTCCTCTGACACCACCACGTGCACACGATCCACCCTTGCGCTCCCCAGCGCCCACTGTACATTGCTCTCGCCCTTCCTCACCTCCGCCGCTGCAGCCCCGCTCTCTCCTTCAATCTCCGATGGATCTTCCTTTATCTGGACGAAGTTCAGCATGGGCATCATCTAAGGCCGCTTCATCTACGAGAGGCTTCTCCGATGGAACTCCTTCCTAAGTCCAGGGATCCCCTTCTTCCACTTTTTCACGTACAACCCGTCCAATGACGCCAAGAAAGGAACACCGGTGCCAAAGGTGGGTCCTCCCCCTTCTGCTCTCGATTGGAACATAGAGGAAGAAAGCCCTTTCAGATAGCTAGACACCACAGAACAGGGGAGGAACAAATAAACGAAGATAAAAATTTGAGAATTAGTGTTTTATAATTGTGTATTGGATTAATTTGGATATTTTAAATAAGTTTGAAACACTAATTTGAGTTAAATTTATTGTTTGTTCAGATGAATTTGCAGCAAAATTTGAAGTTGCATTTAACTGTAAACATCATGGTTAATGACATTTAGATCAAGGGAGACTTATTTTATAAAGTAAAGAATTTAATTATATTCGATTTTCTATATATGTATTTCACAACATCCTACTACTAATTTTTTTAGAAATAAAAAAAATTATGTGTAATTTATCGTAATAATTAATTAGTGTAGTTTTTTTTATACATATTTTATTTTATTTTTTTAATTTTAAATAAAAAATCGAACTCTTATAAAAAAAATTAATACTAAATTACAAATTAAAAATTTATATATCTAAAAAATTTTTTGAATACTAAAATATAAAGTTGAGAGTGAGATTTAGGATTTTTTATTTTAATAAATAAATTAATTATAATAATTACCGAAATAAAAAATTTTAAAAATATTTACTGAAATAAATATTTTTCTCTTATCTCGTTTATCGTAATTTTGTATGTATCTTGTTCTATAAATGAGATATCTCATTTACAACATGTATTTTTTAAAAAAAAAATTAAAATAATAAAAGTTTGATAATTTTGCATGTATTTTTTCAATTATCTTCCTACTATCTTATCAACCTTTTTGAGTACTAATTGATCAAATATATCCATTTTAATCTCTTCTATTAATCTTTTTATGTACTAATTGTATGTTAAAAGTTTGGGTTATTGATAATATTAATACTTTTTATTATTTTTAAATTTTTTAAAAAAAATACATGTTGTTTACATTAATATACATGTTTTGCATCCACTTCTCTTATCTCGTTTACACTATAAATAAGATACATGCAAAATTATCTCGTTTATAGTGTAAACGAGATAAAAGAGAAATATTTATTTCGATAAATATTTTTAAAATTATTTATTTTGATTAATTTATTTATTGAAATAAAAAATCTGTAAAATTTATATGTCTAAAAAAATTTAAAATATAAAAAAATAAATTAAATTTACATATTAAAATTAATAAAAATCACAAAACTAAAAGTCAAATTTGTGTTCTTAATATAAAAAAATTACATCAAGTCTCCATATTAATTGAAAATATCATTGGAAGCCCAACACCAAAGTTAAAAAGCTGTATCCTACCATCCAACTCACTTATAACAAGTCCACCAACAAGCTCACAATTGTGTTTTCTATATTTTTAAATTTTACTAGCTTGATAATAATTTTTATAAATAACGTGGATAATAGATTCTAAAATTGATTTAATAAAGTAAAAAATATTTTATTTTAAATTATTTCATAAATTTTAATATTAAAATAATTATTTGCACACTTAATAAATTGATCATTCAATTATTATTAACTGTACATGAATAAATCGAATTAAAAGAAATAACCATCTAATTAAAAATAATCAAAATATCTGCATATTTAATTACTTATTAAATTAAACATATTGTTGTGAAATAACTAAATAAATAAATAAGGAAAATGTAATAAATATAAAATAAAAAATATAAAGAGTCAAAGAGAGAGATATTAATAGTGTTGAAAGAAAGAAGAGAATGTTTATTGTTGCTATGTGTTTTTATTCAGATGCTTGAGCCTCTATTTATAGGTGCATATGATGACATTTTTCAAACTACAATAAATGGAGTCATCCTTGATAAACCAAGCTACATTGGAAATGGGCATCCACATAAGATCTTATCACAACACTCCCCATTTGATGACCATTTAGAATTATTGTCTCGTTAAAACCTTACTAAAGAAAAATCCAGTGGAAAAAAATCTTAGTGAAGAAAAAAGAGTACAATATCTTTTAGTGATGGAGACTGCCTCATTAAAAACCTTGTCAAGAAAATCCAATGGAAAAAAATCTGACCAAGGAAAAAAGAGTACAGTCTCACCCTCTTGCCGACATCATTTAATGTCTCGAAATCAGCACATCCCAATCTCATGTACCAATCTTTCAAAGGAGGATTTTGGGAGTAACTTTGTGAATAAATCTGCCAGATTATCACTTGAGCGGATCTGTTGGACATCAATTGTCCCTTGATTTTGAAGATCATGAGTGAAGAAGAATTTGGGAGAAATATACTTTATTCTATCACCTTTGATGTATTCGCCTTTAAGTTGAGCAA
This sequence comes from Arachis stenosperma, assembly GCF_014773155.1. NCBI lineage: Eukaryota > Viridiplantae > Streptophyta > Magnoliopsida > Fabales > Fabaceae > Arachis > Arachis stenosperma. The sequence goes on from NC_080385.1 coordinate 146,031,927, forward strand.
TACATGCTGTATTATCTTCAAACAGGACAGTTGGAGCTATCTTCTGATCAATCAATCCACATGATGACAGAATATATTGGATCACACTCCTCAGCCAAAAACACTTGCGACTAACTTCATGTATTGCTAGTATTTCAGCATGATTAGAGGATGTTGCTGCAATCGTCTGTTTCGTGGACCTCCATGATATAGTTGTACCACCATATGTGAACAAGTATCCTATTTGAGATCTCCCTTTATGTGGATCAGACAAGTATCCAGCATCTGCATAGCCAACTAATTGTAACTTGGATCTATAGGGATAAAACAATCCCATATCAACCATCCCATAAAGATATCGAAAGATTTGCTTGATTCCATTCCAATGTCTTCTGGTTGGAGAGGAACTATACCTTGCTAGTAAATTCACCGCGAATGATATGTCAGGTCACGTATTATTAGTAAGATACATCAATGCTCCAATGGCACTAAAATATGGTACTTCAGGATCAAGGATATCTTCATTCTCTTCTTTAGGACGGAATTGATCCTTTTCCACATCCAAAGATCTTACGATCATTGGAGTACTCAAGGGATGTGACTTATCCATATAAAATCTTTTCAAGATCTTCTCTGTGTATGTTGTTTGATGAATAAAGATCCCATTTTTTATATGCTCGATCTGCAGGTCGAGACAAAATTAGTTCTTCTAAGATCTTTCATCTCAAACTCTTCTTTTAGAGTTTTTATAATTGTTGGAATCTCTTCAGGAGTTCCAATGATATTTAAATCATCAACGTACACAGCAATTATAATGAATCCAGATGCAGATTTCTTTATGAAAACACATGGACAGATATCATCATTCTTGAATCCATTTTTGCCAGATACTCAGTAAGATGATTATACCATATTCGTCCAGATTGCTTTAGACCATATAAAGATCTTTGCAATTTAACTGAGTATAACCTCGGCGAATTTTCATTGGATGGTTTAGATATCTTTAGTCCTTTAGGGACTTTCATATAGATATTCCGATCTAATGAGCCGTATAAATAGGCTGTTACCACATCCATTAAATGCATATGCAGTTTATGTATGCAGATAAACTGACCAAATAACGCAATGTTATCGCATCCACTACAGGGGAATACATTTCTTCATAATCTATACCGGGCCTTTGTGAAAAACCTTGTTCCACAAGTCGGGCTTTGTAGCGCACAACTTCATTTTTCTCATTTTGTTTTCTCACAAATACCCATCTGTATCCAACGGGTTTTACATCTTCTGGTGTACGGACTACAGGTCCAAAGACTTCACGTTTTGCAAGTGAGTCTAACTCAGCATTCATGGCTTCTTTCCATTTGGGCCAATCATTCCTTTGTCGACATTCTTCGACTAATCTTGGCTCAAGATCCTTACTTTCATGCATGATTTTTAATGCCACATTATATGCAAATATTTCATTGACAATTGTCTTATTTCGGTCCCATTTGTCTCCTATAAAGACATAATTTATTGAGATATCATCATTTTCACAATTTTCAGGTACTTGAACGTCTTCTGGCGTTAAAACTATATCAGAATTTTGGAGAACTGCAGCTGTCTTTACTATGTCTTTTTCAACAGGAATAGTATTCACTTCTTTTCGCTTTTGAGGATTTTTGTCTTTGGAACTGACAGGCCTGCCACGCTTCTAGCGTGAATTTGCTTCAGTGGCTACTTGTCCTACTGAGACATCAATTCAAATTGGGACATTTTCCGCTGGTATATAAGATTTGGTTATTCTATTTGTATCGGAAAATGCATCAGGTAATTCATTTACTATTCTTTGCAAATATATAATCTTTTGAACTTCTAGTTCATATTGCACTGATCGAGGATCTAAATACATCATGGATGATGCATTCCAATTAAGTTCTTTTTCAGGAAACTTATTCTCTCCCCCTAATGTTGGAAATTTTGATTCATCAAAATGACAATCTGCAAACCGGGCTTTAAATACATCTCCAGTTTGTATCTCAAGATACCTCATTATAGAGGGAGAATCATATCCAACATATATCCCCAATTTCCTTTGGGGTCTCATTTTGGTGCGATTAGGTGGTGCAATGGGAACATATATCACACACCCGAATATTCTTAAATGGGAAATATTTGGCTGCTGGCCAAAAGCTAATTGCATAGGAGAGAACTGATGGTAACTCGTTGGCCTCAAACGAATAAGTGTTGCGGCATGTAAAATAGCATGCCCCCAAACCGAAGTTGGGAGATTTGTTCTCATAAGTAAGGGTCTAGCAATTAATTGGAGGCGTTTAATAAGTGATTCTACTAACCTATTTTGTGTCTGAACATAAGCTAATGGATGTTCAACACTTATTCCATTAGCCATACAATAAGCATCAAAAGCTTGGGAAGTAAATTCACCAGCATTATTAAGACGAATTGCTTTAATTGGATTTTCTGGAAATTGTGCTTTTAATCGAATAATTTGAGCCAGTAATCTCGCAAACGCCAGGTTGCGATAAGATAATAAGCACACACGTGACCATCTCGAAGATGCGTCTATTAGCACCATAAAATACATAAAAGATCCACATGGTGGATGAATAAGTCCACATATATCACCTTGAATCCTTTCTAGGAATTTAGGGGACTCAAATCCAATCTTTACTGGTGATGGCCTTAAAATTAACTTTTCCTGAGAACATGCAGTACAACAAAATTTACTAGATTTAAGAATCTTCTAGTTCTTTAGTGAATGTCCATGAGAGTTTTCAATAATTCTCCTCATCATGGTTGTTCCCAGATGACCCAATCTATCATGCCAAGTTATTAATTCATTTGGGCTAGTAAACTTCTAGTTTACAGTGGCATATGATTCAATTGCACTAATTTTGATATAATACAACCCATATGAAAGTGAGGGTAACTTTTTTAATATAACCTTTTTATTTAAATCATGAGTTGTGATACATAAATATTCATGATTTTTCTCATTCATTGTTTCAATATGATATCCATTTCGGCGAATATCTTTGAAACTCAACAAGTTCCTCAGAGACTTGGTAGATAATAGTACATTATTTATTATAAATTTTGTTCCTCTGATAAACCCCATTTTGAGAGTTTATCTTGTGCCGATTTCAGGGGTTTTATCAATGATTCCACACACTTTCTATATGAAAATACAAGATTTTGTGTTCCTTTCCTAATTTTGCCCCATGGATGAAAACATGCTTATTTTGCACTAAAATAGATACATTTCTAATCTTCTCTTGACGCCATTCGATACCGTGACCTGTGTGTTAAGTGGTTTCAGAATATAGGGCAGGGATGGACCGGAAGAGAGAAGGAGGATGGGTGCAAAGGAAGGGAGCATGAGAATTGAGCCTTGGAAATCTCAGCATGGGCGCGTGCGCGCACTTGACGCGTCCGCGTGGATAGAGCAATTAGAAGTCGAAGCCAAGAGCCAAGCCACGAGCCGGCTTACGTAGCGGCTAAGCCATGATCTTCATGGGCGCGCACGCGTGCATCACGCCTCCGCGCACATTACAAGATGCCTCGGTGGTGCGCGCGCGTACCTTGCGCGTGCGCGCCGATGTTCGAATATGATTTTTTAAGAAGCCACGTGACTTAGGCGTGGAGGCAGTTGGGAATCCCATTTTTGGGGAAATGCCTTGGCGGGAAAAGCTTAAGAAGACCAAAGGAGCAAGGGTTAAGGACTTTTAGTTCATTTTCTAGATTTTAGATATTTTTGAGGGATAGTTAGTTACACTCTTGGAGAAGAAGAGAGAGATTCCAAGCTTTCACTGGGGTTAATCTTCATCCAATTTCTGAATTTTCAATCACTCCTTGGTGAGATCCATTGCAATTCTCACTTCATTTTGTTCATGTCATAGATCTTCTTCTCCAATTTCAAGTAGTGGTTGTAATTGCTCAATTCTCATAGATCTAGAATTCAACTTTGTAGTTTTGGATTTTATCAATACCTTGAGAATTTGATTTTCATTGTTGTTCTTTGATAATTGTTGTTAGTTCCTTGTGTTGCAATACTTTTAATTCTACTTCTCTCTCATTTTACTATGACTTTCATTCTTGCTCATCAAATGTTCGATAAAATGTCAACATTAGTTATGGAGTAGAAATTTCTTACTTGGCATAGGATTTGGGCCATTAGAAGAAGTTGAATAGTTGTGTCAATTGTTGATTTGGAATTAGGAATTGCTAATTGACTTGGAGTGTACTAAAGCTAGATTCCCATGAGGTGAAGTTAGGACTTGTGACTCAAGTTGATTATTCTCATTTGACTTTCCTCTATACCTAGGGGATAACTAAATGAGGTAAGGCCTAATTGTTGTCATCATTGAAGGAACTATAAGGATAGAAATTTCTAATGCCAACCCTAAGCCAAGTCTTTTAATGATTGATTGTTTGTTTCCTATTACTTTGCTAAAACCTTCAAAGAATCCTAACAAGACTTTCTAATCAATAAGATGCACACTTTGGCAATTCCAAGGGAGGACGACTCGGGAGACTAGTACTCTTGGTTATAGATTGTAGGATTTTTTTGGTACGAAATTTAAGTGTCGATTAGACTATACTCGCAACCATATTCATCTTTGAATTCTAAATCGACATGCAAAATTTCGTTTATCATCCTCCAGGAAACAAAATTATAGCTCTTCCGGAGCCTTCTATCACATTGCCTGAGGCAATAATAGTATTAACATATTATTCTTTTGACACAAGATGGGTAAAATATATATCACTTTTAAGAATAGTGTGCGAACTTACACTATCCGCAAGGTAAATATCTTCAGAATATGTCCTTACCATTTTTCTTCAAAGACAAATGATAATAATAATAATAAAATGAGTAGAAGTACATTCACAGTAAAATTATTCACATGAATACTTAACAAACACATACACATATCAAACTATTCCATCATTGATCAAATAGCCAATATTTCCTTCAAAATCCTTAAAGAAATTAGATACATCATAATGAGTGGTGGAATTTTCATTATTTGAAACAAAATTTGTTTCTTTTCCTTTGTCATCCCTTTTCAAGGATGCTTGAAAAAGATCAACTAGGTGCCTTGGGGTACGACAGGTACGTGACCAATGGCCTTTTCTACCACAACGGAAGCATTTATCCTCAATTAATTTACTTTGTCCATTGTTTCTTTCTTTATCCCACTTTAGGTGAGATCCTTTCTTGTGAACATAATTTCTTTTCCTTCCATAATTTTTTTTGTTATCAAAATCTTGCCATTTACCTCTTTCGGGGTTATAAGTTGCCACATTTGCTTCAGGAAATGGGACGGCGCCAGCTGGGCGCGCTTCATGATTTTTTAAGAGCAACTCATTGTTGCGTTCAACAACAAAAAAGCAAGAAATTAGTTCAGAATATTTTTAAATCATTTTTCTCGATTGCTACTGCAGGAGCACATTCGAGACATGAAAAGTCGAAAAAATTTTCTCTAACATATTGGGCTTGAGGAGGTATCACCGTCTTTTGATGATTGTACCTTTCTTCAAGGTCTTTCCACAGATCTACAGGATCTTTTAATGTGGGATATTCATTTTTCAATCATACGTCAAGATGACGATGAAGGAAAATCATAGCTTTGGCTTTATCCTTCTGTAATATATTATTTTCAGCCTTAATGGTATCTCCAAGATCCATTAAATCAAGATGGATTTTAGCATATAGTATCAATGATAAATAATTGTTTCCAGATATATCAAAAGCATTATATTCAAGATGAAAGAGTTTTGACATAATAAAAATTTGTTACCTGAAGTCTTTCTAAGATATTGTTAGAGTTTTGTGCTGATAACGTGTTGTGAAATAACTAAATAAATAAATAAGAAAAAAGTAGCAAATATAAAATAAAGAAATATAAAAAAAGATATTAATAGTATAAAAAGAAAGAAAAGAATGTTTATTATTGCTGTGTATTTTTATTCAGATGCTTGAGCTTCTATTTATAAGTGCATATGATGACATTTTTCAAACTACAATAAATAAAATAATCCTTGATAAACCAAGCTACATTAGAAATAGACATCACATAAGATCTTATCACAATACATATTATTTATATTTTCATTGTCTCATGGTATTTTTTCTTTGGAGCATGAGTATATGACACATCTAAGTTACGGAACCCAATAAGCAACTACACCGTTCCCAATTGATCGGCTCAACCTTGGTGTACAGCTACGCCAAAACCCAGCCTTACACTAACAAACTCTGGCGCGCTTTCTCTTATCCACTCTTTAGTCTTGTCTCTTGTGTGCACTGCGCATAGATCCAGTTGTTGAATATTGTAACATATGGCATCCGCCTCTTATTCTACTTCAATGATCCCACCACAAAGATCATACACCTATCACGTGTTCTTGAGTTTCAGAGGAGAGGACACTCGCACTGGCCCTAAACAGGAACGGAATCACAACCTACATCGATGACAACAACCTTCGCAAAGGCGATCTTATTTCAGATGAACTCCTCACAGCAATTGAAGAGTCTATGTTTGCAGTCATAGTCCTCTCACCCAACTACGCTTCCTCCACATGGTGCTTGGATGAGCTCTGCAAGATCCTTCACTGCAACAACGACCTTCCCCAACACGTCGTGCCGGTGTTCTACGGCGTGGACCCTTCTGATGTGAGGCACCAGAAAGGAACCTTCCAAGATGCTTTCAGGAAACACCAACACAGATTCGGAGAAGAGAGTGAGAACGTTAAAAGATGGAGACAGGCGTTAACACAAGTTACTGCTTATTCTGGTTGGCACACCAAAAATCAGTAAGCTAAGGAATCCTTCACTTCTTGTTTTGTTGTTGTAGTCAAATTATGATGTGCTATACATGTTCCAAGTTTTTGTTTTGTGATGTGAAAATGCTCTCTCCTGAACAGTCTTAATTAAATACTAATTTTTGTGTAATATGTTTAATGTAATATGTAATAAATCTGGGGGAAAAAAAGTTTTACTATCTATTGGAGAAACTTTTGATGGTTTAGATAAATTATTCTTTAATAGAAATTCTTGGAATCAGCTGTTTTTTCCCCCAATACTTCAATACTGTTTTTTATACTAAGTTTTTTCTTATAAAATATATTCGAGTGATGCACATATGAACTAAAAGGTTTTGTGTACTTACAGATTGTAAAGGAAAAATCTAAGTGATAAAATATTTTGAGTCAATATATAACCAACAAATTTATTTTAGCAGACATGTAATTTACTTTTTCCTTGATCATCTTTTTTACTTAATTTTTGTGCAAATTATTGACTACAGGTTGTTTTTTTTTTTTTTGTTCCCTTCTAAAGCTTTGATAACAAGTTTGAATTTTAGGATTTGAGAACATAACATAAAAGTTACATTTAATAGAGGTTATTTAAGGAAATCAAATATAAAGAATTAAAAATGTGTAACAATATAATGTACATAGAATTACGATGATATTTTCAAAAAATAATTTAATTTAAGCATTTCTTTCGTTATAACTTCATTTTTCCTGAGTAAAACTCGGGTAATTTTGGATAATAAGGTGAAGCTCAGTTTGGTAATATGAGCGAAGAACAACACCACTTGTAATGTGTGTTTGGATTACAGTTTGCAAACTATAGTTTGTATAAAATTGATTTTGCAAACTTGCTTTTGATGAAAAGTAAGTTTGTGTTAACGTGATTTATGTTTGGCAATCTTTATATCAAAATGGATTATAGTAAAATAAATGTTGTTTGGATTATACTACTCAAAATCACTTTTAGATGAAAAATTACTAAAAGAGACATCAATTTAAATAATTTTTTATATTATTCTATTATTTTACTTTAGATATTTGAATAGATCTTATTAAGAGACATGATAAAACACTAATAAAATACATAAAAAATAATACGAGATATCATAAAAAATTCATATAATAAAAAAAATTCATATGAACTAAAAAACAATTAAAAATAATAATATACATGAAAAAACAGAACATTAAAAAAATAATATAAAAAATATTTATCATATAAATAAAATAAATACAATAAAAAATAAAAATATGAAAGATAGTATTATACATTTTATAATGTCAAAGAAAAAGAAAATGTTCTATAAATTTTTTAGTACCGTTAGTACTCTTTAATTTAGTATCATTTTAGACTATAAATTTTTATTATTTATGACTCTTTTGTTACTTATAATTAGTATATAATAAAGACGAAAATAAAGTACAGTCAGAAGTACAATAAAAACGAAAAAAAACTTGCAAACATCGTATATAATAATTACGATCAACAACATATATTATATAAAAAAATATAATAAAAAGTAAATAAAATTCATACGAATAAAATCAAATAAAAAATAAAAAAATTTATACACAACATAAATATAGTACAATAAAGAATAGAAAAAAAAATTTATATAAATAAAAAATAATAAATTTTTTTATCTGGACCGTGATTGAAATAAATTTGCATGAAAAAAAATTGGAACGAAAAACATACATAAAGAACTGTTGTAAAAGTTATATGGTTACTTGCATTTTTTTTATAGAAGAAAACAAAGGATAAAGTTGGTAAAAAAGGAAAAAAAATCTCATCTAATTTCTTAATGATAACCAAACTTTTCCAATGTGAACGCATAAGCTAAAAATTTTTGCTTCTGATAAACGTACGTTTAGAGGTATAAGCACTTCTAGGTTGAGAGTTCTAAAAGATTGCCAAACATAAAAGTGGAACGTTCAAGACGCTCAAACGAACTTCTCTCTTCCTCAACGTGAATCCCAAACACACCCTTAATTGGACTCGTGAAAACTTCTTTGTAGTTTGCATTGTCTATCTTTCTCTTACTATAAATAAAAAGTTGTTGCTTTATTTTGGTTCTGTATCTTGCTAGACTTACAAAGAAATATCTTTCCCTGAATAGGAATGAGGCAGCACTTGTGGAAAGCATTTCTAAACATATACATGAAATATTGATTCCAAAGTTGCCATCTTCAATGAAGAATCTTGTGGGGATTAATTCAAGAGTGAACCAAGTGATTAGTCAAATAGGCCTTGGATTGAATGATGTTCGCTATATAGGCATATGGGGAATGGGTGGGATGGGTAAGACAACTATTGCTAGAGCGGTCTTCGAAACCATTCGAAGTAGATTTGAAGTTACTTGCTTTCTTGCCGACGTAAGGAATCAATGTGAGAAAAAAGATATTGCTCACATGCAAAAACAACTTCTTGACCAAATGAATATTAGTTCAACTGCTGTTTATAGTGAATATGATGGGCGTACAATAATTCAAAACTCTTTACATCACAAAAAGGTTCTTCTTGTTCTTGATGATGTAAATCATGAAAAGCAACTAGAGAATTTGGCTGGGAAGCAAGATTGGTTTGGTCCTGGAAGCAGAATAATAATCACAACTAGAGATATACATCTGCTAATGGAACAAGAGGTGCATGAAACTTATAAGGTTGAAGGGTTACTAGAAAGTGAAGCCTTTAACCTCTTCTGTTTGAAAGCTTTTAAACTGCCAAAACCTACAGAAGGGTTTTTGGATTTGTCCAAAGAAGTGGTTACATACAGTAGTGGTCTTCCATTGGCACTTAAACTACTGGGTTCCCATCTTTATGGTAGATCCATTAAGGTTTGGCACAGTGCTATTGAAAAAATAAAAAATCCTTCACATTCTGAAATTATTGATGTACTGAAAATAAGCTATGATGGTTTAGGTTCTAAGGAAAAGGACATTTTTCTAGAAATTGCTTGTTTCTTTAAAGGACATGAAAAAGATTATGTAACAAAGATATTAGAAGGATGTGGTCATGATGCTGAAATTGGTATTGATATTTTGATTAATAGATCATTGATCACATTAGGGCAGAATATCTTTGGGGAGGTTACAGTGGGGATGCATGATTTGCTTGAAGAAATGGGGAAATTTATTGTAATTCAAGAGTCTCCAGATAATCGTAGCAAGCGTAGCAGGTTGTGGTGTGAAGATGATATCGATCTTGTACTCAAACAACACAAAGTAAGTGCTGGTTTCTTCCACAATTAAAAAATTTATGGAATTAAGACATGAATTTGATAAATGTTTCCATTGGTTTTTTGTATAGGAAAGTAAAACAACACATAGCATCGTTCTACATGGTATGGTACTTTATAAGACTGCGTGCGTTGGAGAGATTTATCTTTCTCAAATATATGCCAGCTAAAGCTCCTCATTTTAGATGATGTGAAAGCTCCCATTCTAAACAATATTCCAAGTTCCTTAAGAGTTTTGCAATGGAGAGGTTGTCCAATGGAAACTCTGCCCCTTACGGATCAACACTATGAACTTGTTGAAATTGATTTGTGTCGGAGCAGCATTGTAATGCCATGGAAGGGAAAAAAGGTAGACTTTTTCATCAAGAGCTCTATCAAAAGATATTACATGAACATTTACAATAAAAATAGTAATTCTCTGATATTCTTTGCATTGTTCAGCTTCTAGAAAAGTTAAAGTACTTAAATCTGTCATGGTGCTCCAATCTGAAGCAAACTCCGGATCTTTCTGGGACTCCCAATCTGCAATCACTTGATCTTAAGGCTTGTGGAAATCTGAATGATATTCACCCATCTCTCCTACACCACAAGGGCATTGTTATATTGAACTTACAGAGTTGTAGCAATCTGGAAACACTTGGAGATAAAATGGAGATGAGTTCACTCAAGGAACTAGATCTATCGATGTGCGGCAGTTTGAGAAAGCTCCCAGAATTTGGGAAGTGCATGAAACAGTTATCGATTCTTAATTTGGGTGCTACAGGCATAGAAGAGCTACCCACAACGCTAGGGAATTTGGTTGGCTTGTCTGAGTTGGACATAAGTGGATATAGCAAGCTTAGAAGTGTTCCAAATATTGTTGGAGTTTTATGTTCTGTGTCTGGTCTGACCTCTTTGAGCAGTCTGAAATTATGGGGATGTTTTCCTGCAGAATCAGCCCTTTACTACAGTCTCGGCCGCTTATCGTCGAATCAATTTGCAAGGGTTCCATTAAGTATCCATGAACTTCCCCGGCTTACATGTCTGCAGCTATATCTTTGCCAGAATCTGGAGGTTTTGCCAGAGCTTCCATCAAGTCTAAGAGAATTAGATGCATCATGTTGTACATCACTAGATGCATCTTATGTCAATGATGTTATATCAAAGATGTGTCGTGTCTTTGTAGAATCAGCTAGACAAGATTGTGAAGACTTCTTTCAAGTGTTGATCCCAAAGGAGGAAATTCCGGCATGGTTTGACCATCAGGAACAAGGTAATGCTGTATCAGTCCCATTCCTACATAATTGTCCTTCAACTGAAACCATCGCACTTGCTCTCTGCTTCCTATTACATGGTCCAACACGCAATAAACTACGGCCTTTAGTAATCTGCAACGGTCAAGAATTCATCAACCGGAGTTTATTTCAGGTGTTTTTCGGTAGAGTTTCTCCGCATTTGTTTATTGTCTACTTGACTGGTTACTGTTTTAGTAGCCTATTATGCCAAGAGAATCTCTTCCAAATGTTATTTCCCAGTAATCCCGATTATAATATCCTAGTACAAAGATCCGGAGCACGTTGGGTGTGTAAGCAAGACATTCAAGATTTCAAGAAAAGAAAAATCTGAAACAGAAAAAAGAAAAGAAAAAAGCAACTTTGAACTGCACATGGACATCATCTTACATTGTTCTCCTTCTCAGAGGAAGAGGAAGTGCCTGCTGCCATAGCATAGGACACTATTCTTCTTCCCAACAACAATTCTTTTGTAAGGTGAGCATTTGGAGGTTGTATTTGAGTTTGTCTGTGATGGCTTTTCTTTTTTTTTATTTTAGTTTGAATATTATGGGACAAATGTATAAAGTGGGTGTGTAATTTATCGAGGTTATAGGGATTTTTAAATAATGGGTTGGAGACTTGGAGGGAAACACTTGAGCTTGGCAATGTTTTGAATTTTTCGTTGCTGCCGCATATCATGAGATTTGCAAGCATAACTAGAAACATTCAGATTTTCAGATTCATTATAGTGGGAAGGAGAAAATCTGCAGGCCATGGATTGGGGAGTACCAATGTCAACTTAGTTTCAATTCTTGTAAGTTTCCAAGCTGTCTTTATTATGATTAGGTTATGTTTCTTTATTTCTATCTGCTTTAGAACTTTGACTACTAATGTTTGATTAGTAGCTCATTTTTTTTAACCACACATTTTTTATTACCTGCATTTTGAATTTTGATGTCGATAATAGAATATAGGTCACAATCTTTGGAGGACACATGATGTAAATGAAGTGAAGCTATCACCAATATATGGCACTGATATTTTCTGATTGCCAATAAAGTTCTTGAATTATTTATCATGCTTAATTCAATGTTTCATCATATTTACGTTTTGTTTTTTTTTTATAAAATAGCTTAATCTTCAATTTCGTCTACTTTGTTCTATTCTTTTATCATACTAGGTTATACCTAATAAAATTATGAATAGTTATGCTATTTGGTATTTTAGTTTCGATCATTAGATTCCATTTGTATTAAAGCCTTGTTTTATTGCCCAATTTAGCTGCTAAGAAATTCCTCGTTTAAAACAATCCCAAAAACCAAAATAAATAAATAAATAAAAGATAACGGAAAAAAAAGAGAAAGAAATTTGATGCATTTTCCAAAAAATAGTTTTCCTGCATGACATGTATCAATTAACCTTGAAAGTGGTCAATTTGATCCTGCCAGGATAACATTGATAATTCATTGTTGATTCCAATTTATATTCTGGTGTTTGATACTTGTGTTGAGGCTTGGCTAGATATATTGTAATATTTTCTATGCTCGTCATTAATGAAATTATTTTGTGTTGTCAGCTTCAGATTCCAGTGCCGATTGGATACTTATTGCTTTCTCCTTGCTCACATGTGCTCTGTCAAACTTAAAAAATGGATACTTGTCCTGCCTACTCTGTTAAGAAGTTCTGCGGTATGCTTGGATTCATTGACATCATCTCAACAGCAATGGTGTTAAAATAACTGTTAAAAATGTAATAGATGATGAAAAATAGAATTCTTAATCATTCCTTGATATATATAGTGAGAATTGGAGCTTTCACTATAAATCTAAAATGAGGAGCTTTAGCTGGCATACATTTGAGAAAGGTAAACCACTCCAACTATCTGTTAATGTTGCAAGTGTGAGGAGTATTGAAGTTAGTCCCACATTAAAGAAAGCATGGAAGAGTGAGGAGTTTATAAGATGAGAGACCCATTAACCTGACACTTTAACTTGACACTTTAAGGTTTTGAATTGGATGTGGTGTCTTTTCATTTTATGTTCACTATGTTTTGACAATATGTTATCACAACCCATTCTTTAGAATGTAAACTTTCTAGAGGAGTTATGTACCCATGGAAGATAGGTTTCGTATGACAAAAGTATCCAAACTCTAATTTTTTTGTTAATTTTTAATAAAATTTCAAAACTACCCTCCCTCTCAACCTCAACCCACTTTTTCAACCTTCCATAACCTAACTTGTACCTTTAAAACCTTTGTCATGGAGTCCAAAACTACTCTTATAATAGACCAGGCCAAAATCAATGGTGGTGGTGATAGAGGACTTCGACCGATTCCAAGCAGATAAATTTAGTATGGTGAACTCTTTTCTATTTTTTTTGCCAATCCCTTCACACAAAGAAAGCTCTCAAATTAAGAAAAAAAGGAAAAAACAAATGAAACGATTAAAAACTATTCCTTTATGATTCTTTCTCTGATTCTTCATCGGTATTGATTGATTCTTTTGTTAATCTCGGCGCTGCAATCCTCTGTTGCATTATTATCCAAAATTTTCACCATAAAAAATTCATTTCATCTGTTGTAGGAGTAGTTTTGAACTCCATGGCAAATTTTAAAGGTGCATGTTGAGTTATGGAAGATTAAAAAAGTGAGTTGAGATTGAGGGTGGGGATAGTTTGGGAATTTTATTAAAAAAATCAACAAAAAATTAGGGTTTGGATACTTTTGTCATACGGAACTCATCTTCCATAGGTACATCGTTAATTTCCTTAGTTTATGGGTACTTTTGTTAGCGTCTATAAACTTCATGGGTACTTTTGGTAGTTTTTCCTAAAATAAATAAATGAATAATTGACAGGAAAATAGAACTATAGAGGCACTGCACTGACCTACTCTATTGAGCTCTTTCCCGGACATCTGGTAACTAGCAGGGTAATATGAGCACTTTGCTCCTTGAATGACCTGCTGATTCAAAGAAAAGTATTTGTTAAATTTGAGTTTAATTTTGATGTACTAATGGTTTACACAATCGTGCAATCACATGGTCAATATAAAAGGTAGTTATTTTTTCTGATGTATCGTTACATAATTGGATGCATATGTAAAACTACTTTACACAGTGCATCAAAATTAAATTCTAAAATGAATTATAAGTTCGATGTTAGGAAATAATTAAACAATTCACTTTTTTTTTAATTATTGAAATGTATACAAACTTTTAATCCAATGACTGTTTGCTTTCACTAGACAAAAAAGAAAATATATATCCTAAAAATTTGGGGCAATTGAATAGGAAAATTAAAAATACTATTTGTACACTAAAATCAGTTACTAAAATTAATTATCTATGTATTTGTGTATAAATACATATATGATTTAATTTATTTTCAATATATAATTTTAATTTATACTTAACATAGTTGATATGAAATAGATTCACAAAGGAGCAAATTGAAGCTTTTACATAAAACACAATTAAGCAACGTAGACATGCAATAATAGTCCTTCTCGTTCAAGATGGATTGAGGTAGTTCTCACATGATGATAACGCATAACATTGTACAAAGGAAATTAACAAATATGAAACTGCCAAAAATCTATGGTAGTATCACATAAAAGAGGGACAAAATGTTGATCTCTTTATATATATACAGATGATCTATTCATGCTTTACGAGAAAAAAAATAAAGTAAAATAAAGCGGAAAAAAGATCATATAACAAGTTGATTTTTTATGAAGAAATTTTATGATTACTATTATGCACGTTTTTTTAATGTGTATTCAAATGGGGTGAATGATTTTAGAGGTGGCAAGTGAGGAAGTCCGTCCCACTCCGCTAAAAATCTGTCTTTTGGCAGGCTTTCTGTTCCGTTTAGTGAGACGATCTTAGAATTCCATCATATTCGTCTAATTGCGGGCTAGTGGGCTAGCAGGCTAAACCCACCAAAGCTATTCTTTCTTTTTTTTATTATTAACAACTAAATAATATATATAATTTCACAACCATGTTAATAAATTTATAATTTCTAAAGGCATAAAAAATTATATTTTTTATATTCATAAACATTAAAGTCTTTGTAATTATAAATATTGTCTTCAAAGCAAAATAAATATAATTCAAAATATAATTATAAATATTGTCTCTAAAGCAACATAAACATAATCCAAAACACTCAATTTTTATTTTCATACTCTTGTAAGTTGGGTTGGAAGAAGTTGAGTTTTGGCTAAAAAATTACAAAAATACCCTTTTGCCAAAAAAACTAAGTCCGGCGGGAAAGTCCCCCGCACCGTCAAGGCACGCAAAAGCCCGCGATTTAAGCGGTGCGGATTAGGCGAGTTTTTGTTCTTTGGCGGTCTCAATTTTTTAGTCCAGCCCGTCTTTTTTAACAAATTATGCGGGTCGGCTCGACAAGTTTAGACCCGTTTGTCATCCCTAAATAATTTGCTTTGCTTGTTGTACGAAGAAATTTGAAAAATCTAACTTAAGCTAATTCTTTAATATTAGTTTTTTTAATTTTTTGTCTTTTAATTTAGGTTGTGAAGGACAAATTATTTAAAGGTCTAATAAATTTTTTTTTTAATGATCTAAGTTACTAAAAATAAATTTTTTAGAAGTTTAATAAAAAAATTCTTTTTTCTATTGATTCCGTTTCTGCTATGCCTTTTCATACTCGTCTCTTTTTTTTTATTATTTATTTTATCAAAATTCAAGATTTTTTTTTTCGAAAAATAGAAGATCCAATGGGCACAGGGCTGCTTCTATCCGATGTGTATTTATTTTTCTAAAAGCTGGACCTTGATAGCGTTGAAAAGGAAAGATGTCTATAAATTAAAAAAACAAAATACGGCTGTTTTAAGAAAAGAAACAGAATACTAAGACTAATTTTTTTTGAAATGGACAAATATGTAGGATGGTAAGTGGGAAAATTCGCTCCGTTCCGTCAGAAGTCTGTCTTATTTTGCTTAACTGCGGATTGGCGGGCTAAACCCGTCAAAGCTCTTTTTTTTATTATTAACTACTAAATAATATATATAATTTCACAATATTAATAAATTTATAATTTCTAAAAGTATGAAAATTATATTTTTTATATTTACAAATATTAAAGTTTTTGTAATTATAAAATATCTAATAAATACAATTATAAACCAAGTTTTCATCCAAAATATAAGTATAAATATTCTCTTCAAAACAAAATAAACATAATCCAAACATAATTATAAATATTGTCTTCAAAGTAATATAAACATAATCTAAAACACTCAATTTTTATCTTCATACTCTTGTAAGTTAGGTTGGGGGGAAGTTAGGTTTTGGTAAAAAAAATTAAAAAAATACTCCCTCACAAAAAAAAAACTAAACCCGGCGAGGAAGCCCGCCCCGCCCCGCCAAAATCCGCCATTTAAGCGGTGCGGGTTAGACGAACTTTTGCTATTTGGGCGGTCCCAATTTTTTAATCCGGTTCGTCTTTTTTGGCAGGTTATGCGGGTCGATCCGACGAGTTTAGACTCGTTTGCCACCCCTACAAATATGATATTGTTATTTATTAGTGTGGATAAGTTGAGCGTTTTTTATTTTTTTAACCTAGAGATTATAGGGCTTTTTAATTTTGGTGTTGGATTTTTAATAGTGTTTTCAAATAATATAATATGGAGACTTGATGTGTTTTTTTTTATGTAGAGAGTACAAATCTAAAATTCAAAATTGTGACTTATATTTTTTTTTTTAAAATATAAATCTAAAAGACAGATTTATTTTTTTATTTTAAATTTTTTAAACATATAAATTTCACCATCATATTTATATAGTATCAAAAAAATTTTAAATGTGCAAATTGGACCTTCTGATTTACTTTGTGATGAAAAAAATTATTTTAATATAAATTTGACTCTCCGATTTATGAATTTAAAAAATTTGACTCTCATATTTCTCTACAAATTTTATTATATATTTTTCAGATATCTAAAAGTCTAATTTATTATTTAAAATAAAAAAATAATATAAAAAAACACACCAATTAATTATTACCATGAATTACACACAATGCAATCTTCTTCCATCTCAAAAAATTAGGCACATCCTACCAGTAAATAAATAAAATCAAACAAAATTAAATTAAGAACAAGAAATGAGGAAGAGAGGAAGAAGACCAAAAAAGTTGATGGTGTCCCTATTTCTCATTCTAATAACATTTCTCTGATCTCTGATTCATACTAACCAAGTCTTAAAATAAGAGATGCGTCACTTATACATCAAATAGCATTATTTCTATAACACATAGCTATAGTTATAGTAGTGTCATAATGATGTTATCATTCACCCCACTTGAATTATTTCTATAACATATAGCTATAGTTTTGATGTTATCATCATCCTCTTCTTGAAGGATGCCATTGTAGCAATGATTTTGAAAACTTCTGTGAGTTCGAACAGTGTGTTTGAAACAATATTTGGACGGTTGTTTCCAAAGTAGAAACCATCGTTAATGTTTTCAGTGCCAACAATTAAAGCATGGGAATTGGGACGTACCTATCCATTCAACATTGTTAATTATAAGCAATAAGGAACAATTTATAGAACTACCTACAGAAAGTTCTATCCAGGTATATATAAACAATATCCAAATTAATACTCAAAAAATTTTAGATTAAAAAATAATATTTTGAAAGTTATAATTATAAATAGAAAATGTTATTTTTTTACAGTGGTAATGATTATGCTTAATTGATCTCAATTATTAAATCAAATAATACAAATAACCATCTTACATGCACTTTAATAATTATACAACATAAAATCACTATTTTCATATAATTCAAAGAAAATATATTATTTCAACGTGATATATACTAGTCAAACAAGCATAAATTAGTCATCACTTATTATAGAAATAAATTATCAAATTTATCCATATAAGTTATAAAAACTGACAAAATTATCCATGTGTAAGAATGAAACAAATTTTTTAATTATGAAACAAAATTATCCATATGTAATTTTTCAAAATTACTCAGACGTCAACGATGTTAATTGAAAATCCATGTGGCACATTAATTTCAAGGTGGGTTATTTTAGTGGCATGATGTGTCAATTGCCCTAGTTACTGTTTATGTTTTCGTTCTCTTTCATTTGTCCCCGTTATTGATATGAGAAGAAAGATGAAAATAGATGATTGAGTAAAAGAAAAAAAAAGCTGTGAAGTATGTGCTTTAATTATTATGTAAAGAAATAATACACTGCAGTGAATTTAGGCCGAATAATTTAGATATGGAAAATATTGTGGTGTATTGGTTGAAAATGGAGACACTATGTGTATTACACATAGGTGGACGTGTCAGATGAAAACACAACACGCAGGGGGTATATTGCCTGAATCAGGTAGGAGACGTGGAAGTTAGGTGGCATGGTGTGGGTGAGCCAAGTAGGCAGCACGCGGGGGGCGTGCTTAGTCAGCATGCAGGGGACGTGCTGACGTGGCTAAGGCTGATTGACTATGAGGGGCAGGATGTGGGGGGGCGTGCTGACGTGGCGAAGATTGATTGGTCCAAGTATGCAGCACGTGGGGGGCGTGCTGAGTCAGCACGCGGGGGTGTTCTGATACGTGTCAAAGTGTGATTGGCTGAGGCAAGCAGCACGTGGGGGCGTGTTAACTGTTAAGTGCAACCCTCTATATAAGGCAGAGCTCGATAGTGTTTTGCATACTGAATAAGATTTGAGTGTATTTTCAGTGTTCTTTGGGGCTGTTGTTAGTGTAATGGAGAGCACCGCAAATTTGGTGGTGTATCGCAACGGTGAGATAATACATAATACTCATGAGGGAGTGAAGTTTGTGTCCCAGAATCCGTTTTCGTTTGTGGTTCCATGCACGATGACGTTAATGAAACTGCAGAACGGCCTCTGTCAAAGCATGGAGAATGGTACGTTAATGAGAGTGAGCAGAATTCTATACCGGAATCCGGTTATAGTTTTCGGTGGTCTAATACAGTTTGATACCATGCCGATCACTGATGAAGTGAGTATGCAGAATATGTTTCAAATTCATCGGCAGACTCAAATGTGACACTCACAGATTGAGTTGTACGTTGAGTTTGAAGCTGTAGAGGCAGTAGCGGTTCAAAATGATATAGATATAGATGATGATAGAGCTGCAATGTACGAAAGAATGGATAGTGAAAGCGAAGAGGACTTCGAAGCCACTTATGAAGCCGGCGACGGAGATGAGGATGGTGATGTGGGAGTTGAGGCAACAGCAGAGAATGTAGTGGTTCATCCCTCGAGCAGTCAACCGATGTACGTTCCACCTTTTATACGTGAGTTGAATCTCGACGCCATGCATGCCCCTGAGTTTCCAGAATATGCAAACATAGGTACGTGTTGACTAAATAATAAGTTTTTGTTAGTTTATACTTTGGATGGATCAATAAACAATTATTTCGGCTTTTTGTAGGCGTTGCTGATCCTGAGGACGGAGAGTTCCAGATTGGAATGGAATACAGTTCTAGAAATTCGATCGTCGCAGCAATTAGAAGTTTCACTATATCTAGAGGAGTTGATTATGATGTGTATGAGTCTGAGCCACAGACGTTCTATGCAAAATGCAAGATGTACGGGCTTGGATGTGACTGGTTTATCCGAGCCAGCTTAATACGAAAAAAAAGGTTGTTGGGAGATACGTAGACACAACGGTAGGCACACGTGCACGATCGAAACGATTTCATAAGATCATTCCAAGTTGGACTCGGATACAGTTGCTGAGGCTATAAGGCCATTGGTCGAGACGGACCCCTCCATCAAGGTGAAATCTATAATTGCGGAAGTCCAGTCAATATTTAACTATACCATCAGTTACCAAAAGGCTTGGTTGGCAAAGTAGAAGTCCATAGCCAAAGTTTTCAGTGGTTGGGAGGATTCTTACCAAGCCTTGCCATGGTGGCTCTCGGTCATGGTGCAGAAGATGCCTGGTTCAGTTGTCCAAATAGAAACACGATCACTGTACAACGGGAATGAGGAGGTGCAAGGTGTAAAAATACTTCATCATGTATTTTGGAATTTCAATCCATGCATTAGAGCATTCAGGCATTGCAAGCCCCTGGTTCAGGTTGACGGCACACACCTATACGGAAAATACAAAGGTACACTTCTAGTCGCTGTTGTACAAGATGGGAACCAGAATATTGTGCCTATCGCCTTTGCCTTGGTGGAAGGGGAGACAGCTGATGCGTGGCACTTCTTTCTCAGGAATCTGCGAATGTAGGTTGTTAGAAAAGATGGTGTGGGTATGATCTCAGACCGGCATGAGTCAATATGTGCAGCAGTAAATCGTTCCGGTGGTGATTAGAAACCTCCAAGAGCATGGTGGATGTTTTGTATAAGGCACATCGGCAGTAACTTCTTAAGGGCATTTAAAGTCCCTCACTTGCAAAAGCTTGTGGTCAACATAGGGTATTCAGGAACGTTGGAGGAGTACAATATCAACTACAAGAGGTTGCAAGAGTCAGGCGAGGCATATGCCAGGTGGTGCGATGCCATTGGACTCAGACATTGAGTATTGGCATTCGATGAGGGACATCGATGGGGCCATATGACAACGAACCTTGTCGAGTGCATTAACTTAGTGAATAGGGTCGACCCTAACAAACAGAAGATCTGATATCTGACGTATCTCCTGATGGACTCCTCAGTGTCCAACGGCTCTGCGTCTCTGATACGTCGAACCCAACCCAACTTTATATAGGACTTCGAATTATGACTGACTGATGGCTCACGACCGAATATTGCTATGCCCTGACTTTGAACGAAGTCGGTACTACTATCTGTCCATCCACTGACAGGCTCTTCATTAATGGGTAGGCCGAATATATGAGCGACATCCTCTAATGTCACTGTAACATCACCGACCAACAATACAAAGGTGTGGGTTTTCGGCCTCCACCTTTCAACCAGAGCAGCTAACATGGGGTGAAATTCTCTTATGACTCAAATTCTAGAGACGTGGTAGAATCCTGTGGTGCGTAAGTAGTTCTCCACCATCGTATTCCACGTCTGTGGCGGATCCAGTTTATGCACCAACAAATTCCTGTTAGGCTGCATCAACAAAGATATATGTTACATTAATTAAATAATAATCCTTATAAATATTTTAATAAACATTCACATATTTATTTTAATATCTTATATTAAAATATTTAACATAGCTGATCTATTTATTTATTTATTTATTAAAAATTTAAATTTTTTATTTATTATAATATTTATTTATTAAATCTATTTTATACATTTTACATATTTAATTTATTAATATACGCAACATATTTATGTTAAAAAAGTCAAAATATTTTTTTATTCTTCAATATATTCATAACAACAAAAATTTAAAAAAATTATTAAAAAATTACATACTATTGCTATTACTAACGTTTATTTTATAAAAACTATTATTATATTGTTAAAATATGTATAAAATACACAAAATAATATTCTCATTACAAAATATATATATACATTAAAAAATATAAATACATAAAAAATAAACTTTAAATACAGAAAAAAAATTAAAAATTTGCCAACTTACATAAATAGGATGATCCAAATAGTTGATAATATGCTCTTAAGGCGCCATATAATTACGTACCATTTTTTTTAAATCCCTAAAACTAAGTTTTTTTCACCGTAAACTTTTAATTCACTACTGCTGACTACTACTCACTACACTCTTCTCACCCTAAACCTATACATCGAAACAGCCCACACTTCTTTCCTTCTCTCTAATTTCTTTGATTTAGCAGCCATTTCATTAACAATGGCAACAAAGAATGCATATATATAGAAGAAGGAGAGAGCTTGCTGGTTCCTGGAGAGGGGGCTGTCCCCTGCATGCAGGCAGCCTGCAATACGCCCCTCGCGTGGTGCAGCAGCAGCATTGGAACTCCGCGCGAAACTCTGCTGCGCTTCACGGGTCTCCAGGCACCATGCCCCCTGCGTGGTGAGTCAGCACGCCCCTGGCGTGGTAAAGGAGTGCCACCACGTCGCAGGAAGCACGCCCCCAGCGTGTTGAAAGAGTGCCATCACGTCGCCACCTGCTCAGACACCACGCCCCCGTCGTGTTGACCGTGGGTTCCATACTTCAGCAATACCCCTCCTTGGCCAATATCCGGCCAATACACCATCCCTGCATCCATAAGAAAAATAATTTCTGGTGAATTTATACACATTCAAAAAGAGAAAAGGTAGGTAGGCATTAGTGTGAAAACCAACAACCTTTACCCTTCTCACTTATTCCCTTAACACACCCTCGTCAAATAGTTTTATGGACAAGGGTTTCATTAAGAGATCACTCACAAATAGTTCCTTGTTATTAACATGCTCCCTTAAACTATAAAGATCGAGTTTCATATGCTTGCATCTACTGTGTAGAACTAGATTCTGAGCTAAAAGACATGCACTCCGGTTGTCACTCGATTACTTCACATTCAACTCGACCAACAGCTGTTACTTCACATTTAACTCTACCAACAACTGTTAGATGGAGGTCATTTCTAATTGAGCAGATGCCATGGCTCTGTAATAACTTTGCTTTGTTTGAGACACCTCCATGACACCAGATTATAGCCATGTATATGTAGTACCCCATGATTAATTTGCGACCATCTAGGTCACTTTTCCAATCTGCATCAGCAAAAGCCAACAAACAATAATTAGTAATTGAAAATAATTCCATGATCAATTGTACTTTTTAAAAACCTCAGCACTCATTTGACAGCCTTCTATTGTTGTAATGTTGGATTATGCATGAATTGCAAAATTCTATTTACGAAGTATATAAAATCTGGTCTCGTGGCAACCATCGGTGTGGCCATTAGATTAGCATCCTGCATTTTTGCTGGTTGCAATATTTCCTCAGCATAATTTTGTTGTGACAAAAACACACTTCCATACCTGTTAGTCTGTTACAACGATATCACATCAACAGAAGCCATGCAATATGAACACTTGTTCATTGACGATTGGATTCTTGACGGGTTAGAATTTCACTAATGAATTCTCGTTGTAAAGTATAGTTTCTAAACCAAACAAAAATCCTTTCATACAAAAAGTTGTTTGTCACTAGTACAAACCCCTAAAATTTATAAACCGAAGTATTGGACCTCGGGTCGTTCTCCCTAGGAATTACAATAAAGTGTCTTGTTATTGGTTTGAGTTGTTTTGGGGTTTTGATAAGAGGCATGAAAGTAAATGGCAATGAAAGTAAACTAATAACTATAAAACTCTTGGCAAGATATGAGAACTAGAAATCCTATCCTAGTTATCCTTCTCAATGGTGATGAGAGTTGTATATTGCTCCTACTTAGTTAACCTCTAACCATGGAGGAAAGTCAAGTGGATGAATCAATTTGATTCCTCAAGTCCTAATCAACTCCTAAAGGGAAGACTAGCTTTAGAGGCATTCAAATCAATTAGCAACTTCTAATTATCAATCAACAAAGGAATTAGATAACTCAAGAGTCACTAATTACTATACCTAGACCAAGAGGAACAAAAGCTACACTAAAATCCAACCAAGCATTTCATCAAACACTTGGTAAGCATAAAAGGGAAACATAGTAAATCAACAACAAGAGCAAAATCTAACAACAATTATTGAAAGGAATTAACAACACAATCAAAAGAAACACAATTATTATGATTTACTTTGAATTCAATTGAAAGAGAAAGGAAGGAACAAAAGTGGATCTACAACAAAGTATAAGAACAACATAAAGGAAATTACAACAAAAAAAATAGAGGAAGATCAATGTAACAACAAGGAATTAAGAGGATAGAAGTAGAAGAAAGCAAAGATTAAAACCTAGATCTAAGGACTAATCCTAATCCTAGAGAGAAGTGAGAGCTTCTCTCTCTAGAAACTACTTCTAAACTAATCCTAATGTGTGTGTAAAATTGCCTAATTGATTCCTTGATGCCTTCCCCTTAATCCTCCATCCTTATATTCCTCTTCCTTAGCATTTGGCGCCAAAATGGGTTTAGAAACCCTCTCAAATCGCCAGGCACGTGTTGCATTAGTGAGGTCATGTGCCCTCATCAACGCGTGCGCGCACGGTACGCGTGCGCGTCCTTGGCCTGTTTCGCAATGTGCGCGCGAGCGCCTTGTGCGCGTGCGCGTGCATGGCCTAGATCAATTCTTTGGCTTTTCGTGCTTCTCTCCACTTGCATGCTTTCTTCCTTGCTTCCTTCGATCCATGCCTAGCCTATTTCAACCTGAGATTACTAGCAAACACATCAAGGCATCTTATGGAATCAAAGAGAAACTAGAATTCATCAAAATAAGGCTTAAAAAGCATGTTTTTACACTTAAGCACAAATATGGGATAGATAACAAAACCATGCTAATTCCTAGGCTGATTGTGACAAAAGGTTATCAAAATACTCTAAATTCAATGCAAAACAAACCGTCAAATTGGGGTTTGTCAACCTCCCCACACTTAAACCTTAGCATGTCCTCATGCTAAAATAAAAAGGAACTAAGGGTTATGACATTTATTGAATGCAACTAAACTATATGAGTCCTATCTAAATGCAACTACCTAAAGCAATTGGAAATGTTTAGTTCAAACAAATCAATTCTCAAGAGACATGCGTAGGCACAAGGGCTAGGCAATAGGAATTAAGTCCAAACCACAATTGTATTGAATTATCAAAAGGAGTTCAAACTTGCAAGAATATAGATAATATGGGTGAACCCATGTGATTGAACTTTTGAACCCTCACCGGATGTGTATCCGCTCTATTCGCTCAAGTGTTTAAGGGTTAATCCACTCAATTCTCTTCTAGTCATGCTTTCCAAAATCTGATTTTCTTCTAACAATCAACACTTATTCCATGCGTGCATACATTCATCATGAGGTCTTTCATCTAGGTTGTAATGGGGTTAGGGTCAAGGTAGGATCATTTATGGTTAAGTGGACTAGGATTAAATCTTTGATTAACATAGACTTTCCCTCCTAACCTATTTAATGACCTATACAAATGCAAGCTATTCTAACTACCCATTCTTCACTTTTTCTTACATACTCATGCATTCTTTTTGGTTCATAACACTTATGCATTGATTCCCTTTTTATTGACTTCACTTTGGGGCATTTTGTCCCTTCTTTATTGTATTATTTTTTTCTTTTCCATAATCATTTTTTCATTTTTTTTCTTTTCTTTTCATCATTTTTTCTTTTCTTTATATATATATATTTTTTCTTTTTCTTCTTTCAAACTAAATACAAGAACATCAATGCATAAGGTCTTTACATTTAATCAATACATGAATATGTGCCCAATTCCTAAACATAAAAGTGTACTGCCCCTTTTTATCCCATCCAATGTTCCCAAGCCTCACCAACTTTGAATAATAAAACACTCTCACTAGCCTAGGTCAATCAAAGATCCAAACAAGGACTTTTCATTGGTTTTCCGCCTTAGGCTTGTAATGTGCTAAAATGGAAATAAGTTGGTTAATCATAGGCTCAAATTGGCTAACAAAGGAATATAAAAAAGGTTGGCCATTTGGATAAGTGGGCTAATGAAGTGATGGCCTCAATCATACAAATGCATAAATACAAGAAATAAATGGACATATAGAATCAAGCAAATCAAGGATCATAATCATAGAAAGAGAACAATTTCACACAAGAATGGAAAATAAGTGGTTATAAAATGTAACCACATCAATAGGCTCAAGTCTCACAAGCTTGTGTTCTTAGTTCAATACATGCTTCACAAAGTATGAAATTCAAGCAAGTTTCACCAAAATTTTTTTCTTTCAATCAATTGGGTTAATGCCCTATATTTAAATCTCTTGGAAAATTTCAATGTTTGACTAAGCATTGTTGTGATTGAAAAATTCAAAAAAAAAAATTTTCTTAGTTCACCCTTTCCTTTTTCACTTAAAACCAATTTCTTATGCAAAAAGGGTGACTAAGTATTTGCAATTCAAAGTATGATTTCTAATCACAACCACAACTAAAAATAAGGATAAACAAAAATGTATAAAGAAAAATCCAACTAAAAGTACGGAATCTATCATCCAAAACATCTAAAAATATCCATAAGCATCAAAATATCTAAAATCCAAAATAAGCAATAAAAGTATCCAAAGCAAACTAGAAATGCATCAAAATATATACAAAGATGTGCAAAATGAGATAACTAGGCCGAAAAGTTCACCGGTTCCCAAATAATGCTACCGGTGCCCTCCCCACACTTAAAACCAAGCATCGTCCTCGATGCTAAACCGGAGGATCAGTGGGAGGTACAACGATAGGCTCTGGCTCTGGCTCTGGCTGTGGGACCATCTCCTCATAAGTCTGTGGTGGCTCAGTAGTGTCAGGGGCATCCTGCTGGGCCGGTGCCTCCGCATCCTCCTCCTGATGATCCTGCTCATCGGAGGCCGGAGAATCAGGAAGCGGAGGTAGCTCAGCACCCAAAGAAATAAGTGCCTGGTCCATCCGATCTAAACGGCGTCTGACATGGCGTCTCTCGCGCTCTAAAAACCGGAAAAGACGCTGGACCAGGAGATAGGTAGGCTCAGGTGCTGCTGGTGGATCTGTAGATGATGAGGGAGCTGCGGCTGTAGAGGATGACGGGGCTGCTGTAGGGGCTGATGGTGAAGGTGTCCCCACAACAGCTCTCGCCTGAGAGCGGCGTCTAGCAGGTGGTCTCTCGTGCACCCAACCACCCCAGGGGATAGTAACCTCCCTGTCATCTGCATCAGGGGGTGGGGGTCGCACATCATCGTCCAGCCATGGGACCTCAGCTAGGGCCGCCATACTCGTGACCAATGTAGGAAATGGAAGTAGGCCACGAATATGCGCCCGCCACATGCACTGTCTGATAAGTCTAGGGAAAGAGACATCCTTCCCCTCCATGACGCATCCAATCAGCAGGAGCATCTCCATGGGGATCTCAGAGAAGTGGGTGGTAGGCAGGACGTAGTGGGCGAAGATCATCTGCCAAGTCCTGGCCTCCCTAGTCAAATGAGTAAACAACATCCCCTTAGGCTTGGTGTTGCCCGCATCCATAACCCATGTAGCATCCGGTATCCCAATCACGCGCCGAAGCGCCTCATAATCAAAAGTCATGGTATGGATGGCTATCTCAGCCTGCTGATGGGCACACATGTCATCAGGAATGTGCCGACACTGTAACGCCTCCCCAATGGCGGTCTCAGTGATCATAATCTCTCTACCCCGCACCTGAACCGAATCCAAGGTCGGATGGAAGAAGTTGCAGTAAAATTCCTTTACCCAAGATATATTTATATCTCCCAAATCTCGGTCAACAAAGTCTATGCCTAGCTCGAGGATGCGACTGGTAATCGACCGTCTCACATCATTAGGTAGGAGCAATTTCTTCTCAATATTCAGCTTTGTTGTTCGATATTTTGAAAATCGAAGCTCACAGTAGAGGTTAGGGAATTTGTCTGGATTGGTAGAAG